>NC_088963.1:352500-705000 GCF_010111755.1 Nakaseomyces glabratus
CACTATCCCTTTCCTTATTTACAGGCTCTTTTGAATGGGAACTAGAAATACTATTATTATGCATCTCATGCTGTTGATTATACTGAGTATTCTCATTGGGTACTTTAAACAAGCTTTCTGGTGCATTAAATAAAGCCGATAAATCAGTACTACTAAATGAAAAGGCAAGTGTGTTAGAAGTAACTCCTTGTTCAATTTTATTGGGGTTTATAAATTCATTATTTTCTTCTAGCTTAGCAGTAGTTGTAACTTCATTATCATTCACATTATCATCTTCTTCACAAACAACTGAATCACTCTTTAATTCTCCCTTTGCTATGGGGTTACTAGTGCTGGAAAGCTGGCTAGACTCATTTTCTAATTTGATTTTTTTATTATTCTTCCTGCTGTTGGAGAGCTTCATAGCTGGAATACCCATTTGCCTATTATAATGGTTAATTTTCTTTTGGACTAGTTTGTCTAGTTTTTCCATCTTAGTTGTCGGAGATTGTAGCAGTAACATCAAAGCCATATCTAATAATTTCAAACTATGCCAAGATATTATTCCTGGTAAATCCAGCTTCCTCTCAAGCTCCAGCTTAATTATTAGGTTCTCAAGGAGGTTTTTTGTTTCCACATATAACGAACCACCCTTCAGATATTCTACAGCGCTACAGGCAGTCAACAATGCAAACCTGGCCTTTGTCCTAGAGATATTGATCGGTGAAGGCAAATAGTATTCTGAAGTATAATGCATTACCTGAAGCATGGTACTGGCTGCTTTTTGCATTAGAATATAAGATGGACAAACTCTCGTTGGTGTCTTATTTTGACTTTCTTTTGGAGTTTCAGATGTGTCAGAAGACGTCCCTGGTTGAAGTTGCTGCTCTAATGAGGCCGACCTTGTTGCGATTACAGGCAAATGAATCATACACTTCGCCAAGAAATAAAATAATAATATTGACGACTTCTCGATCAAATCCTTTTCGGAATTCTTAACAACAGTCAATTCATCAAAGTTGAAAAGCCCATTTGCCTCTAACCGGAAACCATACTTTTCAGGCAGACGATTTTTCCAAATATCAAGCGCCTTCTCATGAACAAAGGCCATACTTTCAGTTGCCGCTTCGGACATCATATTTCTCTTGAATATAGAATCTAGAATATTACCCAAGACCTTGGCATATCTGATAACCGCTAGAGAAAAGTCAGAAACTCGACCTTCTAGCTGACTATCTTCTTCTTCAGAGACGGGTAAGGCACATTCAATTTCGTGATCTTTAATTAGCCGCGGTACACCCAACTGTAGGGAGTAAAATACATCTAAATAGTATATTGCCCAGAATAATAATCTCCTTTCACCTTGTTCAAACTTTTGCATTGTCGACCCCGATGCTGAAAGCAACACAGCACTTGGACATCTATGTAATCTCAATTGTTGAGCCATAGATATTACTGTTCCTCTTAACTGATACAACCGCGGAATGTCACCAACATTCAAGAAGTAAAACGAAATAAACGACAGCAGCTGAAGACTTTGCACAGTTGTGGTCGACATATCCTGGAAGAAAGAGTCTAAATGGATTTTTTCTATAAGCTGGTTATAATGCGCTATTAGGTTTTGAGTTCTTTTGCACTCCAATTCTTGCGTCGTAGCTTCCAATTGTTTCAACCTAGACAGCAAAGCCATTTGGCACATAACGGCCAAGACTGTAGCAAAAATTTTTAGAAAATTAATCTTTATTTGTTCGGTTTTGTAGACTTCAAAGAGTCTATCACCAAATTTGTCAACTTCTGTCTTAAAAGCCTTCATCTGCTTTATGAATAATTTTCTACTGAATATCGGTATCGTATTTGACCAACATTCAAAGTACACATCAACTAGACGTTGTATTTCCATCCATGACAATAAATCATCACTTCTACTATTAGGTATAGTACTATCAGGAGATTCGTTTCTATTTGACCCATTTTCAGTTTCTGTTTCTCCAAGTATATCAAACTTCAAAACCTCATAAAAGAATGGGCGAAAATCCTCTGAAACATAATAGTTAGGTGATAGATTCTCGTCCGATGAATTACTATTAGGTGTTGGCAGATTCTTCTTCAATGATGACAGCAATGATACAGTATATAATGACTGCTTCGATGAAAATCCGAAGGTCTTTTGTATATTAGCCATTAATTGTGGTATGAATAGAATTTCCTCTGTCGATCTAGGCAGGGCTAATGATACTAACATAGCCAACTGTGCACTTTCCTCTCTCTCAGCCATGGAATTTAATGCTTTTACTGCTGGCAGTCCTGGTGCTACATTTTGTTCAAAAGACACATCGGTGTTTGAATCCACAATGATGTTCGAAACAACAGGCTTCAGATGAACACATCTATGATTAGGGTCTGAGTTTCCGCAGCTAGAGCAGCTCTGCTGCAATTGTAATTCCATGTTTTCAGTGAATCCGCGCTCACTATCTCGTTCCATAGATGGTGATCTCTTCCTTTTTGAGGGCGATTGCTTCTCTAAACCATCACTTCTCGTGTTGCTTCCCAGGTCAGAGTTGCACAAGGCCATTAAACGCTTGTTTTCAGTTTCCAGCTCCCGAACACGCTCCTCTAGTGTCTCAGTATATCCCCTTGGGAAGGATTTTCTATTGAGCCTATCGCTAATCTTACACTCAAACCCGACCAGCGCGCACTGCGAACACTGCGGTATCTTCCCATCACACTTGGTCTTCTTCAACCGGCAACGATCACAAGCCTGTGCCACTCTATATGTAGGTGTAGACCCTCGACTACCTGTGTTACTCCCAGAAACTGAGTTCCCATTAGCAGGGCCCGCACCAGACCCACTCCCGTGCACATCATCATCTCCCCCGCCAGCTACCCGAATCAACCTAGGCGCCACAAAAGTTTCATCAGCATTAGACACCATCGTTGCTGTTAGCTCTCTTTTGCATGATCAGGTAACCAGTATTTCCTCATCCGTGCTTTTTATAATAGTCCCCCTTCCCACCGTGGAATCCAGTTGCTAAGGTGAGCATGAAGCTTATTGCTGCAGAATCCAATTATTTGCGGGGGTAGCAGGAGGGGGGGACGGGGGATAGCTGGGTCACAGAAACATATGCAGCAACGTATTCATACATGGAAAGCTTCCCCTGCGCTGTTTTATAAGGGACTCAGAGACTTCTCTGCATGAGAAAAAAAATGAGAAGCTTCTGAAAAATATTCCGTTCTGTGCAGCACTTTCTTAGCCAACTTCAACTTTCTCTTGACAAATGATTTACCTAAATGGCGAGATATTATTTCATTTGACACCGGTTCACTCAGAGATGTACGCACAAAGCTGCTTGCTGACTTTATAATTTCTCTGCATTTTCTTTATTTTTCCGGTTTTTTTTATTGGAATATTCCTTTGTCCGGAGTCCTGCGTTCGAATCCCGGTTGGGGCGTAATAGACGTTTCATTACTTCAGTAAGCGTACCAGTTCTGGATAGTTTCATTAACACTAAGGTGATGTTCATAAGACTTGGTCTAAGATCGTGTGCCCAGTGTTATGCACCGAGGATCCGAAGGCTTACGACGCCTTTCGCATGTTGCCTGATGTAGAGTGTGGTTGGGTTCCGTGATATCGAAGCATACGATAAGGCTCTGAAAGGGCTTTGACCCAAGGCTTTTTGAGTTCCTGCACATACAAACACACACATGTATAATAAAAATACATAATGTTTATCTGTTCTAGGAAAACAATCTTATATGCTGAAGAGGCCAAATACACCAACAATGAAATCCATAAGAAACTTCCCGTTCTCGAAACTCCTGTTTAAGCTGACGAAGCTGACGATAATCTTTCAAGTACTGTACATATACTTCACTCCTAAGGTAGAAGACCTGAACAAAGAGAACTTGACGAAACTGCTACCTACCCATGACAACTTTGGTGTGTTGAATCTGGTGATTGCACACCCAGATGATGAAATTATGTTCTTTTCCCCAACTATACTGCAACTAATCGATCATGTCCAGGAACTCAACGTTGTCTGTCTGTCAAATGGTGATGCCGATGGACTCGGCGAACTAAGAGCGAAAGAACTGAAAGACGCTATCGGGTATTTGACTGTAAACAGGAACCTCAGAAATGTGTCCCTTAACATCCTCGATTACACCGATGGCCAAAACGAAGTTTGGTCTGGTGTCGCCACAGATTTGAAGAAATATATCTTGACCTCCGAACCTGGTGTCAAACAGAAAGATATCATCTTGACCTTTGATAGGGAAGGTATCTCTGGTCACAGGAATCACATTGCCTGTAACGAAGGCGTTATCTCCTACCTCAAGACCATCAAATCAAACAGCTTTGTTTTCTTGGAATTGAAATCATTGTCCACATGGCAAATCATAAGCAAATACTCCGGTGTTGTCCCAAAATTGTTAGAAATCATCTATAACAAGATCAGAGCCAGCAATAAAACCTTCGTGTCATACTTACCTAATAGAGATTCTATTGCCACAGACAGTAACGTGTGCTTTATAAGCACTTTTGACCAATATGCTCTCTCCTTTGCCGCAATGTGCTACGCCCACAAATCCCAGATGGTCTGGTTTAGGTACTTATGGTGGTCATTCTCAAGATACGTATTTGTGAATGACCTATCACGTATCACTGTTTAGTTTTGTAACATTTTAACGACCCCAATAAATAAATGCATATCCAACTTCTGGGCCACTACTAAAGAAGATACTTGATAACTTTTGTCTAATAAGACTTGAAACCACCCACCATTCTTGAACAACCGCAATTGATATTAAGAAATCATTTTATGTATTCTTTTCAATATGCTTAGAATATGAAATTATTATTTAAAATGATGACATTTAAGTCAAATATTAGTATATACACGCTATTCACCAAAGTCCTCCCAACAGCATATCTTCCTGTTCCTCCTCATCGTATTTCTTTTGAACCTTAGTCATTTCCTTTTCTTGGTTATATCCTCTCTTTTGTAGGTATCTATTTCTTAGAACAACAAATAGATTTGTTAATTGCTGCTTGTTTGCTGCGTCATATGACCATTCTTTTATAAATTGGAGACATTTTGAGTAATGCCCAAAATACACCATTTTTTTTATAGTGAATATTTGAAACTTCTTCAAGAGTTTAATTTCATCAACCGTCAAGCTATTTTTTGAATAAAGTGTCACTAGTGAGTGCTGAAATATATCATAAATCCACTCCAAATCCTTGAGTTTGATATAGTCGCTGCTTAAGACCTTATATACTAGGTTCAGAAATTCAACATTTGCAGTAATAAACCCACCATTATTGGTTGAATTTCTCCAGCTTTTCATCAGCTCCCATGTTCTCTTAGAAAGATCGATGGTGGAACGCCATTTATTGGGTAATATAATATTCCATTTTTGAAGGTTTATCCAGAAATCATCCTTCACAATTATGTTTGGAATTTTACCGAAAAATTTATCAGCAATTACCAAACCTGGCTGAATACTTTTACCACATTTAGAGTAAGCCGATACAATGGCAGTTAAGAGATCACTTGTAACTGTTATATTATATTTGGGCGGTACTGAGACAGAGTCTAACTCCCATATCTTGTTGATAATGTCCTCAATCAATGTTGTCTGCCCAACATAGCCTAAACAAAGTATGACATTCTTTAGTATACCTTCATCAAAATAAACAGGTTGTGAATGATTGTCTTTATCATTGTAGCGTAAGATATAACGAACTATTTCAAAAAGCTTCACACTATCTAGAACATTATATGTTGATTTAACATTTCTGTGACTGCCATTTATTTTGTAAAATGCCTGCTTTTTATTGTTACCATTTGACACATCAATTTTCCAAAGGTCCTGCAAAGCACCGGATCTTAGCATTAGGAAATGTGCTATTGTTTGTTTATCACCATAAGGTCCCAACAAATCTTCTCCTCTTTCCTTGTAGCCATCAAGTAAAAACTGCAGAGCCGTCTGAGCTCTCTTTAATTGACTTCCTTCAATAAAGCGCTTTATGAACTTGTTCATATCATCTTTATTAAGAGCGTCAACACTCCCACCATTATGAGTTCTTGTCAGTGAGATATAAATTTGCATTAGTTTCGATAAGTATCCCATATGGTATTTACCAACTAGGTTTGTCCTATTAAGTACCGGTTGAATCATTGATGAAAATTCCTGGATGCTGACATTACTATCCTGCAAAAGCTGTATAGCATCTTCAACTGATCCTTCGTCAATTTCGTAGTAATCTAAGAGCTTTTCTAAGTTATTATTTCGGCTGAGTGTTTCAACAAGGAGCAGTTGCCGTTTATTCAAATCAGTTAATGATGTAAGTTGAGAGTGTATTTGTTCATTCAGTGATCTGAGCTCCACATGTGAATACTTCGACACCTCGACATTTTTTGTGTGAAACAAGGTTTTGGAGACAACTGGATAAGAATATAATGGACCTTTACAATGACAATGTACAGGTATACTTCGTATCCTTGCTAAATGGAAGATATTATTAATTCCAATAACCTGCTTTCTCATCGTTCTCAACACATGGAATTATGGTACCGTCCAGAATCAAGAAAACTTTTTGAGATTACTATGCTATTAAGGATAACCCTCAGTATGTCAAATGTACTTATGTTGTAAACCTCAATCGTACAGGACAGACTTGGTATTTATTTCACTGTGGTTATTGAAGTGCGGACCTCGAACTTATTCACTACGGTTTTCTAACATTCAACTATTCGCAGGAATCGGAAACTGTCGTGGCAGAATGATAAAATAGTACGGTTATGCAATATAATATTATCCACTCACGAAGAAATGTTCATAATAAATTATAAGAGAACCCGTTTAAGATATTGGTATCTTCCAATAGAAATGTAGATGTATGACATGTTAAAAGAATTATGCCTGTGACTTTAATGCTATTTTCTATAAAATAAAAATGATATTTTAAAAGTAAAATATCTGGCTGTGAATCATTCTATAAATGTATATAAACATCAGCAATTTGTACCTCAAGCCCTGCCAATTCCAAACAGAAACTGTTAGCTGGTCTTGATTCTTTGTCATTTTGGTTCATCATTTTGAGAAGTTCATTTGAATATACTGGCTTAATTCCTTCTTCTAGGATACCTAAAGTTATATGAGGGATGTCATTACAACAAGCCAATGTGTTTAAGCTACCATCACGTTCAACTTCCACTAATTCAGGTTTAACAGTTAATGTGGCAATTTTTGAATCCCAATATAAACTTTGGACTGTTACTTTGATGGAATATTTAGTTTTGATTCTATCACAATTCTTATCAAAGGTTTCAGGATTGACAGTGAGATACTCATCAAAACTGCGTAAATAATCATCCCACAGCTGTTGTTGAGTCTCAGTCCCTTTTTTGCCTTGCATCAAGTGAATCAATGTCACATGTAGTTTTTCCTGGTATTTCTTATCTTGAAACAATCTGTCAATATGTATATAACTATCATTATCAATTGAGGACCGATTCTCTTCTATAAAAGCTTTAATACACCGTAATAACTTCGTCGGATCTCTTAATTCAGCAAAGAAGTAGACAGGTTTCAGTTTTTTCATAGTTGGGGCTGATGTATGTTTTTTGTCTTTATTTTTATTTCTTCTACTGCCCTTCTCATTGATAATTTTCACAGTGGTCGGCTTATATTCTAAACTCTTCTCAAATGCTGCTCTGATTTCTTCATCAGTCGGGACAGTTGGTACCAAAACAGGGTACTTATCATGCAAGTTATTTAGGATTCTCTTAGCATTGATCAAGGAAGAATCCTTTTCTGTAACAGTCAAATCAATGACATGATCAAACATAATATCTGGCATACGATCTTCATTAACTGGCTGAAATCTTTTAATGAAACCGCTCATAATTCCCATAACTTTTTTTTCACCATATTTAGACAATTTGATACTTTGATGATCATCACCTCTTGCAAAAACTCTATTAGTTGTGATCTCCCTGACATTTTCCAGGTCATCTCTTTTGGTAAACGAGAGACAAATTACTTTAATATTTGTATCGTAGGGCAAGTAGTCTTCCTTATACTCGTCTATCCAGTCAAACAACTCTTTCCTTTCTCTAGCTTGGTGATTATTTCTGTCAACAACCACACATTTAATTCCTGGCTTGGCTAATAACTCTAGAGACCGCTTCATTAGTAATGAGTTGTCTTTGCCAGTAATATTATCATTTTGAACATGTCCCCAACTTTCAGGGTAGATATTATTGATTGTCATAGCTGTCGTGGTTTTACCACAACCAATTACAGCCACAGGAATAATCAAAAATTTTGTATGTTCATCTACAGTATCATAATCAATTTTATTAGCATTTTCCAACTCCAATACTTTTTCATGGTTCAATATTTCTAAGCCCGACATACCAAAATCTTTCAAAAACTCATTCCTTAGTTTAATAATACCAAATCCCTTCATATACTCTTCACATAAGGCCGGGCTCGAATCTAAGATTGGAATCACAAAATCTAAATACTTATTGGTAATAAATTTATGTTTTTTGAATTTGAAAACTCTGGATTTAGTTGAAATATAATCCTTAGTAACTTCTCTCCACTGCCTGTACATTAGATAGGGTTCTTCAAATTTATACTTAAAGAAGAAATCATTCCCATTTTCTCTGGTTTTACATCTTATTACAAAACCTTCTACCTCCTGGCCATGATACGTTCCACTATTGGAGCATTCTTCCAAGAATTTCTTTAATAAGGTGAAATCATTAAAATTTTCATATTTAATTTGCTTAAAGTTGTATTTTCTGGCAAATTCACTAACACTATCCATATCCCATGTCCTAAATGTGGTTTCATTATAGTTTATACCATGTAAATATAAACCAACATCGTCATTTGTATACTCCAATATGTGCTCTTCAAATGTGTCATCACAATATTCAGCCACTGCAGTTACATTATTTTGATAGAGTTCCAATGCTAATTGTTGAGGCTCGATACCAATGGATTTCAACTGTGATAGAAGGAATTGCTCACCAGCATCGGCATGATTTCTGTCAACGTCATCTCTTGGCCCAGTAGAGTGTTTTGAACAAACTACTAATGTCCCATCAGCCATACCAGATACAAAGATAATACACCCATTAGCCTTTAACGTAACATTGTATGTCCCTTTGGTATCGCTTTCTAAAGTGTCCCATCGAGTAAATGGAGTTTCATCAATATTAAAGAATTTGTCATAACCTCGAGCAACTATTTGAGGATTCTTGCTATCGTCAGTTATAAACAGCCCACGAGCGCAGCATGGTAGTTTGATGTTATTTTTACCGTAGTCCCACTCATTGAACTTCCAACTAACCACTTGACCATCAGAGTTTGACAGTTTACAGATTCGTTTGATGGCTTTTCCTCTCCCAGGCAATTGTGAAGCAGCCTCTAATTTCTCAACCAAATCTTTAACGTTACGGGATAGATTCATAATGTTATAAAGCTCGTCTTATATATATATTTCTTGACACTCAGTAGAATTTCAAGATATTGCAATGAGACTAAATCAGAGAAGCTCATCGACTTTTTATTCACTTTTTCACATTTTGTCACTAAAGCGAATAATCAGCAGCTCCTAAGGAAAGTTTGGTAATCCCTAAACAAAACTGTACATATAGTCGGTTCTTCTTGATCTGACTAGACTATAATAATATGACAGCCTGTTTACAAGCCATACAATATCAAAAGGGCCAGTTATATAATAGTGCTTTCAAACGTGGTTCAATAGTCTAGACTCTACGATTACTCAGGTAAAAGTTCGAGGATAGCACGCAACTATTTTGGATAAAACTTCCAATTTGTACATAAGCAATGAACGAGATAGATGTCGATGAAGCCGATATTCTTGTTCTTTCGCAAGGGCTAGAGAAAACTAGTAGGCTTACACATCAGGTAAATAAGTCATTAGCGAAGATATCGAAGACTTCGGCTCAATCGAGTCAGCTATTTGGCCCGATACTAGCAAGAAATAATGTTCTCAAAACATTACAAAGAAATATCGATAGTACCCTGAACTCGGTGGCATCAGTAAAAGATTTGGCAAATGAAGCATCAAAACATGAGGTTCTGTTAAGGAAAGGTATTGCGAGCTTAGGTTTGAAACCATTTACGGTCGAACTACACAAATTAGAAGACATGTACCAGGACATGAGTGTAGGAAATTCGAGGCATACTGAAAATGCAGAGTTTCATGGTATTTTGAAACACTTAAAAGAAATGATAACATCGTCAGAGGAACAGTTAGAATTGGAATTTATTCAAATACTGAAAAGAATAGAACCATTTGATCCACAGATAAATATGGAGAAGAAGATACCATTTCCTTACTATTCAGATGAAGATATATCACAGATGTTAATTATTTTTAACTACTTTTATGTGAAATCAGAAGACTCAAGAATGCAGGATATTTTTATCAGAGAGAGAGGAGACCAAATGCTGAAGTCAATGGCTTTTATGGAACCATTCGCAAAAAAGGTAACTTCAAGCAAAAATGCTCCTTATGAGAAAGGTAGTAGTGGTTTCATTAACTACACTGAGGCCGTACTTGGATTTATTGCTAATGAAAGGTCCCTAATAGATGATGTTTTCTCACAATTTGCAGAAATAAAACCTAGAGTCCTAAGAAATATTTTGGATCCAATAGTTGCAGCATTTTGCAAGGTTTTGATGAGTGACTTAATATTTGTCAAGTCAAACATCGATAATGCTGGGTTGTTCAGTTTTGAGCTTACTGAGTGCATTAGTGGAGTCCAAAAAAGTGTTAAAGGGATGAACTTAAAAAATCAAATGCAATTGATTGATGCTGACAAGCAAGTCAAAGATGTAACAAGATCTTTGTTTAAAGATACAGTTGATAGAATTAAATCAAAAACGAACCAGATGACAACTATCCCTTCAGACAATGGTGTTACTGAAGCTACTGTTGACACAATGTCGAGGTTGAGAAAGTTTAGCGAATATAAAACAGGATGCTTGGCAGCAATGGAAAGCATATCGCGAGATGTGTGGCTGTCTAAATCGTTCAGAGAAAAAGAGTATACGATCCAAAGTGCTGCTATTGCAGATAATGAAACAGCGGCTTCACTTTTATCATGTTTTTTAAGTGATTGTATTGACACTCTTGTAGCAAATCTTGAAAGAAGAGCACAGACTATTTTGATGCCAAATCAAGAACCAGATGTTGCTAATCCAAATAGTGCCAGAAATAAGTTTAAACAAAGGATAGGTTTCTTAGTATTGATGAACATGACATTAGTTGAGCAAATAGTCGAAAAATCAGAACTAAGCGTAATGCTTGGTAATTTAGGCAAAGCCAGAATAGAAAAACTAAAAAAGAGATATGTCAACTACCTAGTCGCAGATTGGAAGGACTTAACTGTCAACTTAATGGATACCGTTGTTATTGATAGTGTAGGTAAAAAATCGAAAGACAAAGAACAAATTAAAGAAAAGTTTAGGAGGTTTAATGAAGGTTTTGAAGACTTGATATCAAGAACCAAACAATATAAACTCTCTGATCCAGCATTGAAACGCCTACTCAAAAGTGAAATTGTGGCTTTATTGATGCCAATGTATGATAGATTCTATGGCCGGTACAAGGACTCATTCAAAAACCCTAGAAAGCATATTAAATATACACCAGACGATATTACGAACGTCATTTCGCAAACTTTGAGGTAGTATTTACGTATGTAACTGGTAAAATAGTAAATAAAATAAAACTAAGCCAATCCATATTTTGCCTAGATATTTCCTACTGTAATTAAAACTTTACAAAATACATCAGTTCTAATCACCGTAGGTTATATCTGAGAAGTTAGATAATACCCTAATCAAGGTGCATTCGATCAGAATTTTATTATCATCCATTGCTTTTGTCACCCCATAACAACAATCATATACTATCTACCGCATTGATATTTTTATGTGTTTCAGCTGCGTTAGTTATGGGCTTTTCATGCTCGCCTATATGTGAGGTTCTTCTGTGATCCGTATCTGATAGCCCTCCTGATGAATCATCGGTTGGATTAACATCCCTAGTTAGCATGTCATCGTGAGATGTATTTGTAGCATCATCGTTAGGTCTTTGATTTGCCTTGAATAACATGTTTGAATGTGATTCGTTACTCACTATAGGAGAGAGTGGTATTTCACCCTCTAGTTGCAGAGGATGCCAGGCAGCAGAGTTTCTATCATATAGTGCTGTTATATCAACAGAAGAATCTGTGGGTGATCCTAGTAATGGTAAAGATTCTTTTGATGGCATTGCAAAATTGCCAATACCAGAAATTTGAGAGTTATTGCGATTGGAAAGTAATGGCTCAGCTGTGACACTATCCTTCCTAAAATTAATAGCAGACATGTCGAATGATGAACGTGCTGAAGCCTCACCATTAGATGATTCATGAGTCCTGCTCAGTTTCAAATGGTTCTCGTTCTCTTCCGCTTCATCTCCCAAAATCTGACTTATGTCATTAAAAAAATGGCGGTCATCTCTAATAGTAGAAGGCATATTATCATGGCTAACATCAAGACGTGGGGTATTCTTAACATTCTCACCTGTATGGAGGGATATCATAGATGGTGAATGAGATCTCAATAGTGAATGGGTTAAATTTGGTGAAGAGCTAAATTGGAATCCGGCCGCAATATCGCTATCATTACTCAACGTATCTATGGAGGCAGTATCTGAGAATGGTGTCAGCCCTTTGATACGAAGATTTTTATTATTAATCGGTAGAGACTCTTGAGAATGACTCAATTTTATTTTAGGTATACTTGCAGAAGCTACCACACCGGAAGGGTCATTGTGTGTAGCTTCTTTATAGGTAGGAGGATCTTTTGGTAGAATCATTGGCGAATTGGACCTAGTAGTTGCTGCTGAAAGCTGGTCTTCCAGGCTTTCGAAATCAGGAGGGTTTGATTGATGAAAATCAGTAAGTGAAAGTGATGATAGCATTGGCGAAAGTGGGACAGCTTGAGGAGAGGCAAGCTCTCTTTGAATTGAATCAGGTTGATAAATGTTTGATTTCAAAGTGGGAGAATTGAAAACATTTGCGCTAGGATCATTTCCTGATTTATGCCTGGAGTCATCAAACTCATCATGACGTATAACACGGTATGGTGCATTATATATCGATTCTGTGTTTACATCCAATGCCTGAACATCAGGCGACAGCAATGGTGACATCAGGACTTCTTTAGGAAAGAAAATATTAGAATCATGATACAGACCAAGTTCATTATCATTGGTGCTTTCCCTATTCTTTTGTGAACTGCTATCAGTAAAGTTTTGCTTATTGAAGATTAAGTGACTTTCATAGCTTGGCAATAGTGTGTTCGCATGTGAACACAGCTTATGTAAAACACGCATTGGAGAATCAATACTAATTTCATAATGTTTTCTTTTATCTCCGACTACTCTAGAGAGTCGTAAACATATCTTGATCCAATGGTTGGCTTTGATATTGTCATACGTCGTATCTGGGTGTATTTTTTGATGATTATTGAACTTACTAGGAACAAATAGTTGGTATTGAAACTCTTTATTTACCAAATCCCCGGAACTTTCATCTAATAGCAAATTTCCCATGTTCTTAGCCTTGTTATAATTTGCATCTTTCGGTAAACCTGGGACTCTTGGACCTTTGTGTTCTGCAAGTAAAAACTTTTTAGTGGGCTCAATCCTATGTACCTTCTGATTCTTGCAAAAATATTCCATTGTCTCGGTAACATAAATTCTTATTCTATGTAATGTTAGCTTTTCCATTGGTGATAGTCTAAAATTTATAGGCAAAAAAGCATCTAAGACAATATCTTTAGAACCAATTACAATATCATAAAATAACGCATTCTCCCAATCCCTAGAGATAATTATTGGTTCACTCTCTTCCACCGAGTTATCAGACTGTGTTCTTATGATATTGACCGGAGTTCTACCAGTTAGATTAGACTTAAATGGACCATGTCTCTCCAAACTTACGAATAAATAATACTCAACAAATCCGAACTCAGCCTTGACTGTTTCTGGGTATGATTGAGGAATCAATTGTTCAAACGGATAGATATAATCACCAGGTTGAAAAGTTCCATTCTCACCTACTGGATCAAAATCTGCAGTAGCCTGTTGACTCTGATTATTAGAGTTCACTTGGTGTGAGGAGTTTCCTGCATGATTATGAGTTGTGGAATCGCCTGGAGATGCAAAGTTTCCGCTCAATATATCAGAAATGAATGAGCCTGTTGGTGCAGGATGAGTAGGTGTTGAAGCGCCGTTTCTATGTGAGGCTGAAGGTGTATCATTTACGCCAAAAGCGTGGGCAGAGTTCGAGGATGTAGCTCTTCTCAAAAAACTCATTGGTGATAGGGTTTTATTTAGGGTGTGGCCATTATTGTTATTACTGGAACTGTTAAAACTATTGTTAGTCAAAGTCGAATGGGATGAAGCCCTAGAAAGGACACGCTTTCTGGCAAAGTCATCTAGATTATCCTTTGATTTTGACCTCAGAACAGTATTATTCTTCAAAGGAGAGAAATTTGTTGGTGTAGATGACTGAGTAGCACCAGTTCTAAGTGCTCTTTCGCTGGTACTTCTTGGTAAAGGTCTATACAATGCGGCACCTGTGCCTTTATAAACAGGACTGTCCTCGTTACCAGGAGTCCCTGTTCTTGTATTCGATCCACTATTATTTGAAGTTGCATTACTTGCAGCTGGAGAGCTAGAGGCCGTTGAAGAATGTGCATGATGAGAGTGGTGATGCTCTGAGGACTGGTAGAACGGCCAAGTGTGATTTATGATATCGTTAATCTCGGCAAACTCCTGCTTCTTTGGCGGTATACCTTCGATCCATTCTGTACGTGCATAACCTTTGAAGTTCAAAGTCAGGTTCTTCACTTTAGTAGGTTTCAGAATCCTCAAAATCAAGGAACCTCTCAGGATCCCGGGGGGCTTATCGCTGTGATTCAAGTTCTCGAAATCCTGTAGAAAAACAACAGGCTCCGCCAACTTGATATATATCTGCACAGACGCGGTGGATGCCACCGGTTTGGCATCAGTTGGGATGGTCAAGTCCTTCCCTATGGGGAAAAGCGGCGAGTTAGAATCTGCAATGGGCATGTGTTTTCTCTCGTTACGCTAGAGCTGGAATTCCACTTTCTCGACACTTTCTCAAATTATCAAAAGTCAACTGGTAAGTCACAGAGACGTCTAGCTTTATATAAAGAAGCAATATCTCGATTCTGTGACTAGTAACTGGATCACCGATAATCGGTAGCTTATAATGATTGCAAAAAGAAAATTTCTGAAGAAAGACCCGAAGAGCCCTTTGTCGTCTGCTTCGAGATGAGGAAACACATGCGAAAGGGTTCCGATGATCACAAGATAAGCTAATGATGGTGGGTAGAACACCAAAGTTGATGTCCAGTGTCTCTCCCCCCGTTGCTACGGTCTATTACTATTGCTGCATCATAATTGAGGTATTTTTGAAGGGACTATCGTACCAATTATGCTGGGCCTAGGGCTAGTAGGGGGAGTGTCTAATAAGCCATAGGATAGAGCCACACTATCAACCGACAAAAAATAGAGATTGTATACATTTCTAGTAAATATAGCTTTGTTCTAGGTACATTCTATATACTTAATAGCCCTTTTGACTATCTTTACCTTGGTAAGTCCCATCGGTTTGGAGCTCATCTCGGGCAGCTCGTACGTTTCTTAAAAAGCACAAAAAGGCCAACTATAGTAAGCCTTAAATCGATGATACTGTGAGGACAGGTAGCAATTATACTTAAATTTATCCTTGGGAAACTATCGTTTCATCCTGGACGCTGATAATTTGAGAGCAAATTTTGGAACAATGCATATGCGGCTAAATAAACGGAGGAGGAACCATGTGCAGGAGCAGATGTCTGAGCTCCCGCAAGATGCCAAGAACGATTCACTTGCGGCAGCGCAGGTTATCTTCAAACGGCATGCAGATAATGCGAACAGTACACCACCGTCGCCCGTAGGGCTAGATTCTGCTGGGCACCTGGATAAACAGGCTGATACCGCACAGAGAGTTCACAAGGTCGGCACTCCAAGTGGTACATCTAGCAGCCACAATAGTGGGAACGAGGGTATGCACAAGGTGACAAAGCCATTGGGAGAAAATACGGCAACTACAGCTCCTATAGCAATAAAACAACCAGTGCGTGTGGTTAGGGCATCGCCAACAGCAATAGTATCACCTACTTCCCATACTCCGCTTGATGCAGCCACTGCCGCAGCTAATGTAGTGGCAGAGAAGTCCAAAATCAGAACAACTCAACAGCAATTACAGGATAAGAAAAGGAGAGATATAGAAAATGCGCACCATGCAGCTTCTGCAGCCGCAGTCACTTCCTCTAATCTGGCTGTTGGGTCCCCTCCATCTCAATATATTCCTTCGGTGCCAACATTGAATGTAACATCCCCACAAATGAGGAATAGTAGCCAGAATATAGATAGGAGATCAAAAAGTAATGAAGAAGCACATAATGGTCATGAGAAGATGATGAATTCGAGATCTAATTCGATAAACTCGAGCACTATTAAGGGATCTGTGTCCGAACCCAATACGGTGACACCATTAAGACAGAACTCCCCCAGTAATATGGACGATATTATTCAAAAAATGGAAGCAGTTGATATTGATGAGGGTCGGAAAAACAGTTTTGTTATGAATGGGTCTGGTGACAGTGTGGATAGCCTTAAACCTAACGTTGTTAGACGGCCTATGAGAACACCATCAGGAAGGCGAGTACGACCCCCATCACCAATAGATAAAATAGGTAGTATTCAGGAGCCGCATTTAGAAAGTACCGGTTTCAATGATCAAAACGACTTCTCTGAAATGTCATCTCTTATTGACGGGTCCTCATCAGAAGATATCACAAAAATAAGAGGCAGTGGTATCCGAGAGAGGTCACCAGTTGATGGAGTGGAACATGGAGGTATGTCAGTAAATATACCAATGCAGAGATCCTTATCGTCCGATGTCCTTTCACCTTCACAACAAGCAGCAATGGTAGCGGCGACCAAACTATCGCCGAGTACGCAGACTCTCCCTGTTGAAGAACTAGAGTATCTTGCTTCCACTGGTGATGTTTCTGCTTATAAGGCTCTAAATAAGATTAATGGAACTAATATGGCTTATAAGGGAACTATTCCAGACCTAATACCAAGTCGTGCAAGGGCTCAGAAGACAAGTAAATTGAAATTTAAAATATTCGGTGGTGGAAAAAATAGTGATAGAAGAAATAATGCTACACCTATTGGATATGACCCTGTAATGAATATCAGCACCGATTTTGGAGGTAAAAAAGTGGTTGAATCAAACCAGAATAATGTTAAATTTAAAACTACGATGCGCAGCCAGAAATATTTAGGAAATGATAATCTTGATGACAATGATCTCAGGACCCAGTATATTGATGACGATGACGATGATGATGATTATGATAGTGCTTATGAAGATTTGGATTATTCTCGAGATGATAGTGAGGCTATGTATAAAGGCGACAGGGAATCGTCGAACCCTCGAAGTAACAGTTTGTTGCAAAGCAGTAGTTATTCTGGTAAGGTTGGTTTTAATAGTAACGCAAACAGCGGTACATCAATTAACAATTCTGGGAACGTAAGCAATTTGGATTATTCATTGAGAGATGGTGTAGCGGAGAAGAAGAAAAGTCGGAGAGATAAAATCAAGAAAAAACTGAAAAGCACGGCATCAGTTGTGCCATATTACCCTCATTATGCGCTGACGCATTTAGCAAGTGGAGTAAGCACTGTAAACAGTAATTTAAACAATAGTAACAAGAACACTAAATGGTTCAATGAGGACAAGCCATGGAAGTCGCACAAGGATGTTGGCTTTGTCACAAGTCAAGAAAGGAAAAGGTATGAAGCTATGTGGGTTACTAACAGATATCTATATTTGAATCTTTTGCCCTGGTGGCCGAAGGAAGAAGTAGAGAAAGATGAAGATGATAGTGCTAGTAACTTAAATAGTAATGCTAGCACCAATGTTGGGGGTGTATTGAGTGATGGTGATAATGAAGAAGACGATGTCACCCGATTCTTACTTTCCCTGCCGGCTGATGGACTGATGCTAAATCTAGTGGCTAAGGACATCTGGGAACGGTCTAACTTGCCCAATGATCTGTTGAAACAGATCTATGACCTTGTTGACACCCGAAAGGATGGAACCTTGAACAGAGAATCCTTCCTAGTAGGAATGTGGCTCGTAGACCAATGTCTATACGGACGCAAACTGCCACAGGAGCTAGACCCGAAGATATGGGACAGCGTGGACCGCTGGGTGCTCAACGTTGTGAACTCTACCATGATGACCGCGCTCGAGAGAAAGCAGAAAAAGAAAATGATGAAGAAAGAGCTGAAGAACATCAAAAGAGAACAAAAACAAGCCATCGCAGAACAGCATAACTAAATAGACATCTAGCAATTATATTATGTGTCGGTATAGCAATACTTGCCAGCATTAAATAACAATATAATCACTTACTTTCTATAATCTAATCACATGATGGGTCAAAAATGACGTCATTTAAGTCCTTCACCTGTGGGTAGGAGCAAGACTCTGTTAGGATCAGGGATCTCCCCGCAAACATTTTCAGTCCATCTTCCCTCAACAGAAACAGTAGCAGAACATTGATGAACTAGTTCATTACCCAATAGGGTAACACCTAGAGTCTATTGTAGTAGTGGCTTGGTGAAATTCCCGCACGACAATTGATCTGGAAGTTTAAAACATTATCCTGACCACAGAAAGCAGTGTACAGACTTTGAACAAGTATCAAGATCTACGGTTATTAGAGATTCGCTGCTTTTTCCTCAGAGAAGGAAGGTTATAAGAGACGGTCTGTACAGGCTGTACTGTGACACTAGTTGAGCAGCAAATATGCAACTAGTTCCCAGAAAGGGCTGCAGCTACGCAAAACTGGAAGATCAATTGTTCCTTTGGGATTACGCAAGATGTTCCGTACATTTGAAAGATGAAAAAATAGCTCCTTCCCTAGAGATGTACGTACACGTAAACCTCTAAAGGAAAAAAAAGCAACATCTCTAACAAGAAAAGAGAATTAATAAAGAAGTGCAAAATTAGAGAACATCGAAATTGGACAACCCTGTGCAACTCTTGGATGGGCATACTAAGTGGTCCTTGTCACTTTGGGACTTTAGACCAAAAATATCGCAGTCAAAGTCATCTATCAATGGCCCCCCCAGAGAAATGTTCTCTGATAAAATTGTGTCCCACCCGTCTACGCAGGGCCTAAAATAGGAAAAATGTGAAGTTGCAGCCTTAGCCCCGCTCCTCAGGTAGGAGTTATAAGTAATTTTCCAGATAAACCTCTATCTTTCAATATATATATTTACATTGTGGATTTTTTTGTAGTGTATACCCTTTGTGACCTTCTTGGAAATTACCTATATTTGTATACTGAAATATAAGAGGTAGTGAATAGTGGGAATGTTCAAAGTGTTTGGTGCACTGTCCGGGAAGGGCAGCAGTGACTCCAATGGGAATTCCACCAGGAGTAGTATCAATGAGAAGAGGACCAAATTGATCCTGAAGGAGGCTAATGACTTCGAAATTGCGTTACGGGCCATGGACTATGTTCTGGATGACAGGACTGAGGAAGGCCTTGCACTGTTGAGGGAAAATGAGAAGGTTAATGGGCAGAATCAGACCATTACTGTCCTCGCCAGGGGTGTCATCGAATTCTTGCAAGCTACATTAAGTTTCGAGATGGAGGAGATCAAGAATGCTTCTAATACGCTGGCCAAAGCGGAGCAACTGTCGTGGAAGTCCCGTACTGAGGCTCAGAAATCGGGTATCAGGAATAGTTCTATCTACCCACCAGGTACTGTGTACGCAGTCACTTACACTGAGTCATGTCTCTTGCATGCCCTCTTGATGTTGTTTACTGAGAGTATGATGGATGCAGCAAAAGCATTACTTAAGCTGAGGAAAGCATATTCAATGCTTCATGAAATAATGGAAGTAGTCAAAAAGTCGGAATTGTCAAGAAAAGTTTCAAGTTCCTCTGCAGTGAGTATTCAATCAAATGGTAGTTTTGTTTCAGAAGAAGCTACATTTGTATCTGCAGATATTCCATATCAGTTATCAGAGACCGAATCCAATGATCCCGAACTGTGGGCCTTTGCAGAGAAGATATATAAGATGAGGAAACTGCGGCTATCAGGGGCTCATATCGGTAACACACCTGCTATCTCAAGATTAAGGTCAGGATTAGGACTATCAGCTTCAAATAAATCGGAAGAGCTTGCAAATAGTGAACAATCAGTTCTGTCCGATGAAGCTGCTGAAAGACAGGCTACTATTGATGAATTTATCCATTCAGGTGTCAACCTGTGCTACGGTATTTTGCAAGTTGTTCTATCTTTAATTCCACCGGCTATCGGAGCTGTACTTTCTATAGTTGGGTTTAGAGGTTCACGTGAAGAAGGTTTAAGGCTAATTTGGAAGGCTACGAAAGACAGAAATGTTCACGGTTGCATTGGTCTTCTTGGACTAATGTTTTATTATGATGGTCCATTCCAGTTTACCGATGTTGATTTCGATATACCACCTGCTCTAAGTAATACCAAAACTTCAGACAGTGATACTGATCGTGATGGATCTATTTCAATCGATGAGATGGATGGGCATGCATTATTACATCCGGGACCTATCCTCGAAGAAGCACTTTTGCATGCAAGAGCATTATTTCCAAACAGTGCATTATGGTTACTAAATGAAGCTAGGATGCTATCAAGTAGAGGTAGACTTCCTGAGGCAATTGAATTGCTGGATTCCATTGATGTAGAGTCTATCCATATGAGACAAGTAAAAGGTTTATTAGTATTTGATAAAGCTATCACATTGGTTCATATGCAGGAATATGAAAGAGCAGCTACAAATTTGTTGTCCTTATTGAAAATCAGTGACTGGTCTCATGCATTTTACACTTATTTTGCTGGATGCTGTTATCTTGAAAACTGGAGAATGGCGCAGATGGGATTTATCAAGGATGATAAGTTAGAATTTTATAGAGAAAAGGCTGAAGAGCTAATATTCAGTGCTCCAAAATTACTTGGGAAGAAGACGTTTAAGTCGAAAAATTTGCCATTGGACAGATTCATGTTGAGAAAGGTAGAGCAGTTTAAGGCTACACAAAAGAAGTTAGGCGTTAAAAATATTCTTGACGCTATTGGCACTTCTCCTATTCGTGAAATTACTTATTTCTATAATGGGTATAATAGAATGAGTAAGAGTGATCTTGAAATTGCACAAAAGATGTTGACATCTTACCACAATCCTGCTATTGACCAACATGATCCTGATCAAGAACTGATTAAAAACCTATTGTTATCTTTGACAATGAGAAGACTCGGTGATGTTGAGAGTGGTGTTAAACTACTCGATGAAAAAGTGCTACCAAGTATCTACTACATGCAAAATGGTAAAGTGAAATATATAAAAAAGACTGAAGACCCTTGGGCATATCCAACAGCTCTTTACGAAAGGGCACTTTTCACCTGGAAGCTTGATGGTGTTGATAATTTGTCAGAATGTAGGCATTGGTTAGTAACAGCTCAGAATTATGCAGGCGACTATGAATTGAGTACCAGAGTGGGAATGAAGATTAAAGCTGCCTTAGATCGTGTTGAAGAGTCTTTACAACATGGCACTGCATAGTTATAGTTGTTTTTTTTGCGAGCCAATGATGCTCCACAACTGTATCATGATTAATGATAATTTAATGAACACTAACATGTATTTTACTTCGTATTTACTGTCTGATAATAAATATTAGTACTTGTTCTTTACATAATTCTGTTGAATATACTTATACTATATGATAGTAGGTTTTTCATAATATCATGTAATAAAGTGTAGAAATAGTATAAGTTAATATTACAATGCTATTACTATGTGATCTTGCTAGATAACATAACTATTCGATACGTATGCCTAATCTGAATTAACGAAGTCTGTCATGAAGCAATCTTTCTGAACCGACTTCTTCGTACTCTTTTTTCCCAATCCACAATTGGTGAAAGGTGCCCAGACTAGATAAAATGCTGCCACCTAGCCAGGATTGATATTGTCTTTCTATACTTTGGCCCGTGGCTAAAACTCTAAATTTTAAAGCTGGAAATTTCATGTTAAGTTCATTTAGGATTCTGTCACTTAGTCCAGGTATAGTTGAGGAACCTCCCGTTATTACAAGATTGTGTGCTAGTGAAGCTCTAATATCTACATCGCATGATGATATGGAAGATGATATCAGATCCACTATGCCAGGTAATTCTTCTCTTTTAATATCTTCCGCCGTTCTTTTACCATTCTCATTAGTGGTACTTGACGATTCAGGCAATGGTGTTGCAGTATTACTATCCAAGGGTGTTGACTCTTTGGTTCCTTCTTTTTCTTTATTGTTACCACTTCCTACTTTATTACGTTTCATAGGTACATAGTCGTTTCTCCAAGTTTCTACAACACCTGCAACATTGACAGGCCAGTCATCTGGCACAGATTCTTTTAAGGGATTTATCAGTTGTTCTGCAAATTGGTATCTGTCATTACTTTCGAATTCAATAACTTCATTCCAAGGAGATTCAATTGTTCTACCAGTGGAAGTAGCTTGATTGTTTTTCTCTTGTGCAATAGGTGTTGTAGCCACTTGAAATATAGTTTCCTTGCACTCTTGGAAAAAACCACGAGAGTTGGCATAATCATATAACGAATCTGCAACCGAATATGAAAAGCTCCTCCTCTTGAATTCTGGTTTCCGTTGTTCAACTTCAAATAAAGGTATTATCTCTCTGGGTTTCAAATAATCAGTCAGTAATTTGTTGAGGAATCTACCAGCGAAATGGTTACATCTTGTAGATTTGGAAAGCGACATACCATCTATTACTGGTGTAACAGATGCGATATCATGGCCAATATCTACAATCAAACTATTTGGCCGTCCTGTCGCGAAAGACACAGCGGTAGAAGTTGCAGTCAAATAGCATGCTTCAAATTCCATCCCTTCTAATAGTATTTCCAGAGACTTTGATCTATTTTCCTTACTATTCCATAGTGGTTCTGTTAACATTGCAGGGATTCCTCTATTCGATTCTATGTGAAGTTCATTTCTCAATGCCCAAGACCACTGTTCAACGGCAGAATCCCAATCGCATACCTGCCCATTCTCGACAACCCTCTTTACTTCATAGTCAGGTCTTGGGATAGGAATTGACTGTTCAGAAAACACTTTTCTGGTTTTCCTTGTTTTTTCTGTGTTGTCCTCGCTAGTACTTTCTTCTGCTTCATGTATTTCACCGAAACTGGATGGTAGAATGGACTGCGGGCAATCAGTTCCAGCATAACCAATATTGGTAGTATATGAACCAGGATCGATGATAACTGCGGTTATCTCATCACCACCGTATACTTGCAAAGCCGAGTTTGACATCTAATATATGTCTTATTCTGTCAGTTCTGACTATATCGTAATTGTTTCGGGGGTTGCAAAGAATAAACGTAACCAGAAATGCCACAGGAACTTAATCTAACTTTTGTTCCAATATAAATTCTCTGCTTGTTTGAGTAATTACTTAATTAGTCGTGAAATGACTTGATGACACCTTTATTCTCTCAAATTATTCACTGCCAGCTGTATTTTTTTTTTATGTTCTAACTTTGTTAGGTTTTTCCTTGACCGAGAGGAGTCTCGAAGTGACAAAATATATAGAATACAGACATATAATGCAAATTGATTTTATAAAAGCGTAGAGGTGCTGCTGATTCTTATAATCGATATAATTTTTTTATTAACTAATTAAAATACAGATAAAAAATATAGACATTATAGTTTTGGATTGCGACGAGTGGATTTTGGTGTCATAAAACCATTAAAATACATAAAAAGTTGAGAAGAAACAATGGTCAAGTGCTAGAAAACTTTACGAAATGAAATTCGGAAAGATATGAAAACCAAAGTCTCTGATTCTATAATTATGGTGTTGCCAAATTATGTTTGGGACTCAATCATTGTTTCAAAGATTTGATGATGGCTTCACCTGCCTTCTCAACATTTTCCTTAGCACCCTTGATGAAAATTACGTTGTTGATCTTATCAGATTTCTTTGGAACGTAAACAATACAGTTGGTAGATTCACGAATTTTTTTGACGTTGGAACCACCCATACCAACAACCTTGAAGAACTTGCTTGGGTCAGATGTCCAGACATATCCAGAGTAAGTGGCATTTGGAGCGTCGTTGATTCTGTTTTCAATTATTTCCTTGGCCTCCTTCAATAATTGCTGCTTCTTGTTTTCGTCAACAGAAGCTTCCTTCTTCTCACCATTTTCTTCATCTAAAATGCTATCAAAGTCAATAGGCTCGTATATTAGTCTCCATGGTATTTCACCATCTACATTTTCAACAACAGATGGTCCGGTTTCTTCAACAGTGAACTTGACTTTCTCACCTTCAGCTCCAGCAACCTTTTCATAAGGAATATCTACAGGCGTTCTGTTTAGATTGTTGGCCTTCTTGGTGGCGTTACCGTATCTAACGTTCACAAACTTTTCAAGTCTTAGTCTTTGTGGAAGGTTACCACGATCGGATACATAGTTTTGAACATTTGCTGGGACCATGATCTCCAAATCAAAGTTATCTCTGATGATCTCTGTGAATATCTTCTTCTCAGCTTTCTCGATGTTTTCTGGCAAACCTGTTAGAGAAACACGAGTCTCTTCTTCGTCCCTCTTAGGAACATAAAGTTGGATGTTAAACTCAGATTCTAGCTGCTTTCTGACAATACCACCTGGGCCAATCAATGCACCCAATCTTTCACCTGGAACTTCGATCTTCTTGGTAATGCTGTTTTGACTTTCTTCAACAATCTTGTTAATTGCCTTAACCACGTTGGAAACAAACTTCTTTGGACCTTGAATTGTGATAATGGAAGACTCTGAGTCAGCATTTGGAATATCAACAGCTCTTCCTCTAACTTCATCACCACCAGCATTACTGATGATTTCTCTTAAAGTGTGACCACCAGCCCCAACAATTGTCTTGTGGTATTTGCGGTCGATGTCAAGTTTCTCAGTAACGTGGTCTGCAGCTTCAGAAACAATAGCTGCAATTTTAGTAGAGGCTTCCTTGATGGCATTTCTGTTACCAGTGATTTCAAGCTCAACAACACCAGTTTCTACCGCCTTCGGATCATCACTCTTCTGTAAGAAATCTAGTTCAACACCAAATTCATCAGAAAGACCGTTGATGGTGTCACCATTCTTACCAATGATTCTAGACATATGCTCGACTGGAACATTGACAATAGTCTTATGACCATTTTCCATTTCGAAATCAAGAAGGGCTTTCAATTCATCGTAAGCTTTGTTAACACCTCTTGATGGACCCTTAATGGTAATGGTGTTATTTTCCTTTAGGAAGTTAATGAAGACATTGTACTTCTCTTGTAGACGAGTACGGTACATACCTTGAGGACCACTTAAATTACGGTGGTATTTAGCCTGTGCAACAAGTTCCTTTGTGACGATATCTGCTAATCTCTTAGCTTCATTTGCAATATCCTTCTTAGCATGTTCAATGATAAATTGCAAACCCTTAATGGTAATTTCAACAGTCTTATCTTGGTCAGACTCACCCTGTTGAGGAATATCAATAGAACAGTTGTACTTGTTTCTCAACTTTTGTAGATTAGCACCTTTGTTACCAATCAATCTGGAAACGGAAGCGACAGGAACTTCAACGGTTATCTTTGCAGTAGTAGATGGGTTCTCAACAATAGATTTAATATCTTTGTTTGCCTTCTTAACAGCCCTTTCGTCACCTCTCAAAGTCATCTTATTCTTTTCAGGAGAGTGTAATTTAATTTGAATGTGGCCGTCATCGCCGGAAATATCTTCTAAGATCAATTTTAGAGCCACAGAGTCCTTTCCAAAAAACTCATCTTGCTTTTCAGATTCAAGATCATAAGTAGCAACTTCTAGGGAGTTTTGCTTCTTACGTAGATCATTTAGATTTGCGTTGACTTTTTCCAAGCTTTCCTTTATTTCATCAGTTGATGGTTTGAAGTCTTCATCTGTTGAGGTAGCAAACAAAACAACAGAGTCATCACCCTTGAAGTAGTCACCAATTTGGATGAACTTAGCTTCTGATTCATGGCCTAGTAAGATGTGCTTAATATTTCTGTGGAATAGTTCGTAATCTAGGTCATCGATGACCAGTGTTTCAGCTGGAGTGATGTCATTCACAATCGCAATAATCTCTCTACGAGCAGCCTTTATTTCTGAAGTCTTATCATTCTTTGCACTCAAGTAAATGAAAACTTCTTTGGCATTTTGCAAATCTTCGATGGATGGCAAAACGTATTTGACATCTGGGAATTCCTCTGCAACCTTATCCAAGACGTTGTACTTCTGGAAGTAGATGACTAGTCTCTTAGCATGGTCAAGATTCTTGTTGTGTGCTTTTGAAATGTCAAGTGAGTCGACGATGTATTGCTTAGAGGAAGTCCTAGCAAAACTAATAGCCTCAGCTACTTTGTCTTTTAATCCAGCAAATTGGACAGTTTCATCAGAGGAGCTCTTTGGGAACTTGACAATAACACCAAATCTGTCCTTAACTTCGTCCGCATCAATTAGGAATTGGAATTTTGATGGAATCTTAACATTTTCTTCAGCAAGTTCATTGGATAGCTTTTGTAAGTAATCCTTTATCTTGGTTTTAGCGTTTTTAATGTCGTCTAAACTACCCGTAATTGTGAAAGACCCGGTATCTTGATAGTATTGCACTTTGACATCATCTGAAGAGACTTCCTTGACATTAACGAATGATCCCAAAGTGGAATCCTCTACAGATAGTCTAGCAGTGATATTCTTCAGATCCTCGTTTACAATGGACAAGATTTTGGCCTTGGCTTGCTTAACAGATTCAAAGTCACCGAATATGGAGATATCGCTCAAGTCGTCGTCTAGATCTTCATTGTAGGAGTCTGGTTTTGGTTCTTTGCTGATGTGGATTTTGACATCGTATCTGTCAGAGATCTCACGAATGTTCTTACCACCAGAACCAATGATGACGGCTTTGCATCTTGATGGAACCTCGATGTTTTCCGTTATAGGTCTGGTTAGCATCTTTATCAATTCTCTCTTAGCCTCCTTAACTTTTGGTGCTGGACCAGAGATCAAGAAAGTACGGGAGTTTCTTGACAAGGTAGACTCGACAGAGACGTTGTTAGCCTGCTTAACAGTTTGTAAGATCCTGGACAGTTCCAATTTAGTCACAGACAATTGAGATTGCAGGTCTAGGGTAAAAGTTTCCTGAATATTGTTTGATCTCATACGACCAGCGCTGGTGGCGCTAGCAGAACGGGACATTGATGGACTGACGGAAGAAGAAATGGCTGCAGGTTTCATGTTAGGACCCCATTCAACTTTGGTAGCTGGTTTGAAGGAGTTGCTATCTACCAAGGATGGTAAATCCTTCAAAGAAGGCAAAGGTTTTGGCTCAGGCTTTGGAGCTTCTTCGACAGGCTTTGACTCCTCATCAGAGTCAAAAGTAGTGCCGTCAAGAGAATCCAAAGAACTCTCAGCTGGTGTGTTATCCACAGCCAATTCTTTCTCAGTAGCAAAGGTCAATGACATGGTTGTAGAGTTCTTCTGTATGCAAATTTACTCAAAACTTTTTTCTTTATCGACTTTTTATCCTTTCAACAAATTATCAAACTTAATTGTAATTTTTTTTTATTCTAATTTGAAAAGAACTGAAAAGATAAATAAAGAATAACTCACTTTCCCTGTTTTTTGTATTAAATGGTCGTTCAATTGCCAATTGGTTGCTCTTATTAAGATATTGAAGCAGTTCTCAGTGTTCTTAAATTTCTCGTATTGTCAAAACCCAAGTTTCCTGTTGGTTTTGTCCTTGAAAAAAATTAAAGAAAGGGTGCTGGGGTTGTTTGCGAAATATAAGCAATTGGGACTATTTGTAGTTAATAGATAACAATTGAAAATAAGAGCTATATATTTTTGTGAAGATCGAATTCCAATAAGAGAAGAGAAAGAGGACTATGCCCTTTAAAAATATCTATTTTATTCAAAGTTTTATAGTTTATAAGAGAATTTGTCAAAACTTTTTTGACAAGAAAATCCTTTTCGTTGGGACTTGCTGATTGCAGTGGATAGCCAAGCACTTAAAAGAGCATTTTAGGAGTTCGAACTTAATCAAAGAAAGCAGCAAGATACCGGGCGTAAACGTAAACATTGCTATGTACAGTTAGAAAGAGTAGGGAAAGTTGCTGTACGTGGTGGCATCTACGGATTATGTGGCACTTTTTGTCACTCTACGTGGGACAATCAATTCTTGAAATGAAAGAGACAAAGAAGCAGACAGCCTTTACATGTCTGCGGGCACAGGAACTCAGTCTCAGAGGCAGAAGTGGAGGAGTTACAGGTTACAGATGAGAAACTAGGAGGGGAAAGTGTTCACAGTGTGAAATCTTTCTTGCGTGTGTAGTAAAGTAGTGGCCAACACTTGCAATACATCTAGGGAATCGTTTTTGCTGTAGTGATAAATGCTGGGATGTGGTGGGAGAACCCTTGCACTAGCATCAATTTAAAAATAGAATGTCAGAGAAGTTAGCGAAGCTTTGAGTGGGAAGATCCTGTGAAATTCCACATGTCAATAGTGAGACTTGCAAATCCCTCATATCACTCTAAGAGAACAATTTTTGCTAGTGCATTTCGGTTTCTTATCTCGATCACCTGTGCACTAATTTTCTTGCTAAGCATAACATAATATAGAAAAACACACTCAATATATGGCATGGCTACAAGAAATGGTGTACTTAGCTGAAGAAAAGTAGGGTAAAGATATTTATTTCACCGGCAGCACCGCATTATTTGTAATAGTCTCCCTTCCTTCCCTTTGCGGTTTGTGAGGAATGGCAGTTCACAAAACAGGACTATTGTATGTAGTCTTGTTGAAGATGTGTTCTCTTAGGATTTGCGCAAAATATATGTAGTAAAAATTTGCAAAGGATTGGCAAGAGCGTTTGGGTGTGTCACCTTTGCTGATTTTATTCAACAACTGAGATCACAGCTACTGTTTGATGTGATTCCTTTTGTAAATTAAATACAATATGTGTTATTTGTACGATATCGAGGTAATACCTTTGCACAAAAGGGTCATATTTTATTACTTTTTCCCTAATCAGGTCACTTAATATAACACCAGCGAATGAAATGATTTTGTTCTCTATACAGATACGTTTAATAAGAGCTATGTGGCTACGTTTCGTTATATAATCTTTTTATAGCTTCGACTTCTGCCACCCGAATGATATCTTTTTATTTTGGCCCGGTTCGATGATCACATTCAATAGACATGGTATTCTTTCCCGGGTATGAACCAATGCTTTCTTGTAATAATATTCAAGTTCTTGTAAGTTTTTCACCAAGTATCCCTTTGCACCAAGACCTCTAGCCACTAAATCATATCTACATTTCTCAGAAAGCATTGTAGGGGGTAGTTGAGTCTCGTTGGTGATTGTGCTTGGGTCAGAGCCGTGATATATACCACTGTTATTCATGATTATGAATATAATGCCAAGGCGATATCTAACAGCAGTCTCTATTTCCATACCTGAAAATCCGAATGCGGAATCACCTTGTATCGTGACGATGTTTAATTCTGGAGAATGTACTTTTGCTGCGATCGCATATCCGAGTCCAACACCCATTGTTGCATTAGTTCCAGCATCTAACCTTCTCTTTGGGAAATCTGTTTCGAAAGAAATTCGAGCAATATCCATAGTATTTGCACCTTCGGATACTATAAAGCTTGATCTATCATCAATCAAATTTTTCAACATGCTATAAACAGAGTAGTAGTTCAGCATTTTGGCTCCATAATAATTTTCTGGATTTAGTCTTACTCTTAAGTTATGTTTATTACTTTCAATTTTTTCTTTCAACTCTTTGGTAAGCCCTTTGTGTTTCACAAAATCCAATTTGTGCAAAGTGTCTCTTAAATTTTCAATCGTGAGTTGTATATCACCCCAAATGCAATATGATGTTCCATTAGGGTTATTAACACCTAGCGTTAGCGGCTCAATATCGACTTGAACAAATTTAGCATTCGAATTCCATTTTGGAGGTGACGCATAGTGTAGAATCCAGTTCAACCTTGCACCAAATACTAAAACCAAATCTGCCGATTTTAATGCTTGTGATCTAGCAGCTGAAACATTTAATCTATGGCTGTCAGGAAGGATGCCCTTAGCCATTGGAGTTGGTAAGAATGGAAAGTTGAATTCCTCGATAAAATGACGTAAAGCTAATGATGAGTTGATGCAGCCTTTACCTAATACGACAAGGATGTTCTTGTCCTGGTGTTCTTTGATTAATGAGGTAACTTCAGCAATGGAACGAGGATCAGGTCCTGTTGTAATACGTTTAGTTTCATGTTTATAAAATTCTATCGCTTCAACTACATCAGTGATAAGGTCCCCAGGAAAGTCGATATACGATACACCTGGTGTTCCTTGGGTTGCACTGTTCCATGCGTTGAATACAATGTTGGCATCTTTCTTAGTACCTGTCAGTTCGCCTGCAAATTTTAGATACGGCTTTAATAGTGATACTTGATCCAATTCTTGAAAGCCACCTTGATATTTCTCATCTCTTGGAACACTTCCTGCAATTATTAACAGTGGCCATCTATTGTTCATAGAGTTGTAGACACCAGCCAGGGCATGTATCACACCAGGACCACCTACAACCAATAACACACCAGGCTTTCCAGTCAAATAGCCATATGCAGAAGCAGCGTATGAAGCAGCCTGCTCATTTCTAAACCCAATAAACCTGATACCAACACTCTGTAGTTCTTGAGCAAATTCTACCACCGGGATACCAACTATTCCAAATACAACGTCAACATCATACTGGTACTTTAATAAAGACGCAATGTTCCTGCTGTGAATTACTTTTTTACCCATCACTGCCGTTACTGTTCAATGATAAAACTTATACAACGCATTGATTTATCGCTAAGATTTTTTCAGTTAAATCACCTCCCAAGCAGTAAATTGTTCGTTAGTATGTCTTATATACTTGCGAATGAGTCCAACAGTAGTCAAATTGTAATATTCTGTGAGTCAACGAGTTGTGGTACGTGCCCCCAAAAGCACAGCTTCAGGAATGTGTTTAAGGGCTGGGCTCATCGCACTGTCAAATTTTGGAAAAAATAACAAAAAATCGCTGCGATGAGCAAAAATCACGTTTCTATTGTCAACTGTCAGCAAATACAGCTGTAAATCGATATTGTGGCTTTCAGATGAGCCCATCATAACACATCTAGCATGTTTCTAGCCTGATCGTTTTTCTTTCTATTGTTAATCTTGCATCTGAGCATCATAATGTTGTCTGGGATAAAATCACGCGCAGTCAGCTCATGTCCACACGCTCCTTGGGGACATTTCTTCTTATCTGGTGTATCAAAGTACATCTGGATACCCACTTTGTCAAATACGTGATTACAAGCTTTGGAGATCATTGGGTTCTCAAACGGTTTGCAAGTAATGGGGCAATTCAATTCGATTTTACCACCTTCAATTTGAATATCGTCTTCTTCTTGGTCCTCATCGGGTATCACACAAGTTGGGTCTCTGATTATGTATGGTAGTGCTTTAAGTAACTTCTCATATGTATTTGGCTTTCGTCTCACGTTGTTTCGAGGTATGGTAGGTTTCTGGTCTACTATGCCCTCGGTGAAATATTTCTGAAAACTGTCAATGCCGACCGTACCATTAGTATATTCTCTGAAGCTATCAATATCAGTCGCTGGTGAATGATCAGATATTCTCAGATAATCTTGTTTTAAGGACTCCAGTTGGTTATCCAATTGGTCCGCCTGTTCTTTTTGCGCTAAGGTATCTTTGTAACTCTCAGTAAGCTTGTTCACGCACTGTAGTATCTGATCCTCTTCCAGTAGATCGATGTATGTAGTCAGCTGGTTGATGGTTTTTTCGTATTGTTTCTCAATCGTACTTAACTCAGAAGATATATAGCACTCTCGCAGATCATGGAAGTTATCTCTTTGATCTTTATGTATCGGCAGCGCCTCCGGAAGTGCAACGCTATCCATTATTTGTACCTAAAACTATGATGAAGCTACGCAGTTGTTGGATTTGGTACTAATGTATGCGGGCTCTGATTCTTATTGGCCTCTTGTCTTATCTGCTTTTATTTTGAATATTTCATAGCGATGGTTTTGATCCACTAAGCATTTTTTTCATCTGAAAAATCATAAATTTTGGCTTATGAGAGAGTAGTAATAAGACATCTGTAATACTGGAAAGGCTACAAGCTAGGCCCAGTTTAGTGAAGACAGTTTCAAATTTGAAAGTACAGTGTATAGTATGAATGAGGAGATTCAAACGTTGCTCATATATCAGATATGTGACTCCCTGAGGTTTCAGGCCAACATGGAGGATATCAGTGTCGATGACGTGATGGATGTTATGCAGGAGAATATAATGGTAGAATGTCTGTTGGATGGCGTTATTATGGACAAAGCTGATGTCCAGAAGATAGTGATACAGTATGTTACTGATGGTGAACTGGGAGAAGAGGCAATCGGTGACAAGATGGAGTCTATGTACAGTAACTCCCGAAAGAAGCTACTGAAAGAAATAGACGACCTCGATAATACAATAAGTACGAATAGAAAGAAGGATAAGCTATTGAATTTGTACAGAGACACAGTGCTTAATAGGCTACAAAATAAGAAGACTGTGCTGGACAAACTCTACCACGGAATGAAAGAGGACTCTAGTGTGATACGGAACAGGATATACCTTGAGCGGATCAAGAATGAGACACCAAATAGCATTGCTGAGCTGCAACTAATGTTACAACGTAGCATTGCGGATTGTATCATGAGTGAGCCCATTGGTAGTGAGAAGTATAATATAGCGAAGGAAATACAAATAAATCTTGAAGACACTATAAGGTTTATGAAGCGCGCTCTCGAGTAATATGAATGTTATTAACAACTAAATAAAATAAATTTTTGGGAATATTAAAATTGGTTGTTCATTAGCAAAAGGATGGCTATATGGTTAATCTAAATATTCGTAAAGAAATGTATTGATCTGGTATATGAATAGTAATGAGGCTGTCTGGAAAACAAACTATCCGGTTAGTTTGACTTGGGAGAGTACATACCCGATCAGAATCTGGCTAGAGCTCTCTGTCTTTCCTGCCATTTTCTATAGATAATGGTAGCGACGATAATGCAGGCCGCTAAACCAACAAGGATCAGCACAACGATGGGTCCACCAGGTAGCATCTTAAACTTTGTTTTTGTTATGAGAATAGAGTTTCAATTGTATAAAAGTCCACAATTGTTGATTCAATTCGGGAGTGATTGCAAAACAAGAAAACAACGACTTCTATTGTCAAAACTGCAGCAGCTAATGTTTATATATGCTATAGAAGTCGTTCATCAGGTGTTGTGTGGATTGAATGCACGTTTAATAATTTAAACTACTGTCGCCCATGTCCTGTGTAGGATCTGGCATTATGAGGGATATTTAACCATCTTTCACACCCTGTCGTCACAGAAAAGAATTGATAAGAAGTGTTTTATTCATATTAATTGCATGGTTTATCAAAACTCCGAAGCACAATTTATACATTGAGTCTCTTCGATAACCGTTTTTTTGCTTCCTTATCGGAAGTTTCATACGTCACTTTGATAGTCCAAGAGGAATGATAAGGCACCTCCCACATGAGGGTAGTTGGAGAGACTATCAGGTACCTTATCCTGTCATAAAATCGTACAATCCCAAGAGGTACAATTTGAAGAGTGTGCATCGGCAACTGTTAGAGTGGTATTCTGACGCGTTTGGTGGTATGTGTATGCAAAAACAGCTCAAGATACAGTCTACATTTCTCTGCCAAGCAATTCCCAATGATGGCCAAGTATATATGTACTTAAAGACGTTATTGTCAGCTGATAATCGTCAACAATGTCAAGACTTTTTCATTTTCCTTCTGCCCCCCTCCCCTCATATTACTGACCAAAAGAGGGAATATGTAAACATGTAAGTAGTTCCCGTTTGGGATATGGAGAATGTTAGTTGTTAGAACGAAATTTAATAAGCCAAAAGCAATTAATACGGATATTTCTTAGGCATATAATATTGTTGTCAAAGAAGTAGTAAGAAATTCCCGTAGAGAAATCAAAGTAAGTTGGGTATATCGCAGGAGGAAAGGGCGTACTCCATTTTATCAACTCGCTTTACACACCCACACAGAAACAGTCGTAATAGAAGGATACGGGCCCCCCCAGCTAATAAGTTGGTATTTGTGTTTATTAATATAATAAATTGGAAGTTTCATAATTCATTTTGTTTTTGTATGATGTCGATGGCTCAAATAGGAAAGTGGGGCCACCTCTCATATTGTCAGGAAAGACCAACAGTATGTGTCCCAAAACGGGTATGATGCTTGGAAGAAAATAGAGTGCTTAGAAAGTAGCGTGCAAATGCATGTAATTCATGGTCGGGCCCTGCTACAACCACAGGAGGCCAGAGCGATGTGTTTTTCGTGAAATCAACAAGCGATGAGCTTTGCTGTTGTGATCTCCTTAAATAGCCCAAAGACAAGAGCATATATGTTGCTAAAACAGCTAGAACAAAATAGTAACTACAGTTGGGAACTACAACAATATAGGTGAAGGATAGTTGTAAAGACAAATAGGAGGATTTTTGACAAAGATATCAGAAAGAAAGCAAAAAATAAGAGAGCAGAGAGATATCAAAGTAAAAAAAAAAAATAATAAAAAAAAATCCGGTAAAAGAATAATAATAATAAATAAAATAAAAAAAAAAATATTAATAATAATAATTAAGTAAAATTAATTGGAAAAAAATTAATTATTATACCTTTTATTGCTTCATATTGGATTGATTGACGTTTGAGATTGTCTTTAATAGCGGTATTATAACATAATCAAGTCATTCTAGTTGGAGAGAATTTTTTTGAGTCAACTGATAGTAAATAAATATTCATAGGAATAGGAAATACTCTCATAACATAATAGACTTTGGAAATGAGTACATTTGCTAGATGGAGGAAAGCCGAGTTGTTTGACTTGATGAACAAGTTGAAGATAACCGATGTGAGTAACTCAACTAAGAAATCAGATATGATCGTTTTGATTGAGCACTATTTGGAGAACTTGAGTGCACCATTGGATTATATGCATGATTTCCCAGAGCTTCAAACTTACTATGAGGATAAGCAGCAACTTAAGATTGAAAGTGATATAGAAGATGAGCTGGACAAGATCAGCAGTACTAGTGAAGACATGGAATATGGCGAGGATATAGACATGAAGGAGGAAACTTCTGAAACCTCTAGTGACTCATCTGCAGAAGAGACTGAGACTGTGGTTGAAAAGAAAGACTATAATAACTTGGACTTCAGTGAAGAACCAACAAAGCTTCAAGATTTCAAGTTTAATTTTGATCAAATTCTAGATGATATCATTGACAGAGCTTACATTATCAATGAAAATGTTAAAGATTACTTGTCTTCCATCAGTGCTGTGGAGAGTATATTTACCATAATAGAATTGGTCTTGTTTTCTGTCCATCTGTTTGCAAATTACAGAACCGGTGAAACTGTGCTCTCTGCTCAGCACAGTATTGGTTACATGGATTACTATTTCAGACCTGAATACTATAAGCGTGAGGTTGTTCATTTCTTGAATAAGATAGGTTTGCCAATTCTGACCTGGTTTTTCCTATTGAGAATTGTTCCTTGTTTTGTGTCTTATTATATCAACTTCATTAGATATGAGCTATTGGTTGATATGGACCCAATGGTTTATCATTTGTTCAAGGGTATTGTTGAGTTTTTGATCATAACCAGGTTTAATGATAACCAAAATCCAATTCAAGGATTCTTGAGCTCCTTTTCGTTCAGTCCACTAGGCCACTTGCATGTGGACCCATGTAGAGACTTGAGAGAGTTCAACGATGCCCTAGGGTACCTGCCTTTGTGTTTTTCTGTTGTTTGTACCATTTTAACTCTTTACATTCTTTAAAACAGAAAGATCTCAAACTAACTTTCTCCATATCGAATGGCAGTTCGGTTGGACTCAAGTTTTGATAACTAATGACCTTTCTCAGATGGAATTCTGATGGGGAAGATGAAAAGACTGTTCCGGAAACAACGAACAATGTTAATACTTTTTTTTTGTGTGTGAATGACAACTTCTGTTTAATATTATTTCCTGGATCATGTTGTAGGTTTACGTCAAGCATCTTACAATAATTTTGACAATGAATCCTTTCTGACTCTAATCTCTACTTATTTTTAAAATTTAAGTTTCTCTTTTATTTCTATTTTGTCTTAACTTTTTCTATTATCTACCAAATTCGGTTTTAAAGAAACGTGTTCGAATACTAATTACTTTCAACTCAGCAGGCATTACTTTGTTGTAAATTCTGTTGTATGTTTCAGACCATTGTACTAATTAACATTCACAAAACGAATTGTAGTTCTAACTATCTCTAGGATCTATTATTATATGTCACTATCGTTTGAGATAGAAAAAACAAACTAAATCTGTATAAGAATAATAGATACACAGCTAGTTACTTGTATACATATATTCCAAGTGTGAAAGATATATATATATATATGTAGGTATGTATGTATGAGAAGAAACTCTCAAAGGCATATCACAAACTACCAACTTGATCATCTTGCAGATAATACTGTCTCTATTACCATCGGAAATTATATACCTTACAACGGTCGTTCGGAAACTGTTGGTGATATCGAAACAATCTGGCAATTGCCAAAAACATGAATGGCAATTAGCCAAATGGGACACTAACATAGTAAGTGAAGAATGTACTTGAGAACTTACTCTTCAATCAAGAAAATCATTTGTGTGCTTTCCGATTTTGAATTGATAATTGTTCTGCTATAAAGTTAACGAAACAGTATTAAGCAGCCATGTCACAATTTATCGGCTACGGGGTCAAGCTTGAGCTTAAGGATGGCAAGATACTAGAAGGTAAGATTACGAAGGCGACTTCTAAAGGTTTAGTGCTATCCGATGTGAAGTTCGAAGACGGTGGAAGCTCTCAATTGTTTAAAGTTAGATCGTCACAACTGAAGGATTTGAAAGTTGTGAGTGTGAGACAGAAGAATGGCAAAGGCAATGGTAGTAATGGTAATGCTGCAAACAAATCTAGTAGGAACAAGAGTAGAAATGATTACAGTATGAATTCTGGTAGCCAGACAAATGGTAACACATCGCATGGTGGATCTAGGCACAACAATAATAATAATAATAATAGCAGGTACGATAGCGACTGGGCCAATGATGATGTTAATCAGATTAAGTTGCAAGACGATTTTGATTTCCAAGGAAACCTGAATATGTTCAACAAGAAAGATGTATTTGCACAATTGAAACAGCAGGATGATGTGGCACCGGAATTGAGGCTTGTAGCTCATAATAAGAAGAAGGACTACGAGAAGCCAAAGAATTTCAATATTGACGAAATGGTTATTCCTAACGCTAAGGAGGACTCTTGGCATAAAATTGACTCAGAAAGACCACAACAACAAAAATCAGACGGATATCTTGATTTTGAGAGTGGTACAGATGATGATGATGTTGATGACCATGAAGATCGTCAGTTATCAAATACAAGGGACAGAAAGAACAATAACCAAATCAAGCACAATGTTGAGGATGACGACGATGATGATGATGAAGGTTTGGAATTTCATGATGCTGATGAATTACCAATTACACAAGCAGTCAATATCACACATTTACTTCATAAAGCAGCTAAGGGGTCAAACTCTGGTAAGTCTAAGGACGGAAGCCAAGGTAATGAGCAGATGTTAGCTAAGTTGGAGCAGATGATAATTCAGCAATCAAAAGGATCTACTAGACGCAATTCTAGTATAAGCAGCAAAAAGCCTACTTTATTGAAAATCAAGGATTCATCCAAGCAAATTGCCACAGCTACTCCAGTACAACTCTTAGAAATTGAAAGAATAGCGCAAGACCATTTTGGTATTACCGCACCTATATTAATTGAGAATTTCGCTATTAACTTGGCGCAAGTTATAAAACAGAAACTTGGGGGCAAAGCCAGATTACGTCTGGAGAATTCCAATGCAGAGCCTCTTGTTGTGATACTAACATCTGATTCTGTAAGAAGTGGCGCAAGAGCACTTGCATTAGGAAGACAGCTATGCCGTACGGGGCATATTAGAGTAATCACTATGTTTACCACTTCAGTCAATGAGATACAAGATAGTCTAGTGAAGGAGCAATTAGAGCTGTTTAAGAAATGTGGTGGTAAAGTAGTCAACAAAGTCAGTTCACTAGAAAGTGCGGTGATGAGTTTGAATAGTCCAGTTGAAATTGTTATTGATGCTATGCAAGGTTTTGACTACAATATCTCAGATATATTTGAAAACATTGCTGAAGCTGAACAAGCTGACGAAGATGTTAATGCCAGTGATCAAAACAGACGTAATAACACTAGAAACAGCGTCTCAAAGGCAGAGACTATCGAACAAAGAATTACGGATATTATAAACTGGTGTAACAATCAACGTGGATCCACGAAGATTTGGTCTTTGAACGTACCAAGCAGTTTTGATAGCGGTTCTGGTGTTCAAAACTTCCCCGTCGCCGTGCAAGCCACCGGGGTTATTTGCACGGGCTGGCCATTGTCCTCTTTACCAAACATCAAATACACGTTGAGTTCTCTCGATGATGTCGTGGCCGTCGACATGGGTTTCCCAAGAGGTGTCTACACACTTCAAAACTCCCTGCGTAAATTCCTTTCCTTTGATGTTTTCGCAATTGAAGGTTCCATCGCTTTGGAACTTTGATATCACGAACTCTCAGCTATTATTTTTGTTTGTGAACAGCCATTGTATTATCAACCCTAACCTTCACTTCCCTGGTATACAATAGATGCCAAAGATTTTAACAATATGTTTTCTTCTCTAAATAGTCCCTCATCTAAACTATATAAAACGAGAAAAGACCCTTTTCTGATCGTAAGAGTTAGCTTGGGCTTCCCAAGCACTTGCATTTATACCTTTCATCTATTCTGGTAACACCACACGAATAAGGGGAAATGACATATTAGACGTCCTTCTTCCAGCTTTTTTCTTTAATTTTTTCCCGGAATTGCGCAAACGTACACCCAGAAGGCAAACTTTTGGTATTTAAAACAGGGAAAGGCCCAGTTTTGGCCAGTTGTATCTACATTGAAGAGGGCAGTATTTAAAGCATAGCGGTTGTCTAGGCACTGGAAATAGTTGTGGATTGTTAGACAGCGGTAGAAATTTTTATAGTAGGCCTTTTTCCGTGAGAAAATTGGTGGAGGATTTTTTTCAAGTAGAAGGAGTCAGGTAGTGTCTCCCTAAAAGAAGCCAAGAGCCGTCTTTCTCATTCAATATCATTGACTGTGTTAAGTATTTGGAGCTATCGAATATTGTTGTCAATCTTTTCCATATTTAGTTTTGTGCCTTTTAGAAATTGGAACAGGAACAAAAAAAAAGGAAGGTGAACAAATTGGCTGTTGTGATATTGCCTTGAGAATACAAGAGCTGTTATAAGAAGATAAAGCGGATATAACTGCCTATTTTTGGACTTTGAAAATAGTAATTATAAATGGGTGGGTGTTGTAGTTGTTTTAGGGACTCTTCTGATGATGTCAGTGTGCTGCCTATAACAGACAATGAACGCGAGGCTGTGACCTTGTTGTTAGGATATTTGGAGGATAAGGACAGACTAGACTTCTACAGTGGTGGACCTTTGAAGGCATTGACTACATTGGTTTACTCTGACAACTTAAATTTACAAAGAAGTGCTGCTTTGGCGTTTGCAGAAGTAACTGAAAAATATGTTAGACAAGTGTCTAGAGATGTTTTAGAGCCCATACTAATTCTTTTGCAAAGTCAGGACCCTCAGATTCAGGTGGCTGCATGCGCTGCTTTGGGTAACTTGGCAGTCAATAATGAAAATAAACTACTAATAGTAGATATGGGCGGTTTGGAACCACTTATTAACCAGATGATGGGTACAAATGTCGAAGTTCAATGTAACGCTGTCGGTTGTATAACTAACTTGGCTACAAGGGATGATAATAAACATAAGATTGCCACATCAGGTGCCCTCGTACCTTTAACAAAGTTAGCTAAGTCAAAGCATATCCGTGTACAAAGAAATGCCACTGGTGCTTTGTTGAATATGACACACTCAGAGGAAAATAGAAGAGAATTGGTCAATGCTGGCGCTGTACCAGTTCTAGTGTCATTACTGTCTTCTAATGACCCTGATGTTCAATATTATTGTACAACTGCTCTATCTAACATTGCAGTTGATGAAGCTAACAGAAAGAAACTTGCCCAAACTGAGCCCAGACTGGTATCAAAGTTGGTATCGTTGATGGATTCACCTTCATCAAGAGTTAAATGTCAAGCTACATTAGCGTTGAGAAACTTAGCATCCGATACAAGTTATCAATTAGAGATAGTTAGAGCTGGTGGTCTACCACATTTGGTTAATTTAATTCAAAGCGAGTCAGTGCCTCTAATCTTGGCGAGCGTTGCATGCATAAGAAACATATCCATTCATCCATTGAATGAAGGCTTAATAGTTGATGCAGGTTTCCTTCCACCTTTGGTGAAGTTACTAGATTATAGAGATTCTGAAGAAATTCAATGTCATGCAGTATCTACTTTAAGAAATCTTGCTGCTTCTTCAGAAAAGAACCGCAAAGAGTTTTTCGAAAGTGGAGCGGTAAAGAAGTGCAAAGAGCTCGCTCTGGACTCACCAGTTAGTGTTCAAAGTGAAATCTCAGCTTGTTTTGCAATTTTAGCACTTGCTGATGTTTCTAAACAAGATTTATTGGATGCCGATATTTTACAGGCATTGATACCTATGACATTCTCAACCAATCAAGAAGTTTCTGGTAATGCGGCAGCGGCTTTAGCAAACTTGTGCTCCAGAATTGACAACTATTCCAAGATAATATCGTCATGGGACCAACCTAAGGAAGGTATTAGAGGTTTCTTAAAAAGATTTTTGCAAAGCAATTATGCAACCTTTGAGCATATAGCTCTATGGGCTATTTTGCAACTATCAGAAAGCCATAACGACAAAGTTATTTACTTAATCAAAAACGATAAAGAAATAATAAACAGCGTAAGGAAAATGGCTGATGTAACATATGATCGTTTGCAGAAATCTGGTGTTGATGTTAATAAAAATGGAAATAGCGAAGAAAGAGGAGATAATGAGGACCATCAGAGCAACAATGATAGAAACTTGGCTAATTCAACTTCCTCAGATCAATATGAAGATGCAAGCATGGAATTATATAATATAACACAACAGATTCTTCAATTCCTTGATTGAATTTAAAACAGTTCTGATTTGATTTTTCCATATTCTTGAAAAGTCATTGTATTTCCATTCCTTGTGAATGAGTATTTTATTTTCTTCTCTAATTCGGCTAGCTTTATGAAACGGTTCTGACTTTGTTAATAAAGTGATCAAGAACATTTATTGATGTTAGCTTTACGCATTAAGCATACCACTACAATATAGTACTGCTGGGATGGATTCGACCTTTTTTCTAAGTCGTTCTTTAGATAATAACCTCTCGTTTCTTCTGAATATTGACCTTTCGATTTGTACAAGATACCGGTATTGGAGCTCAAAATTAATCAGATTATAAATGGCTTCAAATTGCTACATATATTTTGTTGTAATTTTAGCTCAAAAGAAAATCTAAGATGATACAAAACCTCGATACCAAATGTAAACACATATATTAATATCTTTATAATTTTAAAACAAACTTTATAAATACATACTTCATTAGTTGTTTTACAGCTATTTTGTTTGCTGGTGTAGACAGGCAAGCATGATCAATTTCTTACGGAAAGTATCACGTAAAAAATACTATGCGAAATAACTAGAAATATCAAAATTTAGAGAGATGGCAAATACATTGACGTCTCGTTTATCTTATGAACTATGCAATTGTCTCTATTTTTGTTGGTTTTAGAGGCCTAATTGTGTCATCATAACTTCATTAACAGGTCATATGTATTTTGATAATGACAGCATCACCAATTGATAAGCAAGACAAAGCAAATGACAACACTTCTAAGGAAGAAATAACACCTACTCGTAAATCAAACTCTTCAACTTCAGTAGATCATGAAAACTTGATTATTGAGGAGGTTGAAGTTACCAAGTATTTATCTGATAAAACGGCTCCAAAACAACGTTCTAATTTAATTTTAGAAGAAGTAGAAGTAACTGACTATGTTGAATGAATTTAATAATATCGAAAAGTACTGAAGGCCGAAAAGTTGGAAAGTTAATATAATATAATATAATATAATACAAACAAGGTACTTAGTGCAGGCACTAGTTCATCGGAAGATAATTTATAGAACAAAGTATTAATATATTCAAAGCTCAGTACTGAGATTATTATTCTTAAAAAACATGATTATTTTAGTTTATTTTTTAGATAATTTATAGTTTTATCAAATTATATAATTTCTATCTTCTGTATTGTGACACAAACATGAAAAGTCTAGCTTTGTTCGTTTCTATCATGACACATAAATGATGGGCATAATTAAAGATGTAAAAAGAGCATGTACTGTTAGTGAGTAAACACTCTACATTTGACGGGTCAAAACGATAGCAGTCCTGCTTGGAATGTATACTTGGATGAAGTTCCTTCTGTTGTTCCATTCCAAGTCAGTGGTGAAAAATTCTTGAGCCTCATCAATTCTATTGTGGCCACCAAATTCTGCTCTATCAGTATTTAGTACAATTTTGTAAGTACCAGCAACATCGACACCAATTCTGTAGTCAGTGAAACTTTGAGTTGGATGGAAGTTGAAAACAAACAAATGGCCATTTCTTTCGAAGGCGATAACTTTGTCAACCTCGTGCTTCAAAGAGACATATGCTTGAGGAGTATTCAACCATTGGTGTTTGGATTCACAGTTTTGCATTGCAGCATCAAACTCGTTCAAATGCCTGTAACGCAATAAATCATCATCAACCAAGTTGAATTGTCTTCTTGCATAATGGTAACTGTCATTGTTACCAACTCTTGGGAAGTCTAACCATTCAGGATGGCCGAACTCGTTACCCTCGAAGTTTAGATAAGCCTCACCACCTAGAGAGTGGGTGATTAATCTAATCATTTTGTGTAGAGCAATACCACGGTCAATAACCAATGTTGGCTCCTTCAAAACGGTCATGTCGGTGTACATGGCAGCATCCATTAGCCAGAAGGCAAGAGTCTTGTCACCGACTAGAGCTTGATCGTGGGATTCACAGTAGGCAACAACCTTTTCACCATGACGTCTGTTAGTCAATGTGTGAACAATGTGACCCATATCCCAGTCATCATCTTGTTTGGTCTTTAGAAGCTTGATCCACATATCTGGGAGAGCCATAGCCAATCTGTAGTCAAAACCACCACCGCCTGCAGTTCTTGGTAGACACAGAGTTGGATAACCAGAAACATCTTCAGCAATAGTAACAGCGGATTCCGGTAGCAAGTCATGGACTAGGTCATTTGCCAACATCAAGTAAGCCAGGGCTTCATGGTCAACACCAGATCTGTCACGGGACAAATACTCGTTGTAGTCACCGCTGAAAGCACCACCAGCACCGACACCATGGTGTAAGTAAAGCATAGAGGTGACACCATCAAATCTGAAACCATCGAATTGGTAAACGTCAATGTAGTAAGCCAAGTTGGCAAGCAAGAATCTTTGCACTTCAAAGCTACCATAATTGAATAAACGGGAATCCCATAATGGATGCTCACCTCTACCAGAAGTCAAGGAATGGAAGTATTGGTGGTCAGAACCATCGAACATGTTCAAACCATCTTCACTATTCTTAGATGCGTGACTGTGAATGACATCTAGTAGAACCAAGATACCCATGCTATGGGCAGTATCGATTAACTCTTTCAAATCTTCTGGGGTACCATAACGAGAACTGATAGCAAAGAAGTTGGTAACTTGGTAACCAAACGAAGCATAGTAAGCGTGCTCCATAATAGCCATCAATTGGATAGCATCGTAACCTAGATGCTTAATTCTAGGTAGAACGTTTTGAGTGAATTCTTTGTAGGAGGCAACTTTTGGCTCTGGAGAAGAGATACCAATGTGAGCTTCATAAATTTTAATTGAGTCGTTAGCCAAATTGAACTTAGGTCTTTGGTGTTTAAACTGGTAAGAGTTAGGTGGGTTCCAGAATCTACCCTCATATGTTGGACCGTATTTCTGAGCGGTTTCTTTGCTTGGTTGAGTGGCTCTTGTAATCCATGCTGGAATTCTGTAAACTTTTGAGCCATCTGGCAAGACAAACATAACTTTGATCTTGGAATCATGAGGGATGGCAAAATCGCCGTTCTCCAAAGGTGCTAGAGTGATGCTAAATACACCAAATTCATCCTTATGCTTCATTTCATGAGACTCTTCGTTCCAGTTGTTGAACTCACCGACTAGGAAAGCACGTTGAGCATTTGGAGCCCATTCTCTGTAAACAATTTCTTTAGTTTGCTGGTTGGCGTGCAGACCATAGGTCTTATATGCGTTTCTTGCGAAATCAACCAAACTTTGCTCAGAGCCATCAGGTGTGGCGTGCTTGATGTCATATAGCCATTTATCAGCAAGGTACCTTCGCTCAGAAAGAACATCAGCAAATGGTTCTAACCATGGGTCAATGGAAACTGCTCCCTGGACATTTTCAGGAATCTTAGTCAAACTCATTGTATTATTCTAGTTTCTGGGTGGGAAGAATTATCTAGTTCGTAATTGTAATATCGAAATTATTCGATTGTGATTGTTTTTGATGATGGTATTATACAACTAGTTATATTCGAATAGAAAGTTTACCAACTGTAGTGCTTACAAGTGTTTTGTCAAAGTGAACAGCACAGAACAAAAGTCAAATTGTTACAAGGATAGCTATGTGGTCTGTTTAAATAGTCGAAAAGAACAGATACATACAAGTGTTGAATACTAGCAAGGGGCTAGGGGTATCGCAGCAGAGGGACGGTTCAACTAGTCAATTGCTAAAAACAAACAAGACTGATGCCAAAACTGACTAGACTTCACAGGTAAAAGATGAATGGGGCATCAAAAAGGGTAAGAAATTGAATCATTAGTCCAAAGGAGAGGGGCTAGTACGTGTGAAAGGGGTGGTGTCTGTAGCTTCCTGCAACTTAGTACAAACGAAGTCCCAATTTTTGTACTGGGATTAGTTTTGGGCTCTGATTTTGGTTGTTTGTCTTGTCTCTTCTGATTAGGAAATTAACAAGCTTGTCAAAAAAGGAAAACAATCGTAGGCTAAAAGGCTGGTAGTGGATCCTGTCGAGGGTTAGGGTGGGGGGGGGAGAAACAAGGATGATTAACTTACTGCCTACAATCTGTTGATTATTTTATGGAATGGAGGGGGGGCGAGAAGGGGGGTTAGGATTGCTACGTGGGGTGGAGCTCTCTCACTTGAGTGCTCAGAGGATGAAGAAGGAATAAAAGAAAAGCAATATTGTAGTTCTGACAGTACTTGACTGGTTGCTTATATCTTGCCTACACAATTAAAGCAACGAAGGGAGCTTGTAGGAAAAGGGTATGGGTAATGGTATCGTATCGTATGGTACCGTTTAGTAAAAAGATATTTACTACGGTTGAAAAGACCTTAGCTTTCAAAATGTAATAGTAACCTGGGATACGATCATATACCTCCTTTCGAGGTTTCCATTATGTACACCTTCCAACCTGGATTGGCTTGACCAAGATTTGGAAATTTCTTGAGAAAGAAGGGGCAAATGGTAAAAATCCAAGTTTGTTTTCCTTGTCTTTTGGCAGTTGAATTCTTGTTTGAAACTTGGCATTTGTGCAGTTTGACAAAAAAATGAAAGTGTAGCAAAGCAATGGATAAGAAGAATACTTGTAGACCTTGAAACTGACTGCAACCGTCGTTGTGTTTGCAGCGGATGGAAAAATAAAGGAGTATATCTGTAGTATCACATGCTAATAGTCGCACTTCTATGGTGTGCCCTTTATACCCCCACGAATTTTGAGGGCGTTTTAAAGTCTACGCTACATTCTATGCCCCACCTTCCCTTTTGGGAAAACTCTAAATTACGAACGTCTCGAGTATTTTGTAAATCAGAGACATGATTCCGCATATTATAGCAAGCACGCAACACTTGGTTGACTATGAAGGGGGGACGGGGAAGAATTCTCAGCTGGAATTATTGTCCCAGCAACTTTACGAATATCAGTTGCCCTGTTTATCTATGTATTTCTTTGGCAAATCTCACTGTCAGGTATTCCTGTTGGCAATAAGAGACTGGGAACAACGAAAACACAAAAAATTAATAGGTAGGTTACATGTATGTAACTGTAAAGATTCTAAATTATTCATTATCTAATAGGAATATGCATACTGTACATGCTATTATTTAAAAGCACTCTCTCAAAATGGCAAGATGATTTGAGATTATGACTCAAACCACTAACTACCTTCGAAAATAGCACGTACAGGGCCCAGATATCAATAGTTCTAATCAAAGATATATGCTGGAGTAAACCTGCAAAAAAGTGTCAGGGTAGAAAGTATGGTGTCATAGAAAAAAAGAAAGGGAGAAGTAAAATCATGATGAAGTTTATGTGAAACTAATGCTTTTCAGACGAAGATAGTCATAACATGTTACTAATCCTCATCGCTTAACTCTATATCGCTGATGTCACTGAGCTCTTCGCTTGGGTCTGCATTATCATCGCTTATATCTTCCAAATCACTGACCGGTTCATCTATATCATCATCTCCATCCTCATCTTTCATTTCTGCATCATCACCGTCATCTTCATCATCCTCAGGTGTTCCAAACTGACTCTCATATCTCTCCTTTGTGGCATACTTATCTATGTATTCCCGCACTTTCTCCTCGTATACTTTTTTATCCTTCAGTTGTAAGTTAGCTGCCTCATTGTTCAATGGATCGCTCCCATTAGGTTCCTTCAGCAGTCCTGGCAACATCCACTCTACAATGTTCAGTAGATCATATAGTGGTGACCATGTAGAGTTGATGACATCTAAACAGATAGACCCTGACGCAATATCTATATTAGGATGGAATATCTTGTTTACAAACCCAATACTTGGCGATTTATAAGGGTAGTTGTCTGGCAGCTCTACGTGCAATCTCCAAACACCTCCTTCATATGGTGTGTCCTTAGGACCATAAAACTTAACATGGAACTCCTGCATGCTATCCTCCACCAGCTCAACCTCATGATCACTCATGAGAAGCTTCATCACATCCGTCTCTATACGTCTCTTTGAATTCCCACTCATATCTCTAGATTTGCTAGTTTCTTGAAACTTGTTATGCTTGCCTCTTCCAGGGTCACTATTGTCTTGGTATTCTTCGTCACTTGTGAAATTACCTAACTTGCACACGGTATTATTCTTTCTAAGCTCGAATTAATGGATTACAACTGACTTAAATCCTTGTCGAGTTCGTTAACATGATCCAGAACGAACAGAACCCGGAGCGTCTGAGCCCTTTCCCTTTTATATACTCATTGCTCCTACCTTGATGATCCGTAACTTCGGGCTTCCCTATCCAGAGCGATTTTTTTGGGCAAAAAGACCCTCAAAGTGGACTTTCCGGGGTGAGGAACACTTGTCCAGAGGTTTGACTGCCCCTCTTTTTTCATTATTGCTAATGGGCTAAAGGAGTCATAGTGCGGTGATAACTCACATGATTAAGAACTCTTTTAATTTGATAGTGGTGCATGTTTGCTATAATGGCTTTATTGAAGTACTCAAAAAGACATTCTGCAATGTATTTGTATGCGCTTGCTAATTTTTATATTATAGTCATATGTGAAAGTGCTGCTCTTTTTGTTACCTCCCTTTCATTTTGTTGTTGCAATTATGTTAAACTTGGAAATTATTGATGTCTCTTTGCTAAATAAAATAATTTAATAGTCTGTTAGCAGAAGATTTTGTTCAGAATGTTCAGTTATAGCTAAAATATTTTGTTTTATGATTTCCGGACTGTAGCTGTCTCCAACAAGATATGGCAACGGTTTCAAGAAATTTATCCTTTCTAGTGTCTCTTTCTTTGAACACTGTCTCTGCGTGTGTGTAGTGCACCCCTGAGGCTTGTATACGTTTTTCTTTTGGAGTCTAAGCTTTCTTATTTGTTTCCTCATATGTTTGAAAGACTTCCAGAAACTTTTCGTCTTCTTATGCACAGTTACGGTATCAACAACAACCTGGTCGTCTCTTTTATGCCTCCAAATATCATTGCCAGTTAACAGATTGGTAATTTCACGGCTTGAGTTCTCTGGTTGTTCTTGGTTCTGTGATCCAGCTGTCAATAGTGTCGTATTTTGTCTTTGCATTGCCGCCATCTCTTTCTGTTTCAGCTTCTTCTGTTTCAATTTTCTGGAGTAGTTTATTGTCTCACTATATGCATTGCTTTTAAAGAATTGGTTAATTGCGTTTTTTCTACTGGGGTTTCGGTGTTTGCAATTGCCAATGAACCATCTTTGTGCAAATTTAGACTCAACCGATGAGAAGGAAAACTCCTTCCCGGCGTCAGAGATATCGATGCCCGTACTTGAAACGAAGAACATTTGACCATTTTTAAACAAATAAATAATAGTAATTTATTGGTTTGAGAAAATCCAGATAATACGAGCTACCAGACAAGGCAGCAATCATTGAAATATTTTCTGTTGCTACAGTATTGATTTCATTATCTTCCCACATACAAAACATGAAAACCACAAAACAAATTCAAAATTGGGTCCAAATTACTGGCCTTCAAGAACTGCATACCAGTATTATTTTGTGTGAGTGTGTGCGTGTGTAGCTCTAGTTATTACTAAATTTTTGTTGTTAGGAACCCGCTCCACAAAAAATCCGATCTTGTAGAACCAGTCCATTAAACGGTCTGCTAGTCTAACCGCCCATAGAGGAGAGAAATGGCAACAGTGCTAAAGTACATCTGCAGTTTACTAGTGCGCCTAGCGGTATAGGCCACCGAAGCGGTACCACCAAGGTATAATGGGCCACTAATAAAGTCTTCACGGGTGATTCTGGGATCTCAATATATGGGTTACTAGTTTCCCACGAACACCAACAACAATTAGTAAGACTCCGTGGCCAAGCTGGTTAAGGCGTGCGACTGTTAATCGCGAGATCGTGAGTTCAATCCTCACCGGGGTCGGTATCTTTTTTTTTTAAAATCTCTGTTATATAGATAGACTCTGTCCCACTCCCCTGAACTCCCGAGCTCCCGAACTCCTGAACTCCCGAGCTTCATTCCTGGCAATAAATCCAAATCCAAATTTAATACTTGTGGCTGTTGGTATGGTATTGCCTGATTAGTTAAAGTGTAATACATTTATTTGTGTTATTTACATTACTAAATAGTACAAACACATAGAATACTCGCACAGGTCGGTTTAGTGGCTACTGTATAAATCATCAAAAACCAAAATCCTGAGGGGGCAACGTTGCCATGTTAAATTCGTCTGTAGTAAAAGTATATTTCATTGGTATTCATTAAGATTCATAATTGCTAGATAGTATAAAAAAAGGGGATAAGGTGTAGAAAGAGAGATGGGATGTAAAAGAATAAACACAATGGGTTAAAGGTAAAAGAGATATAAGCATGACAAAAGGAATATTATTATTACTATTATTATAATTAAATATCGGTTGCTCTGTTTCAATTGTAGATCAATAGGAAAAAGGTGGCAACACGGATAGAGGAGACATGATTTTTTGAAAAGATAAGGAGGAAATAAGAGGTATGCAATTACACTTGATATACGCACCAAAGGCGTTCTTAGTCTAGTGCGGGCTTTCTGTATCGCATTTCATCAAGAAGGAGCGGTAACAGATAAGGAGTCTCCATTTTAAACTTTAGTAAGACTAAAAGTTTATTTGATATAGTAGTATTCTGTTTTGATATTTCTTCTTTTCTTTTGATACTGGTCGGGTTGGGGAGTAATAAAGAAAAAAAAAAAAAGAGATAAAAATAACAGGAACGTATTATTATTAGAGGGTGGATAAAAAATTAATAATTACGTCATGACTAGCACGACATTTGTTATTATTATTGTTAGTGTTTTGTTTTATGGTTTAAATTGAAATTAAAACCGTAAGATTTGAAATTGCAGAAGTTCAAAAAAATTAGTATAGGGTCTTTTCGTTTGTTGGCAATGGGAATGGGTGAGCAACAATGTAAGAGTTTTGTCTGCTGGCGACACCTGCGTAAGCGTTGTACCAAGCAATGAAAGCGACGACGACACCGACGACACCACCAGCTCTCTTACAGCCAACTTTGCCTGAGAATTCACCAATAGACAATAATAGCAAGACCAGAGCCAGTAGGAAGAATAGTGCAAAGAAAGCAACGGTAGACTTCAATGTACACAAAGTCAAACCGTAAGTGAAAATGGTCCAGCCCAGTAGGTAGAAACCTAGGGCGTTACCCAAGTCACTTTCTTTATCTTTGTAGGCTTCTAGGATACCGAACCATGGAATGTAAATAGCACCGAAACTCAACCAGAAACCACCGTAGGAGCACAGAGCAGTGGCACCAAAAGTGTTTTCCAAAGCGATTTCCCAAATACCGGCGATCAATTGGACAAGACCACCGTAGAACATAGCCAAACCGACAACAACGTTAGGAACCACAATACCTTGAGCCTTGGCGTTGAACATAGATAGCACAAAAGTGGTTAGAGCGAAAGCAGACAGACCCAATGGGGCTGGGTTAGCAAACTTGTGGCTTGAAGGTGGAGCAAGACCTGGGTTCAAAGTACCACCGAAAGCCTCGTACAGGTCAGTCTTCAAGAACTTCTGTCTACCAATGTAGATGTACTCGTTGTTGGCACCAGATGTGTAGATCTTGCCAATTTCGTGGTCTCCACCAGCCATGTTTTCGACATCAGAGTCGTAGTTCTTGTTTTGATACTCTTGGTGATCGCCAGCTAGTTGGGCGCTTCCTTGATCTTTGTCAGACATCTGAAATTTGTGTAGGAACTTAATTTTGAAACAATTTAATTATGTGCAGTGTACGTTCAATAAAAAAAAAAAGGTAACTTTTTTTTTTTATATCTAGTAAAGTGTTCTTATTTTTTTTTAACAGTTGTTCTAAGAATAACTTTCTTATAGTTTTTGTATTTTTTGTAGTATAATAATTTTAAGAAGAGATTAGAACAAGGATTTGAAAATTGAGTACAAGTACCCCTTTATATACTTTTTTTTTCTCCCCCCGTACAGCTTGGAAAGGTCCAAAAGCTCCGAGGTTGAAAGCGGCTCTGTTGTACTAGAGTTTCAAAACAGAACCTCGGGGTTGCACAAAGCACTAAACACAAAGCACAAAAAGGCCAAAGTACAATATACTCCAACATGGTTTTTTGGTTTTATGGTTTTTGGTTTTTTGTTAGTAAGAAACACCCGCGGGGGCGGAAGGTAAAACTTAAATTAGAAAAGACGCTTATTTTTTATTGGGGGGGGGGAGATACGCAGTGTTCTGTGTTGTTGATATTCGAAAGACAGCGGGAACAACAAAGGACATCTCCGAGAAAGGTAATTGGGATGTTCCAACTCTTGAGGGCAAGTTGCCGGTTTTTCTCCCAAATGCAAATGCGGAGTACCTCGAAGTCGAAATGTAATAGAAGTCCTGAGTCCTGAGTCCTGAGTCCTGAGGTCCTGTACGGTACGGTCCTGTACGGTACGGTACGGCTGTTTCAGTTCTGTTTCTCTTTGGGAATGATGTAAAGCAATGAAACCCGAGCCAGAGAACGTTGAAGAACGAGATGTGAGAAATTCAACAACCGAGTTCAGGATACCAGAAAAGAGGGGGGGATGGACAAACTATATGTGTGTGTTTTACACGTCTGTTTGTGTGTGGTCACATCCCTTGGCTCTACGTGTGCGATGTCTCTGAGGTACCCGCCCACCTTATACTCTTTTATGGTATCTGTACTAGCTTTTGTGTTGTGAGGTTCCTTTCCCCTAATTCACAGCACTTCTTCATGTTTTGTTACCTTGTGCGCATGGACCTGTGTGACCAAAAGAAATTAGCACAAAGTGGAGTATATCTCTTTGGTCATCAAAGGTCATTTCTTTCCCCCCCCCCCTTCTCCTTCCCTCAAAGATATCCCCTTTCCAATAGTGCTTTTCCTCCATTTCTCTGTGAGTGTGACCACTTTCCCCTCATCTCTTCCTAATTTCATTTCCTATTTGGGATCTCTCATTGTGATGGACAGGATTTGCCTTACTTTTAGTCTCTCTTTTTTTGTTTACCATTTTCCTACCAAGCGGATCCATCATGACAACAAAACAACAAACAAAGATGCTCTTCGGTGTGTTGGAAGGGAACTGAACCAGAACCCCTAAGCGTTGTACCACTGGTGGCTTTTCTTTTGGGAATCCAAAGTAAAGAGACAAAAAAGCGATGATCCTTGCCTTTGTTCTTCCTCCCCTCGGTTCTGAGGTTTGTTTTGTGAGGCTTTTACCATTACCCCGGATTTTCGTACTTTCCCCTTCCCCTTCTTTGTCTCGCACTACGTACATCTACTCTTCCTCATCTCCGGACAGCCGGGAGGAGGGGAGTTGGAGACGGTTAGAGTTATGAGATCTGTCGTTGAATTTTACATTCGCTTCCCTGAGGTGAAAGAAAAAAAGTGCTTGTCATTGTACGTGTATTTTACAGGTGGTTGTACGTATATTTTACAGATCTGGTATACACTTGTTAAGGGTCCTCAAAAAATATATATGAGGAGCAAAAGATTACAGAGAGATCTCGCACAAATGAGTTGAAGATACGCGGTGTTCTGGGGCATTCGTGAACAGAGTCCATATTTCCACATAGGTCACGACTTTTACCCCAACTTCCCTTTTCCTCTTCACCGAGATTTCGATCTTTATTTAGGCCCAAGAATAAGCATCTCCGTAGGGAAGAAATAACTGACATCAACAATGTCAGCAGTGTCAGCAGTATCAACAATGTCAACAATGTCAACAATGTCAACAATGTTAATGCTCTGCTCTAACCGCCCAGTCCCACATCACAGAGTGAGAACCGGTTCCAATTGAGAGGCAACACTTTCTCTTGCATTACTCCAACGGAGCAAGATCTTCAAGGCTTGTCCCCTCTATAAGGATCTCGGAGTGGTTTGCTGTCCCCCTCCCCATCCAAATGGTTGTTCTATGCATCGGAACCCATATACGAGGACAAGAACCACGCAATGACAGGGCTTGCACAACTGGAGATTAATTCCACGGGGAACCACGGGAATCCACGGGAATCCACAGGACAACTCTTCATATTCAAAACTATTTTGAGAAGTTACTCATCTCTCTTTCCCTTACGTCAACGAACACCGACTCCACTTTTCTTGTGTAAGCACATTTCCTCTTGTTAATCTTGGTTCGTGTGCGTAATCTGTAATGCTAGCGAAGATCGGCGGGGGAGAGGGAGATTGTATGAGGACTGCGAGAGCGATGCACACGTCATTGCGATTTATCGGAGTTTTCTTCCATAGTTCTCGTTTCTTATCAAATGATAGATGGCACTTTCACAATACCCATTCATCAAAGTATACCGCTTCTTTGTCCATTGATGATGGTGCCATCACGGTGTGGAAGTCGAAGATGGAGTACTCCGACTCCGCATACATGTCCGTGGCGTCATCCGCTTGCGAAACGCTGGCAACCTGGTTCATCTGCATCACGCTGGACAGTGTCACACGGTAGTGGTCGTGCAATACCCGCTCAAGCTTGTCGTCGTACACTAGAACCTCGCACAGCGAACGTATGTCCCCCAGATTCAGCTGCACGTTGGCAACCTGCGCCTGTTCTATGAACTGCAGGATGTCCTCCAGGCTGCAGTAGTTCTTGATGCCCGGGGCGTACAGTGCGCCTTGGCTACCGTTCTGGAAGTTGGAGAACCCGCCGGGGTACGTGCACTCAGACACGAATCTCCACACAATCGTCAGCAGACTGTTGATGAACTCCACATCCAGTTCGCTGTCGGTAAACCACGGACCACCGGTGACCTCAATGGACGGCTGCAAGTGGTACAGCATGTATATCTTACGGGTGGGGTGCTTGACACTCTTCACACTCTTCACGTACCGCTGCGACTCTAGGGACTTCAGACACTTCAGCACGACGTGCTGGTGCAGGTTCGTGCGCGCCTTGATGGTCTTGCTCCATATACCTTCACGGCCGCTGCTCTCGATGTAGGAGTACACGAGCGCTTCCTCCGCAGACATGGTCGACTTCTTCTGCGCTTCGAAGAAGTCCACCGCTTGGAACTTCAGCTCGTTGTTCTGCTTGACAAGCTTCAGCAGGTTCTTGTCTAGAAGCTCCTGCACAATAGACATCAGATCGCTCAGAGACGCTAGTCCACTGCGCTCACTCAGCTCTTGCTGGGTGAACAATGCACCCGAACCTTTAGTGATCATCACATTGTGCAGTTCCTTGGCTCGATCAGATAGCTGGATCGTGGCGTTATTGATATCACTCATCGTCCGTTGTTCAATATATCCTCACTAAAATGTGTGCTTGCTTGTAGAGAAAAAAAACAAGCCAACTCAACGCGATCACAATGCGATGCTATATATCTTGTCTATGCTCTAATATATGGAGCTCATCGCACTAGCCGTGATAAAAAAAAAATATGCAATCTGAAAAAATCTGAAAAAATAACAAACTGAGATGCTCTACGGATCATTACTATGTACGGCATTCAAAGAAAATTTTAACAAAAAAAAAAATAGCGCCGCCTAGTTTCGATCTAGGGACATCAGGGTTATGAGCCCTGCGCGCTTCCACTGCGCCACGGCGCTTACCGTTTTGATATTATTCAACTGTGTTGTAGTTAACCATATTGAGAAGGATTTTCACGTGAAGATTGTACGTGAAAAGGTATTACAATTGACACCCCCCCTCTAGACGGCCGGTCAGACAGTACCAAGGATATACTTCCAGACAGAATAAGTATCGTTTTAATTATTGCTTGTTTAATTGTTTATTTTTCTAAAATACATATCGATGTTGGTTGGTTAGATATTTATGTTATGTACTAGATAGGGCAGATGAAAATCTTTCAGTTATCATTCTAGTCTAACCATGGACCTTTTTTTTTTAACTCTTTATGATAAGCCTGGTTTGTTGCGCTGCTGGTTTTTTCCTTCCATTTTTTTTAAATAACACTGTTAACAAGGTCCGCACATAGAGTGGCATCTTCTGCTTTACCTTGGACCTTCAATGCAACACCCTTGGAACTCTTGATGAATTTGACTAACATACCGATCTTGGAGCCAGTTAGTGCACTCTTACCGAATAGCTTCAATGTATGAGAGTTGGAGTCACCACCAACATACTGTGTGCTACCAAGTGGAAGACAGCTGGTGTTTTGGATGACTTTATCTACTACTTCTTGTATGCTGATATCTTCTTGGATGTTATACACAGCGATTTCTTCGTGTGGAAGCTCGTCAAACGCAGAGGTGAAGTTACCAACAAACGAACTCTTGACATAGTCACCACCACTTAGTGTGATTGGATCGATCTCGTACTCATCTTCGAAACCTTCATCACCCTCAAATGGCTCATTGGTGTCTGGGTTAACTTCTCTAGTCGTGAAGTTAATGCTGTTCATGAAAGTCTCTGTGACAATAGCCTCTGGCTTCTTGAAGGCGACATAACAGGATGATTCCGCACTAGGTAGTAGTCTATCAATTGGAATGGTGAATTGTTCTTCCAGGGTAACATCACCAGATTCTTCTGGAACACAGGAAACAGAAACATTATCCAAGATAACATCGGTCAAAGTGTTCCTGATGTTGAATTGAATGACAACATGGTCGGCAAAGAGATGCTTGATACCAGTGACAACAAACTCGGCTTCTGGTTCTGTTAGTGGTACAGCCTTAGTGGTATTCACTATAGATCCGAAAGCGTTTATCTCTGGGATAGCAGCCATCTCCTCGGCATACTTGGCAGCCAATAGGTCATCCTTACCATCATCGTATTCAGCTTCAGCATTGAAGTTCTCTCCAGCACTGTTGGATGTAGATTCTGTCTTGCTTGAATCTCTAGTCTTGTCACCTTTGTTTTCGAAGATCTTCTCTTGCTTCTTCTTCAATTCCATCGCCTTTAATTCATCTTCAGCATACTTTGGAATACTCTGAGAGTCAAATGGAGTTTGGAAGGAGTCGGTGTTGGAAGATAGGTAAGCAGAAAGCTTAGACTCCAAAGAGGATAGGTCATAAGCGGAACTAGATTGGATAAGATCGTTGGCAACTTTATCATTCTTCTCCTTTGCTGCTTCTATAAACTTCAAAGCAATGGATGCTCTGTCTCTAACTTCGTCATCCTTGTCATGAACAATTCTCTTCAAAAGACTGATAATGGATTCACAAAGAGTAGAATCATTCTTTGTTAGCGCGAACTTTGATAAAGCTACTACAGCGGCAGATCTAATAATGGAGTTTTCTAGAACAACTCTGTTGTAAATGTGTCTAACGTATAGAGATGGGTTGGTGGTACTTGGACCTTCTTTACCCAATAGATGCAGAATTCTGACTAATATTTCGTTATATTCACAGTCTTCAATAAAGTCACACAGATTCTCTAGTGCAAGTTCCTTTGATTGAGGAACGAAGCTTACAATATCAATCAAAGCTTCCACGATACTGTTCTTATACTTGAAACCACCTTCACTATTCTTTAGTACATCAATCAAGAAAGTGACAATGGACTTCCATTCTTGTGGGAAATTCAAAGATAGTGTACGCACGGCATCAACGATAATGATCTTGAAGTCGTCGGAAACATCATGAATAAACCTTGTAATGGTGTGAATCAAAGATGAAATATTCTTAGCTGTACCTGTCTTTAGCAAAGTAGTGATAGCATAAGTAGAGATGTTTCTGTTGGAGTCGTTTACTAGAGATTCTAGCTCTGGGTTACAGATGGCAATCTTTTCTGGAGAAATCATAGAAATTCTGTTTAGGATACGCAAAGTTGCAAATCTTGTAGAAACACGAGGTACACTTAGCAAGGATTGCAAGGCAGAGATAGCGGCAGCATAAAGTTCTGGAGAAACCAATCTTGGGTTGTGAATGGCAAAAGAAGTGATCATCTTAGCAGTTTCTAATTGCACAGATTCAAACTTGTTTGACAGCCAGTTGTTCAACAATGGCTTAAATTGCGTGAATAATTGTGGGTCCTTTTGAATCAATTCGCTGACTATTCTCACCAATTCAACCTTCGCAAGTTGGTTCTTCAAAACATTGCCTTCAGAGAATTGTCTAACCAACTTCAACAAAGCCATTTTGTCATTTTTCTTTAATTGGTATAATAGACCCAGAGCATGGTATTGTGTGATGTAAGTGGAGTTTGGGTAATACTCGCCATTCATGCTTGAGCTTGGGAACTGTTTCAAATCAACAACGGCTTCTTGTGTTTCATTGGTGAATCTCTTGACGGTAACTTCAGAGATTGGCAATAGATGGTAAGAAGTACACAAGGCAGCAGAAGAGATCGATGGATGTTTGCTAACCAAAGCACTTTTCAGTAATCTTTCGGCGGAGAAAGCGGTAGACTCATCTAAGACATTTGTTAATGATCTGATGGCATTTGGCTTAACCAGGTCAGAACCGTTTTGCACATCTTTCATAATGGAAGAAGTAGCCATTAAGACATCCTCTGAAATACCACTGAACTCTTTGATGGCCAAGTAAACCAGTTGTCTCAAGGAATCGTTAGGGTATTGAAACAACTTCGAGATCGAGAAGAATAAGGCGGTAGCTTCGTTCCTTGGGAAAGTTTCACCTTGTGCCAACAGTCTCAAAAGACGAGAAATAAGCAATCTACATCTCTTTGGGTTGACAGGAGTCTCATTGAATGTGTTCATACAATCCTGATAGATAGTCATCTTATCAGGAAGATCGGAGGAGCCCGCCTGCTCGAACTTCTTATATGTTGACGTGGACATCTTTTTTCTTTGATTCGAAATTCTTCTATTCTCAGTTGTAAATTAAGAGTATCTAGTCCTTTTTTATCTTTAGAAAGAAACAACTAGGATACCAGGAAATGGATTAGCTGTTATATCCTTCTTCTCCTGTATTGATTCCTCAAATAATCCAGATGTTGTTACGCGCGTGAGTTCTGTACTATCGTATCTTAACAACAGTATCGAGGAGGCACACAGCAAAAGAACGATTCCCACTTCCAAACAACGAGATCTTGGGGATTGGTCACTTCTTCACCTTGTCATGACTTTCCCATGGGATAGAAACCCGCTGTGTATTATATCAATTGAGTTCAGGAAGGAATCCTTTCCAAACTTCCCTGAGTTTCGCTCTCGGTTTCGCAACTTTCTTTCGAAGGGACCAGTAGTGAAAAGTGATGGGGCCCTTTCGTAGCTTTGTATGTTACGTATGAAGGTATGAATATAACTGTCCTCCACTTAAGTTACTGAATAGGATAAAAGTATTGTAAATATTCGAATTATGTTACAGATTATCTATGATATATATGTTCTTGTGCGTATGTGGGGAAGTATTAGGTCTGTGATGTAGTAATTTGGGTGGAACTCAAGTGCCTGATAATAAAAATGCTTTTTGGTCATGAAAAATAATTGAAATGCTAAAGTGGTGTATGGGGGAGAAGTGGGAGGGGAAAGCTGGAAAGAAATGAAAAGTATTAAAGTAGTTTTGAATAAAATAATAATAATAGTAATAACACGGATCTTTTTTTTTGTGTCGAAAAGAATTGCCTTTTATTCCTTTCTTAGTTTTCTTCGTTTAATGTCAATAGTAATTGAGCCAGACATCTCTTGGTGGCGACATCATCCATCAGAACTTCTGTGAAGGTGTTGTCTCTTAGCTTGTTTGGGAGTACTACTTTCAGTACACGTCTAGCCTCAAGATCGTCGCTCAACCTCAGATAGCATCTTATTATATGTTTCAGCAGCCTGCCGGGAGGTGTGTGGACAGTCAAATGTTCTACCATGTCCTTTAGTACATTAGTGACCGCATAGAATCTCTCTAATGTGGCACAGATGTATTGTAGCCCAACGTCATCCAGCAAGATCTTCTGTAGAATGAAGATAGCCACGGTCTTTGAGAGCTCGGACGAGGATTCCATGATTCTGAGACACAGTGGCACTATGTCGGTTCTCAACAGGAACCCGATAACATCCTTGGAGTCGTTCTTCACAAGAGCACCAATGACACCGAGGGATGTCAGTCTCAAGTACTCAAAGGTTCTCTGTCTCGAAGTTGTGTTTAGGAATGGGAACAGAAACATTGGGAAATGTGCTTGTAAGAATAGATGTTTGGTTTCTGAGTGGGAAGCCACACATTGCAATAGTACCAGCGCGTTGCAGACCCTGTTAGATAACTGGCTGGTAAGGAGTTGTGGTTGAAGCATTGGGTACACGGATATTATTTCGTTCAGCAGTGAGGTCATGACGCCAAAGGAGGACCATAGCACAATCGCCAGGTCGTCGAACTGCTCACGCTTCCTCCCGAGCTCCAGCAACGCTTGCTCCTTCTGTGGACCGTACGTCAACTCGCATATCCAATGGTAAACGTTGGGGTCGTCTAGTGCATGTTGCGCCGTACCTGCAGGAGCATTACCACTCGAAGCGTTATTATTGGCAGAAGCGGCATTAGCATTCGAGCTACCAGCATTACCACCCGCACTCGCGTTTGGATTCTGATTGCCAGCATTGCCAGCATTGCCAGCATTGCCACCGGCACCCATAGGCGGAACACCCATCGGCATATTGCCCATCCCCATCATGTTCGGATTCAACCCAGGAGGAGGTATCACCCCGTCATCCAGAGAAAGAGCACCCACCGTATGCACACCAACATTCATTGTTTTTATCACTTGCTTATAGTTATTTTCTCAGTGTAATCCCTATTGGGTTGGCCCTGAGTCTTGAAGCAACTTAGCTGTTGTGCTTCTGTTATTATTTCTTTTCTTCTATGCGGGAAGAAGTGGACTTGTGCGATTTTTGGCTCTTCGCTTCGTCCTGAGTGTGGGTTTGGGCCATATTACCCGGCTTTTTACACACTATAAAGTAATGCGCAGCTATATGGGCCTTGGGGCATGTATAGAGAGTAGTGTAGTTCTCAGGACATGGAATACTCTACTCTGTACAAGTTCCTCGATCTGCAAGAACTACGGTGTGAAGTTGTATTGTACTTGTTCTACTGTTTTGACTTTTACAAAACGGATTATTCCTATTTGGTAGATGTATCAGAAATTTGGGTATAGTTAGATATACTTCAACGGTTACCGAGTACTGGTATCCTTTCAGACTGGTGCACAGCTATTTTGTCGTCATATCAATCTACCATGTTTTTGGAAAAAGAAATCCATTCTATATTCTCCAACGCCTCCGCCATTCCATAAGAATGATGTTGTCACAATTTGTGTCCACACAAATTGTAAATAACATCTCACCTATGCAACATCAACGGGACCAAGTGAGATACGGTTATCTCCTTTTGGAGTAGATGCGTTGGGGATACTCTCTTTCTTGTATCTGTTACTAGAAGGAAGGAAATATCCGTTGAGACAAACGATTCTTGCGTCGCTTTTTATACTTTTTTTTTTTCGTTCTGGCAACCTTCGATGGGTTGCGCACACGTACAAGGTGCCTGTTAGGGTTTCTTCCAGCTATAACTGCATTAATGATATCTATGGATACTATTTTGTCTATATTCTGTACTTGTGCTATACTAGTTCTAGCTCGAAGCTGCTCTTGATGGCTCCTATCACTGCGCTTGATTGTATCTTGTCGTTGCCTCCCTTTGAGATGGCGTACTCGATGTCGCCGAGCTGTGAGAGGAGACTGATGCGGGTTTCCTCTTTCTTCAACTTGTACTCCTCGAGTATCTTGACGATGGACTCGATCAGGTCTATGAGGGCCAGCCCGTTGCTGCTGCGGATCCTCGTGAGTGTGTCGTACGCGGTAGACCAGTCGTCCTCCAGTATGGACTTGAGTATCGTTTGTATGTCCTGGGGTCTTGGCGCACCACAGCACTCGTAGATGACTTCGTCCGTTATCTCGTCCTCCGGTGACTCCAGCGTGGCTTTGCTTGCCTGGAGCACATTCAACACACGTCTCATGTCACCGTTGGATAACTCCAGAAGGGCCTCTTTGGCCGCTGGCGATATCCGCAAGTGCTCATGGACCAGCACATTGGCCATACGCTTCTCTACCGCGTCGTTAGGCAACGGCTGGAACCGAAACCTCGTACATCTACTCAGCAACGCTGGGGTAATCTTGTGGCTGTAGTTGGCCAGGATGCAGAACCTGGTGTTCTTGGTATACTTCTCAATGATCCTTCTCAGCGCGTTCTGCGCCGCATTCGTCATCGCATCGGCCTCATCCAGTATGATCAGCTTGAAACCCTTGGAGAATATCTGCCTCGTGGATGCGAAATCCTTGATCTGGTTACGGACCACGTCTATACCTCTGTCGTCTGACGCATTCAGCTCGAGAACCATGTTGGAGTAGTTCTTACCATAGATGTCCTTGGCTAACGCAACAATGGTACTCGTCTTACCAGTACCGGGAGGACCATAGAACAGCAGATGTGGCAGCTTGCCCTCTTGAACAAACTTCTTCACCGTGCCAACCACTTCCCTTTGCCCATAGACATCGTCCAGCGTCTGCGGTCTGTACTTTTCAACCCATGGCAGGTTGTCTCTGTCTTCCGTCATCATCAATTTCCCCGCAACGTAACTATCCCAGTCCAGTGGCTTGTCTGTCCCCCAGTAATACAATCGAACATCACTGCTGTTCTTATATGTGAATCAAGTTCCTCTTAAATTTTGGTGTTCTTGGTGCGTAAAATTGAAAAATCCTGAAAAATCGATGAGCTGAGCTGTTGGTGATAAAAGCCATATGCGAATCAAGTACAGCTGGGAAGTGACTGCACTGACATCTCCCTAATTGGCATTCAGATACATTATCAGGGATAAGATGCTGCTGTGGGTATTGTTCTTGTACTTGCTGGCGTCCGGGTCGGCGTTTCGCTTCGGAGGCAATGACAGCTGGTGGAATAGGAGAGACTTAGCTGCCGGTGGTTCAGAAGTGGCTGTGGATATGCAGCTACTGGATATTGTGAACAAGGCCGATGGCGGTAGTACAAGCACTTCATCTGATGTTGGTGCTAGTAGTAGTGCTCAAAGCAATGCTGATGATACCAATGGTGATGGCGACGACGATGATGGTGACGACGACGATGATGATGATGGAGAAGATGAACCACAGATAATAAACTCGAACTTGATCTATGAATGGACACCGATAATATCGAAGATGACACCAGGTAAGGTCGATAACTACATGTTTAATATCAACCCGGAGTCAACCGGGCTTGGTTTTGCTCCAAGTTATGAAATTCTTATCTTTCTAAGCGGAAACATATGTCAGCAGCCGACTAACAGCACTGACTTACAAATAAGGGTATATTATTCGTTTGATGAGAAGATGCTGAGCAACATCTCTCTTGGAAATTTTGAGACATTCTCTAATGGTTATCTAGAGGCGTTACAGATAAGTCCCGTCAATCATACATCTAACGGTACCACGTTAAATAGCAAGAATCTATACGTCTCTGTCCGGCTGTGGGATTTAATTAATGATAAGGAAGTGGACAAGGATGATCCTAATATAAAGAACTTGACTAGTACTGAATGGGATTATAGGTTAAGTATCTCAGAAAATGACTTGGTGTTTCAATGGGATACTCGTTCCTGGATTGATGTCTTGGATACCGATAGTACTTCGGCTCTTATTAGTACCGGTAATGTCACTGATGATGGTCAAATATACTCTAATTATACAATTTACGACCCTACATTGTATGACTTATATCTTTACACATATGATGAGTATCAAAAATTTCTCAATGTTTCTGAACTATCTTTATGCGCAATTAAAAATGGTCCTCACTTAGTGTCATCTGAAGGTGCATCTGCGACAAATCCTCCTCTGGAGATGTTACAAGAAACTGGGCTTAAAATTCAAAAGAGAATTGCGGAATCCAGTTCTGGTATTGCAGAACAATTCTACATCACAGGATTAACACCAAATACAACTTATGCCGCTTTCTTAACAAAAAAAATTGGTAAAGGCCAAAGTTTATCTAATGTTGGTGGTGTGTTGTTTGATGCTGAAATTTTTACTACGCAGACTTCTGATGCTTGCTCTCTGATTTTTGGGATGTCCTTCTGCTCTGATAACGCCTATTCTGTACCGTCCTCCGAGTTCACAAATGGTAACAAAAGTGACTTGGCGATAGAATACGACAATATTGCTTCAGCTTTATACTCTAATTTTAGTAAAGCTTTACAACTTGTACCTTGTGACGCCGATCTAGATGCAAGATATTCGCCAATAAGAACATGTGACGATTGTGCCACATCTTACAGAGATTGGATCTGTGCAGTTTCCATTCCAAGGTGTAGTACTACTGAATCATCTTCATATATTTACAGAAGTAAGACGGATAACCGCAACAGCTATGTGAATAAATTTATTAAACCAACTGAAGACTACTATGAGGTATTACCTTGTATTGATATGTGCTATGCTATTGTAAGGGACTGCCCCAGCGTTTTCAATTTCAAGTGTCCTGATCAAGAGTCCGAACCAGAGTTACTCTTCCAAAGTTACAATATTTTTAAACAGTCATCACCATTTATCACCTGCAATTTCATTGGTAATGCATCTTACCTTAAGATACACAAATAGTTTTCTCTTATGCAGGCCATGAGTATGCTTTTCTTATATAATTTAAAATATTTAATATAAATTTCAATATATTCATAATGACTCCTCGTGTTTTCTCTTCAAATCATTATGCTCTGTTTCTTCAACAACAGGTTGTGCTGTGGAACCTGTTGCTCCAGCTAAGTCTTCAGTTTCTTTCACCTTCAAATCTTTAATTTGCTGCTGATAAAGTGATTCAGCGTTTTTCAATTCTTCTACAATATTAACAGATGAGCCTTTTTCTAACACAATTTCAAGCACTTTCGCCCACACCTGTTCGTCTTTATCTGTAAAGTCTTCCAACTTGAAAACATTATTTTTTTCAAGTGACCATTCTTGCTGTTGGATCCTTATTAGCTTAGTCATATAGCAGGAGGTCCTCATAGCTTTTCCAATATCACTTACTAGTGATCTAATATATGTACCTGATGATACAGAAGCCTTCGCATGTAGAAGTGGTGCCCTGTATTTGTCCTTAAGTTCGCCAATTTCTTGCTTTTCCTCGTCAGTTAGTGGAATTGGTGGTTCAATAGCTGCAACTTCGCTAGGTAAATTCATTTTTTCAACGTACTCTTTGGAGTAATATAATGTATCAAAGAGCATGTTTGCATTTAAGTCCTTCACTATTTGACTATTGCTTTCATCCTCAGTCTCGATTAGTTTATAGTCATGATCTTTACTCAATGTTTTTGGAAGAATTTCTAAATCATATATAGTGACTTGTCTTGGCTCTATAGCTCTAGGAAGCGGTTTGCCCTCTCTCGCATATTCATGCAGTGATTTACCGTTCATCTTTAGCGCTGAGTATATTGGAGGGGTCTGTTTCAAAGAGCCTCTGAATTTTTCTTCAACAGTTTTCACATCTTCCAATTTCAGATGTTTAACGGAATTTCTGGATAGAATTTCACCCTCAGAGTCTCCAGAAGTAGTGGATATACCAAATAGTGCTTCTGTTTCATACACTTTAACAGTACCAGAAAGGTATTGAGAAAGTTGTTTGGTACCTGTTCCAACACCAAGAACTAATACACCAGAAGCCAATGGATCCAACGTGCCACCATGACCCATTTTCACTTTCGATACTTTTCTTAACTTCCTTTTACTAGCTTTCTTCCCAGTTTGTTGTTCAAACTGCTTTCTTCTTTCTGCAGTTGCTCTTTCGATTTCTTTTGAGAATACAGCACTATTATTAAAAATCTTTTGTACCTGCATCATGAACTGATTGGAGCTGATGCCGCTAGGTTTCTCAATTGCAAATATTCCATTCATTTTTCAATAACTATATAACGTAGAGTTTTTTAGATGTCTTTGTTGATGCCATAAACCAGGTATATATGTAATTGCCTCAATGTACCCATAAAACAAACGAATGTTACCTCAAAGCACTAACAACAACACCTCTATGATCCTATAGATATAGTACACCTACATTCCAAATTTTGCGATGAGCTAAAGTCGAATCATGATTTTTTTCAAAAAATTTCAATATGCTCAATCTAATATTGATGGATAGCACACAAATCAGTTAAAATAACTCCATATATATGAGCCTAAGAAACTTAAAAGAATACATTAATGAAAACTAAAATATTGTGGACTATTAGTTATTGATTTGGGGTTGCCACTATAACAGATGTATTATTATTACGTCAAATCGATTTATTATTGTGAACTACCTCTCTACCATGGTTAAGATCAATTTGATGACCAAAACACTAAATAAAACTTTTACTGAAATATTAAATTTTAAATTCAAAATGATAAAATGATAATGCTTATATATTATTATGTATAATTAGTCATCCTTATCTATCTTTTTCCTCATCTGTCTGACTTTCTCCTTTATGCTATTATTCCAATGTACCCCAGTGAGACCTTTCTTAAACCCATAAATCTCGGACGACAATGCTTCATTAATGGTATCACTCGCGATTCTTGTTCCTGATTCTCCTGCAGGTGGTACATCTTCGTTAACACCACTAAACGTAGCATTTTTCCCATTATCGTGGAACTTTTTGTATTTTTGCCTCTGTGTAGCAACATATTTCCTACACCTATCTATTTCCTCTTGATCCAAACGGTTGAAAGACAATCTTTTCTTCAGAATTATTTTATCAAATATATCGTTTGGATCGATTAACGATTTCGGGAAGACCTGAATGATTTGAAAGACTTCCATATCACTTTCATCTTTGCTCATTGATTTATGATTTCCATTCATGTAATTTGGAAGTAATGAACTTCCATTATTTCTTACTTTGCTTAAATCGTTTTCACAAAGCTTGAATATTGCCAGTGAGATCTTGAATAAGAAATGTGATTCTTCATAAAACATACAATCCCAGACCCTTAATGTGGTTTCTACAGGCATAACACCAACAAAACAACCCATAAACCAACTAGCAGTACATAGTGTAATTGGTGGTAATTTATATAAAAATTCGTTTTTAACACCAGTTGAACCTCCATTTTTTATTCCCAACGAGTTGCTTGTCTTATTGATCGTCTTCAACTCCGGATTAATATAAGGCCAAATTTCAGGCAGATATTCTTTGATGCATAACATTAATACCGCTTGATCAATATTCACCCCTTCTAAGTTGACATTATGAACTCCAGGAAGGTACCTAGATGTTATTATCACGAGCATCCAAAACGCACGTTCTTCATCTAAGAACAAAAGCAACATACCTGCCAAGAAATTCATAGATTGACAATAACCGATTTTTGGGTTATATAGCGAAAATGCCACCAAAACCCTTCTAAGAGAACTTATTAAGGGAGGCTCATCTCCATGGTACGAGTTGTGTTGAAAATGCAAGTTATCAGGGAATGTTCTATGTAAATCCCTCTCAATAATATCCAGGTCTTGTATTTTCTTCTTATCAGATGAAAGTAAAATTTCCATTCTTTCCAGCAGTTGGTCATATCTGTCTTTGTTCCTATTTAGTAGGTCCTGACCACGAGCAAAATACCACCAAGCATTTCCTCTCCATTCAGCAGGGATACCCTTTCTTACATACCTTTTCAACTTTTCACTTTTTGATGGAAATCTAGTTGGACTGTCATTATCTACAGGTAGACCACTCTTTTCAAGTAATTGCTTCCATTTATGTTTTCTTCTTATGCAATATTGGGAGTATTCATTCCACCAACTATCATATTTTGCCTCACTGACGTAATTAGTTTGTTTTTTGAACCCATAACGATCGTAGTGGAAAGTGCTCTGGCGCCTATCAGCTTTTATTTGCTGCTCCCTCAGCATTTCTTGAGTCATTGCAGCTTCGGTTGTAGCTTTTTCTGTATTATGTTGTCCAGGATTTTCTGATGTGTTTGATCCAGCATGTGGCGGGACTTCCTCATCTTGACTCTCATCATTGTCAACCTGTGTAGCCTCTGCCGGAACCTGCGGCTTCGAGACTCTCGATTCTACTTCATCCCCATACATATCTATGACGCTAAGATTTCCATCATCTTCATTCATAGATACTCCACCTAGTGTGGCTGTTCTTTTATGCGTTTTCGGCACATGCAACTGTGATTTGACCTCAATCTTAACTTCTTTGGTTTCGATACCACTTGTATCGTCACTCTCATCGATTGGCTGGTCGTCCTTCAATAAGCTGAAATTCAACCTATGCGAATTATGGACAAATTTGGATTCATCTAGTAGTTTAGATAATGTTGGATCACTATTATTTTCATTATCTGACTGAACATTTTCATGAAAGTTAGGCAACGATGGTGACTTCTTTGGAAAACCAAGTACAGGTTTTTTCAAGTCACTCCTACTTGCATGAGTTAATCTCAAACCTGCTGTGCTAAGTACTGCTCTATTACTTTTCGGTACATCGTCTGAGTCCTGTGTACGTGCTGGTGCATCTGTTGATCCATGAACTTCTTGCGGTTGAGTAGTCTCAGAGACAACACCGGCATCATCAATAAGATTCTCAGAAGACATTGTGAACACTAATAATATCCGTCTATTGTAAGGGAGTAGTTTTCTATAACGTTTGTAATAAGTTGAAATATTAAGTTTAACTTAAAATGCAAATTTTGATCTTATGAGCCAAAAGAACTACCAATTGGCTAATTGTATCGAGAAACTATATTATTGTAAAGGGGCGGACCGTGTAATATAGATTATATTACCCACAGCAAATGCAATCAATTCTATCAAAAACGTATAAGCCGAACAGAAGTCCTATTCTATAGCAATAGTCCTTTCGTAATGCCTTCGGACTTCGAGGGGGGGATAGGGACCTTCAATAATGTTCTAATTCTTAAGCACCAACAAAATGCTCCTTCTAAGTTGGGTTGTCAAGTAGAAAGGTATTATCTAGCAAACACTTTATATCCACTAAGAATGAAAACTTTTGTTCACGCTGATCAAGGTAACGACTTGCTTCTTCGTATCCGAACTTCCTTGGAAGCTTTTCTTTTCATTTCTTGAAATTTTGTCAAAAAATTGAGCGATGAGCTTCTTATGCGATGAGTATGAAGTTATAGATCAATAAATAGCACTTTCTGCTTACTATTAATAGGTTTTGAGATATATTGACAGGACTATAAAGCCCTCAGTAAACTGATTTCTTTAAGTTTAAGTTTGTTCTTTTATTGTTCAACTGAGGTGCTAATTTCTGTTCTGCTGTTGCCGATCCTTTGAGCCTTATAGAAGTCATAGGACTGATTGACTTTTTAAGCTACCCGAGAAAGGAGGGTTTATACTAAGCTGCAAATAAGTTGATGGCTGTATCTATATATGATTCCTTGAGGACACCGGGTCCAAAGCACTATAAATACAAGATCTGTGACGGTATCGATTTAGGGGATGGTTTAGTGATTGATCCATTGAATCTGGATTCTCTTGTTGTCTATGCTAAAAATGTCAAATGGAGTAGCTTCTGTGACTATGGGGTTCCTTTATACCTGGCGGCTGATACTATGGATACACCTTATGAATATCCACCCATTATCATGAATGATTGGCGTTGGTTTATATTTAATGACCATTACTTCGGCAAGTACTGGGGCTACGGTCTCTATACTATTCTAATGGTTTATAGTACCATATTTGTTATTACAGTTGCGTTGACAGTATTATCCTTTTTAACTGTTAACAAGGGTCCCTACAAAATCACTTCACTTCTTCTAAAACTTTCGTCGGTGCTGGCATCGACTAGTATAATATACTTTCTAACTTCTGCATTATCTACTATTAGTAGACAACAAGAACACTACGGTGTAGCCAATGGTAATGTTTTTGGAACATTGTTAAATTCAAATTTAGTTATCGCCACCCTTAACCTTCTGTCAATGTTTTTCTACAAACTATGCCAGGTATCAATTGTAGCCAGATTATTCGAAAGAAAACTAGAATGGAGAATAGTTGTATTTGTCGGTGGGATAATGAGCATAGTTTCATTTATAATATCGGCTATTGTCTCCTATACTGATCGTGTTGGAATTAGAAATGACAATCTGGTGACGTTAAGTCCATTCGGGCTGCTGTTCGATATAGCATTGGAAACCTGTTTTGCATTTATTATAGTAACTAACGTTTGGGGGACAAGAAAAACATGGGTAAGTCATTTGCAGATGTGGTACCTTGCCTTATTAACTATTGCAATCGTATTACTAAGTCCTGCAATGTTTTTAGCTGATGTCGGCACAGGGTTATTATCTGCATATGCTGCCACTGTCAGTCCCCTACTATACACAATGAGTACATTTGTTGCCTGGGAGTGGTTAGAACGTATCCATATATTAAAGAAAGCCGCCCAAGTAAAAAGTTTATTAGGACAAAAGATTTATGAGGATGAGCAAGAGGGTTATAACTTTGCTTATTATTCTGTTAATAATGAGAGCAACCTTGACACCAACTCAGACTCACATATATCCTTATACAATGATATGTTCCGTAATTCCGAACAATTCTCAAACGTTGGGAGCAACCTCTCTAGTAAGGAGTCGTCATCACTACCTGCACAGATGAACTCAACCGGTATTTCTTTTCCAACAGCTGTTAATCAAGTAGAATTTCAGAAAAGGAAATCATTCCTGGACCACCTCACTAACTTTACCTATTCAAGACCTTATAAAATTTACAAGAAGTCAAAATCAATTATTCAATTAAGAAAGAGGAATAGCGAGACAGTCAAAAATGAAAGGTCTAATGAAGAGCTATCAATTGAAAAGGTAAGAAGAAGGTTGGGACTAACAAATGAAAGAAGAGAGTATGTGTATAACACTAAAGATATTGTATTCGCTTCTGATGATGATACAGAATCTGAGTGCGAATCAAACAATATACTAAACGAATCCATTGATAGCCATTTTCCAGAAAATGGGGCTGGGTCTGTTTGATATATAGCCTATACTTATCTAGTATACTGTCGGGTATGATGAATGAAATCGAATTTATAGCTTAGAATATTATTAGTTTGCGTGACTATGAATAAGTTTAAAACTATAGAGTAGGTTGCAATTTACATGAATATCAACAATTTAACGACCTTACATTTGATCAGATGTTTCTTCAGGAGATCACATGTTATAATGGTTCCATGCCCTAAATGTTGAGTCATATGTGGTCCAATTAATATATACAGGATATTTCATACGTCTAACCCCACTTCTCGTCAGTGCGAAAGAATTACCAGAAACGTTAAACTCTTTGGAATAGTTTTTGCCCCACATAACATTGTGCCTTTTCGAATATTTCAGCCAGTGCATTCTTTTGAACCCAGATACTGGGCTTTTCATTATGCAACAATCAGCTTCAAGAGCTTCAAATTCGGTCGATGGTAAAATATTGGTGAGATCTCGAATAGTCTCCTCTTGGATATTATATAGTTTTTTTTTGAACCTTTTTATCATACTCTGGTCTGAAATATTACTTGAAAAGTTTAACATTACACTTATGACATCACGATATAATTTCTTTCGTAAGTACCTTTCTAATAGTATTTTTGAGTTCTGTCTCTTATTGACATACAGATGTAAAGGCAAACAAAAATCGCTTCTACCTGGCTTAATGACTAAACCTGTAACTTTTTGGAACTCCTTCTGTGCCAATTTTGACTGTTTGTCAACATATGTTTTATATTGGTCACAATCGCTCTTTATAAAACCGTATCTATGATAATAATACATCAACTCCTTGAAGTGTTCCCTTTTAGCTGATATTTGCTCTTTGGACATGTTGCTATCCAGTTCGGCCGATGCCGCACCCAACTGATGTTTGGCAATATCTCGTTCATGTGGTTTACCAAATATGTCTACCAGATGCAATTCGTCGTTAACCTTATTATTATGAAATTTGAGATTCTTTATCATCGATGCTCTCCTTTGCTTATTTACTATTTTTGGCATCTTCAGTTTGATCAGCTTATAGGGTCTTAATTTACTGAGCACATGCTTAGGTATATTTGAGAAAGATTTGTCCTCGTATTCAATACCACTAATGGATGCCTGCCAAGGTATTACCTTCTTCTGTTCACTATTATCAATATTCCAGTCGTTATCCTTCACCGATTCCAAAAACTCATCCAAGCTTTTCTCGCCGCCATCATCGGAAGCATTGATGACTCTAAAATTTTTCGATAGTAATACACCGTTGTCGAAGAAACTAGGCATAGACTTCATACTTGCTAGCTTCCCCAGGAATAATGGCTTTGAACCGGCAAATAACCCCTCTAAATGAATCTCTTGATCAGTTAAATGATCAGTCGATGAGACGCTCGGCACAAGTGTCGTAGGTTTCTTTGCTGACGAGATATCCTTTTTCAGTTCCCGTTTCCATTTCGTTTCACTTGTCTTATCTCCACCAGATGGTTCTAATAGATCAGCGTCATTAACTACACCATTCAAAGCAGTAGTATTGTCCTGTAACTTTACCTCTGTGTTTTCCTTTTCTTTCAATACAGCACCAGACTTCCTCCTACCTTGTGAGAATTGCCGGTACTGCCTGCAGATCCTCGGCACAAACCTCATAATCCTATACTGTCTACTATTTACCAGGCTCATTAGAACATATCCCGCTTCAAAATAGATTTCGCAAATTCAATGACTCACACAATCTAAAGCACTAATACCAACAGTTAACAGAGAGACTGAGCGCAACAAAATTAAATAAGAGCCCAGGTTGCCTTCAAGCTGGAACACAAATATCTGAACAATAGTATCAACTAGTTCTTGTGAACATTAAATCAAACCTTTTAAGTATCCAGGCCTGATTATTTCTCATATGCATTCTGAAATTTCATGAATTTTCGCAACTCCCCTTGTGAAGTCCCAAGAATCGAAAATTCGAAGGCGAAAACCTATTCGAGCCACAATAAAAACTGATTATGATATGAGAAGAGTTAGAAACTGCGATGTATTTTGTGTATATATTGATCTGGAGACTAGTGGACAGAGTACGAACGGAATTGAGAATATGATGTCCAGAGCAGGTGCCAGTTTTGCTGTTTTCAACAAGCAATTGGACGCTGATCTTCATGCGCTCGTTGCGGAAGCACGCAGGCGTAATTCCGAGGTTAAAGAAGCCAGCCACAAGTCTATAGAGATATTAAAGACCATTAAGACCATCAATGACTTAGAGAACCATCCGGACTTTGTGGTCCCGTTTGCGCTAGCGTGCAAGACCAAGAATGCTAAGATGACCACAATTGCGATGCAATGCCTACAAAACATGGCTTCAACAAGGTGTATTCCAGAGAAAAGGATGGATATGATATTAGATGCGTTTATCGAAGCTACACAACTTGCCATGGATATACAATTGAAAGTGTTGCAATTGGTCCCTATTTTTTTCAAAACATATTCCAGTTATCTGAAAGGTGGACTATGTAAGAAGCTACTGTACTGTTGCACTTCCCTTCTCAGAGTTCCAAATAAGGCTCCTATTGTGGCCGGGACTGCAAGTGCTACTTTACAACAATTAATGGACGAGATTTTTGATAGACTAAGTGACAAAACTTTAGAAAGTAACAACGATGAGGATGAAGACTTCGAAGTTCTAGTAAATAACAATGACTTCATTAAAGTAAATGCCTTTAGATACGATGCAAATTTGGTATTTTCCAATTTATGCTCTATAGTGGACACTAAATCCACCGAGAAAACGGACAACTCATTACTAGATATAACAGACATCTCCACAGATTTAGCGCTAGAAATTTTGGAATCCATATTACAAAATGGCAAGCAATTTTTAATAGAGTACGAGGATTTGCAATTTGTATTGAGGATAAAAACAATTCCATTATTGCTAAGGTGCATGTCTAACTCTAAACAATTCTCTACAGTTCTACGTTGTTTCAGATGTATTCGGCTACTAATCGACAAAGAGTTCTTAATGATCATCGAATTAGAATTAGAGGTCATGCTTTCTATGATTATACATAATTTATCTCTCGATTCCTCAATTTTGCCCTGGCAACGAGTGCTTTCATTAGAAATATTCAATGAAATTTCACAAAACCCTACAATGCTGAATGATCTGTATGATATCTATGACAAGTATGAGGATAAAAAACCAATATTACACAACTTTTTGACTCAGTCTTATCATATCCTCCTCTCAGATGATTTTAAGGACTACATTGGCTATTCTAGTGTAATCGAGAAAATTGAAATGCCATTGATAAGTAATAATTCTTTTCAAACCAAAAACCAGTATATGCAAATGTTAGACAAAAATACTGCACCAAATGTCAATATAACCTATATTATATGGCTGATTGTGAATTGCACTAACTGTTGGTCAGAGAAATTAAGTTCACAAGCTGTGGCACTAACCGAGATTGAAAATAAATCTCTAAGGAACACTACGAAAGACCAACTACATGTTACACTAAATGGATTATTTGAAAATCTATTCAACATACATACTTTACTTTTGCAGTCTTCCACAATTGATACAACTATCTTTCATAATATAGTACGTGCATTCCAAAAATTAACCCATTGCGCTGGTATGCTCGGAGAGGTCTCAAAAGTTGATAGATGTCTAGACTATTTCAGAAAAGCTATCATTACCGTGGAACATGCAAGCAATACAGAAAAAGATTTAAAGGTAAACGCACCTTCACATATAAGAAAGTCATCCGGCTCTGCAATGTTAAGCACACTGAGTGAATCAATTGTTGGTCCAGATTTGAATAAGGATATCCAAAAAGAAAACGACAATATCCAACTTTACCCACAGAGCATAAACAGCAAACAGGTAAGTCTATTTAGAGCTTTAACCTCCTTAGCCATATCATTGGGACCAAACTTCAGTGCTAAGAGCTGGTATTTTCTTTTTACTGCATGGAACTGGGTTTATTATTTTATATATGGACCTTCCAATGATATTTTGAACAGTCTAAACATTGATGAGGAATTCATATCTCACGACCTATCACGAAATGATCTTGCATCTATTGAAAATACGATACATTCTTTCCATGATGCCACTAAGTCTTACCCACTTCAAACATTGATAATTATGCTAACCGAACTAGAAAAGTTATCCGATTTAACTCTTAATCTAAATCCTAAAGATCAAGTAGGGTATCAACCATTTTTTAATAACTCTGAATTTTCGGTGGCTATTTATAATCCAAGTTTTTTCATTTCCGAGATAGCAGAGTTAACATCATCCAATATGTCACGCATACTTGCTAGCACCAAGACGAGCTCATACTGGGATAAATTCATAGATTACATGGTATCTCAAATGGCTGATAGGAAGAGAACTTTTGCGTTGAGATTATACTGTAGCCATGTTATTGCCAGCGTATACAAAACATGCACAAATGAAATATATGAGATTGAAGATACTAATCTAAGAAAAACTTGCTTCACCAAATATGAACAGATTTTTACATCTTCATTGAATAGAATTATGGCATCCATAGAAGTGTTAGAGGTGAACAAATTAAACATTCTGAATGAAAATTTGAATACCGAAGGTGATATCATTTTTCAGGTATTAAACACATTAAAAGAACAACTAAATGAATTTGGCGACATGATATCAGATTCATGGGTTACTGTTTTTAGTATAATCAATAGTCCATTTAGATGGATTGATTCAAATATCAGTACACTACTACAAGATGATTCCGACGATTTATCACTCATAGACGGTATCATAATGAAACAGAAGAATATGATACAAGTTTCATTTGATGTTTTTAAGCTAATTACTGATGACTTTTTGAAGAACCTACATCTTAATGTCATACCCGATGTAATTGATACTATCGTCGCATTCGTTAATCAAGAAAAGATACTGAATGTATCTTTCTCATCAATAAGTCAATTTTGGCTAGTAGGAGATTATTTAAGATCTAACTATTCTGCAGACATAGAAAAGTTCAGAACTGAGTGTGATGATTATTTCACACATCCATCCGAAAACAATGCAGAGTTTATAAGGGCCATAAAATCTCCAGAATCAACCATCTCTCAAAAGTACTATGGTATTTGGCTATACTTATTAAAAAATCTATTATTTTGCTCATTAGATAAGCGAAATGAAGTTAGTGTTGGAGCTATCCAAACATTCTTCAGGATTATTGATTCCCACTCCTCTACCTTTCCTTCCTGGCAGGCCATATTCAATAATGTTCTCTATCCATTTTTGAACACTGAACGTTCTGACGAACAACTACAAACAAACCTAGATTGTTTGAATGTTACCCTAAAGGGCCTCGTACAACTCTTCTCGCAAAAGTTTTCAGATTTTGACGAGTATAATAAAAATGCTGCCGAGTGGTCTGCTCTTTTACAGCTCTTTATAAAGTTATTACAATGCCCATCCACAGGTGTAAGATACGTTACTATCAAAAATTACGGTACCATTGTGACAGAATTATGTACTAAAGAGAACATTCCGACTAATTTGCTAGACTTATGTGCAACAATTTGGACAGATTATAACATTGGCTATAGTGACTTCGGTAATTCTTCACAACTGAGTGAGAAGACAGATTATGATTGTATTTCTGAGCTTCTGTTATCATTTCCCTCATTGTGTACTATGATCGACAGTGTCAAAGATGATAATAATGTATTTTATGAGAAAAGTATGAGCTTGTTGCTGTCTGCTGTTAAATTTCCTCTTCTTCCAGAGCATTCTAGGGATCAAGCAAAACCGTCGACATTGCAGAATGCAGTATTAGAGGGCATGTCCTTGATATACACAAAGCTTAACAAGAACAATATATTTGTTTACTTTGTTCATCTTTCAATGATATCTACCTTATTATTTGATACCAGAGATAAAATTGAGAAAAAATTAGCACCAAAGTTACACGAGAATGCCATTAGTAGAATACCTACCTTCGAAGCACTTTCTTATAAATCGCTTCAAATGTTAGAGAAACAATTATCGGAATTGAAATCTGCTGAACAACCAAGAAATAAGTATGTCCTAAAGATAATAAGAAATTTGAGAGAAATAATAGTTTCTAAAAGCTTAATCGATCTTTCGACTGATGGATCAAGACCACTTTGGGTTTTAGCTTCCTCATGTTATAGGAGTTTTTTAGCATGCATTGATAATGTTAGCGATTGCTTTGCAAATGATAGCGAAGGTCAACAAGAGTTTATTGAGATATTCATGTCCATATTCTTGACACCATTAAGAAGAAGAGACACAAAAGTAGATTCAATGACTGAGAAATCTGACTTATCAGAATTCGACCAATACTCTCAGTTATTCAAAAACAAATCACTGATGCCTTTATTCACTTCTGACCACTATGATCTCTTGGTCAGAAACATTTGGGATGCATCACTCATATATGAATTTGATGATATTCAAAAGGCCATCTTACAGGACTCAGGTGGTCCTAAAAACTGTGAAAAAATTCTGAGTCACTTAAATGACTTAGAGGTCTTTGGTTTAACACGAACACAAGACACACTGAGTAAGGTCTCATGTTCTAAAAGATGTCTCCAGGAGCTAATATCATTTGCTCTGCTTGATGATAAAGATATGAGTGAGCTAAAATACTTGACGTTCCCTTATATTGTGTCAAGGATCTCACTACTTCTAGGGAAGTATATATCTGACGAATTCTTGAGTGGGAGCGCACCAATACCAAAGCTGAGAGGGGAGGAGATGAATATTTTATTGAATGGATTATTAAAATTGCTTGATAATCTTCTGCGTTCTAAAGTCCCCATTTCAAAAGAGGTCGAATCTTTGGCTCACTTGTACCCACTTGTACTAAGAACAATCCCAGTATCGCATAAACTAACCGGACTTCAAAACACAGTGCTTGAATTATCCCTGAGTTTTACGAAGTTAATATCTGCCAGTTCACACCAACCTTGAATAAAAATTACTATAGCATATCTAGTCTAGTTTCGTCAAAGGGAAATTAAAACTTCATTTGTAACTGATAACTTGTATCATTGTTATACTGTAGAACTATAAAAATATAATTAATATAACGGTATCTTAGTTACAAATTAAATGCCATACTATTTAACCAAATGCAATTTAATCATGATTACTTCCAACATGCTTACTTCTTGTTCTCCAAAAGTGATGTTAAGTCCTCAGGCTCACATGCTATATTGAAGAAACTGTGGTGCAACAATTCCTCTGTCGAAGCCCTATACTTTACATCAACACAAAGACAGACACTTAAAAATCTTTTAATCTCAAGTGATAAGGACTGGGGGTGCTTCAATTTTGGTGTACCATTCGTTGCAATTAAGTAAAGAGCTTTTAGAGGATCTTCATTTAAGTAAGGTGGTTCTCCTTCCAGCATCTCAATTGCCATAATACCTAAAGACCAAACATCCACCTTAGCATCATACTCTTTCTGCTTGACAACTTCGGGAGCCATCCAATAAGGAGTTCCAACCATTGTTGCTCTTTTGCTTCTTTGATCGGTAAGCTTTGCACAGAACCCAAAATCAGTAATCTTCACACGAGCTTTGGTGTCCAGTAAAACGTTGTCTGATTTGATGTCTCTATGAATAATATTTTTATCATGCAAAAATTTCAGACCTTTACACGTTTCTCTTACAATATATGCAATCTGAGGTTCAGATAATGGAGAATAAGCGCTGCCATTTGTTGGACTGTTTTCGATTATATCTGTTAATGAGCCACCCTCCATGTATTCCATAACAACCCATAAGTCATCTTCAGTTTTTAGATATGCTTCCAAGAAGTTAACAATATTTTCGTGACGAGAATCATTCATTACCATAATTTCATTCACTATTAATTCTTTTCTGGGTTGCTTGGATAATACCATCTGTTTTATTGCAACCTTATCACCAATTAGAGGATCTTCGTGTTCAGTACCTCCTCTTTGATGTTGAGGACCGTCAGCTTCAATAATTTCTGTTCTCTCTGCTAGATATACGGAACCACTTGCACCTTGCCCAGCCTTTTCAATCATTTTAAATAACGTAGAAGGATCGGCATCAAGTGTTACCTGCTTTAATTTACTCATTATTTCTGCGTTTGACATTGTTGGTTTAGATGTCTTCTTTGCTTTTTCAGCCCCATCCTTTGATACTCCAGCTGGCTTCTTTGGTGCTTGTCTCACCGGCTGTAATGCGGCTGGTGGGTTGTTCTGATTTATTTTATTCTGCTGCTGCTGTTGTTGACGCATAGCCATATTAGCTGCATTAACACTAGTTTGATTTTGGATCACATTCTGATTCGGATATCCTCCTCCTTGTTGTGGCTGCTTTAATACAGGTATCGTGGGATACACTTTCATTGGATAGTTACTTTGCTGTTGTGAACCATTTCTTTGATTGAAAGGTACTTGGTTTTGTATAGTTGTTTGCTGATTGGGCCTTGCATTTAAAGGAGACCCGGGTCCCTTGTTTGCGTATGGATTACTCATATTATGATGTGGTCTGTAGCCATTAATCGGCGAAGGTGGCTGAGAAGAACCTGGAGAAGAACCTGGAGAAGGATACTTATTAACAAAACCTTGTTGTTGATTGTAATTATTATGAGTAGCAAGTTTTGGAAGTGAGTTTTGAATTTTGTTTCCACCTGCTGGAGATGGCGCTTGCATTCTTGGTGCCATGTTGTTCTTCGAGGATATATTGTTTTGGTATGGGGAGCTACCCTGCCTAATTGGGGTATTGGACCTGTTTGGCATATTAATCGCTTGTTGAGAAGAATTTTGACTAGGAACTACATTCACAGAATTAACGGAATTAACTGTAGATGATTGCTTTGGAGGTGAAGGAGCTCTTCTTTGAGGGACCATAGAATTAGCTTGTGATATTGGAGATACCTTATCACTAGAATTAGTAGATGTGTTGGTGTCCTTTAACAAATTGATCTGTGAGCTGTTAGTACTCCCAGAAGAGACCGATGTAGTGCTTCCAGCGCCATACGTGGAACCTTCACCATTATTATATTCTTGATAAAAGTTTAAAACTTGAATAACAGCTGCAGAGTCATTATTCCAGTCCTCGCCGGTGATTCTAGAGTGCTTCAACAGTTTTTCCCAGTTTGTTGGCATACCAACAAAGCTTCCGGTCTCTGGATCAAACCCTACATGCACTTTATGAGTAAAATTTGTTGGAGAAGATACTCCACTTAATAGAGGACATTTAGCGAAGATCGAATCCAACCATGAGATGAGATCGGTCTCTGTTTTCGTTGCGATATATATGGTCTTCTTAGCCATGGAATCGGTATTACCAGATTGGCCACCATTGCTCGAGTTTCTTTCTGATACACGGGTCAGCTCAAAGCAGTACTGTTTCAACTGGTTCTTGCTGACACTGACGATAACAGTCAGAGGAATCTTCAAGACGGGATCCTCAGTAACTTTCTCGTTCTTGTATAATGTTAACGCCGAATCATTTAGCACCATGAATCTTTTTTGCCACAGAAACGACAGCAAACCATCATCTTTGTATGAAACCCAACCCGATTTCCTCCTGACATTGCTATTAGATCGATTTGCGCGTCCGCTATTGAGATCGAGCTGGCTCATGTACCTGGTGATGGGCTGTGTCTTGTTGAAGGCTGCCCCTCCGGCACTCACAGGTGGCCTAGGTGCGGGACCTATACTTTGGAAATCACTGTCTGATATTTTAGCCGCAGCTGCTGATAGAGACATATTGGTTTCTTTGGTTTTTTTATTGTCGATAGGCTATACAATCGTTCTTTTCTTCTCGTTACTTCAAACTAAATGCTTTGCTATTGTACTTTTGATAGGAATATTCTTGCTTTCTAACACGGACTTGTTACAGCGACAGTTTTCAATCTTCTTCCAATAGGCAGAAGATAGAGGTTATCGATGTTATAGTTCTTTAATAGTTGCAAAACCCAACAGAAAGCTCTGATCCAAAAACAAATAATAGTTGAGAGAACTAGTGTATAAATTCAAAGAGGAAAAAAAAAACTTCCCGAGATAGAATATAATGACAATAAAACGTGGGTCCTAATCAGGATGAAGTTATCGCAAGTTTGAAGCTCGCAAAGTGTCACCCAAAGTACTGTTCGATCTCTTATCCCCACTATAACCAAAAAAGGAGAGCCTTTAAAACACCGTAATCACAAAGTATCGCAGACTGTTTGATAGATGTGACAAATTAACCACAGAGCACAAACACGATTCGATCGAAACAAAGGCAGAGCACCAAGTCCCGCAATGATTACTGCAACTGGTTTCACTATTGGAATGTAACCACCAGAACTTCCTGACGCGTCGCATCGCTCACTTTGTGTTTTTTTGCAATTTTTTTTCAGTTGACAATTTGAAAAATTCATTCGATTTTCGAGATTTTTCGCGTTTCGATTTTCTATTCCCGATTGAGTTATAATAACAGCCGACGATTTGCATGTGATAATATGGTGGGGGGTGGTATAAGCCTTAGCTTTGCGAGCTGGTAGTTCCTTCTATATCATCCTATTCTACTCTATATGCTTGGTATTACATTAATGGCGTTATATAGTCTGTGTGGTCTATAGTGCCTGACCCTTGGAGAGCCAGTAGTCCCTCTTGTCCTGCATGCTCAGTGACTTTTTCTCCCTTTCTTGGATCACGGGTGGTTCTTCATCCTCGGGGATGCCCATCAGTTGATCTATGCTGGTGTGGTTTCTTGCCTTGGCCTTGGTCTTGGTCTTGGTCTTGGTATTGGTATCGGCCTTCGCTATCTTTCTCTTCTTTACGACTTTCTCGACTTTCTCGACTTTGTACATCTCCTCAGTTTCTTCCTCGTTTGCACTTATATTGATGAACATGTCATCCTCGTCAGATGTATCTTCATCGTCTGCATGCACTACGCGGGCGCGCTTCCTGTGGTAGTGCTCATTCTCTATGATCGCCCTGTTCTCCACCAGCGCCCTCTCGTCGTTGAAGTCCCTAGGGGCACCGCGGTACTTGATGACGTTTCCCAGGATGCTCTTGCCCACTCTGTTCTTGAACGTTGCGGCATCGAGCTCGAAACATTTGTTGACGAGCAGATCAAAGGCACCAGAGAAGGACTTCTTGATGTCACGGACATTGAACGAGCCCCGACTCAGATTGTTCGTTGGATCGCCAGGATCCTGTATGGCCAGGGTGAAGGAGGTCCTTGCAGGTGGATAGAACCTACAACTGGTCTTCGGCTTGTAAGTGGCACGGGAGTCATCAACACAGATAGCAACATCGTCGTATGCAAAGTTCTTACCGTAGAGTTCAAAGAATTCGATTAAAAGCACACCAAGGTTATCCAAGGGATCGATATCCCCAGTGATAATCCTTGGGTGAAGACGTAAAAACGAGAATACAAGACAGATGATACTGAACCCACCGAGACCTCCAGTATGGACATCGTTTAGTCGCCTAGCATGTAAAAATTGTTTGACTACTAACGTTAGTTCTCTTAGACCAGGAGTATCACCAATCCACTCTCTAATCAATTTTGCGGCTTCCAAACCGTTGGATCTTTCAAACGACACATCTATGTGTATATCAGACTCAGGTTCAACAAATTTTATGATCGGAACCCTTGATTTTGCTATTACCTCCACCCTAGTAGCTAGACCATCGTTCTTTAGATGCCTGGCCAACTCATATAGGTACTGTCTATTTTCTTTATCACCACTTTTACTATTAACCACACAGTCAATATCAGACCCCGGTAAATACATATCTGTTGCATAAGACCCAAACACTTGAAGGTCTGCATCTGTCCATAAACGTTTCACTGACCGCCGTATCTTCGCTATTGTTTTGTTTCTTGTTTCGATTTCCTCTCGGCTAGGTGATATATATGCAACAAAATCTCGAATCTCCGCTGTGAGCCAGTCTGATATTTCCTTCTGCTTCGAGTGATCATGATTTAGCAACCATGGAAAGTCTGCATTTAGTTCTCTCTCAGCATTTCTCCTTCCGGCTAATTCATCATCACTACTTGTGTTCCCACTGGATAAATAATCTTCTGACTCGTTATTTTCAGCGCCGCTGTTTTCATCTTCTGAACTAGAAGAAAACGCAATAAAGTCATCGTTATCTTCAAGCTTCCCACCACTTATTTTTATATCTGATACTATCCCTTCATCACCTGAGTCAATATCTATTACAGGAATTGTATCATAGGAATCATTATGATTATCAGCCTTTGATTCACCATCGCTTTGTGTTAAATCGTCGTTATACTCGGATAATAAGTGAGTGCGATTCTCAGGATCGCTCAAGTCCAATTCCAAATTTTCATACTTGTTGAGAAACTCTTTGTTGTCATTGAAGACTTCAATATTACGTTGCAAAGCGTTAAAGGAAGACCTTCGTAGTCGTTTCACCCTGGCAGATTCCTTTTTTTGATACTTTGCAACCTTCCTCTTAGATCTATCACCTCTCATTGCGTATATATAAGTACCACTCTGTTGGAACAATACCAATTATAAAGATTTTGAGCTGTTTTCCTCCTAACACTGTCTAACCACTTTTCAAAACTGTATCGTACTATTATGGTAGTGCAGTTACAAAAAAAAACACCACACACCTCTCAGTTCTATAATATCAAAATTAATATTACGTTGTTATAACGCTTGTATTATCAATTATATCCTAGATGTGTAGACCCTTTATGTCAAAATCATTATAGGTTTTGCGTTTTTATTATGCGATGAGCATCTGCGATGAGCTGAAATTTTTCAAGAAACTTGCGATGAACTCCGTCATAATACGGTTCATGATCACGTGAATATAGATACATGGCTATTTCACAATGCCATAACGTACCCATATGTTCTGGAATGACTTCCATTGCGGGCTAAGCGGTAGTTCAAGTGGTATAAACTTGTTCCTCAAAGATAATGAATGATTAACTATACAATAATATATAAATTGTTACACTTATTCTATAGGATTTCAGAAGGTAATTTACACTAGACTTGAAAACCTTATTTCTATCAGAATTGTGCTATATGCTGGGTATCATGAAGTTAAAAATAAAGATAAATTGGATAGGAAACTTGTGTTCGCCTGTAAAGTGATCGTTAAAACCGTGACGCTTTTGCGATTTAAGTTTTAGCATCGACGGATAATAAAATAAAAATTTGGGTATCATGGGGTGATTAATATTAAGAATAGACCAGAAGGAAAATGCAGTGCCGCTTTTATTAAATGATTGATAGCATTGCAATTGAGAAATGAAAGTAATGTATTTTTTTTTGAGTTTGTGACTCGAGTGGTTTCAAATGTTGCTCAAACTATACCAGAAGTCCGCGCCTTGTAAGTGCGAAACTTAAAGAAGCATGGCAACAGCAGCTAGAAGGGCAGCACCGAAAGTAGCAGAGTTCTTACCAGCGGCGTTAGTTAGTTGTTGCTGTAGAGTGGAAGCTTGAATTTGACCATCGTGGATTTGAGAAACAACAGCTGGGTTTGTCTTAACAGCAGATGTAGATAGTGTAGAAGACTTTTGTTGTTCAATAGAAGGACTAGCTGGAGCAACAGAGGATGGAGAAGCCTTGGATGATGAGGCTGGGGAGACTGGGGCGGCAGAGCTTGGCTTAGCTGGAGCAGCAGAGCTTGGCTTGGCTGGGGTTGCTGTGGTAGCTTGGATTTGACCGTCACCAATTTGAGAGATGACAGCGGCGTTACCCTTGGCAGCACTAGCAGAGTTAGCAGAACTAGAAACAGAAGCTGGCTTGGTAGAAACAGTGGTAGTGGTGTATGGAGTGGAAGTGGTCTTTACAGTAGAAACTGCAGAAGTGGTAACAACTGGGGTTGTAGTGATGTCAACGTATGTGACACCGTCAGAGACAACGGTACCAGCAGAAGCGACGGAAGCGGCAATGGCTAAGATAGAGGCAGTAGAGAACTTCATTTTTGATATTATTATAGTTGTGTTAGAATGAATGAATTGTAGTTGGTTAGGTAATTCCTGAGGTTTTATCTTTACAGAGAGTATTATTTCAAGCTGACAAAAGGTCGATTGAAGTCTGATTCGAATTGTAAAATGTCAAATAAATCTTTCACTTATATATTAATTTTTTTTTTTTGCAACAGTGAACCAAAATAGTTTCTCGATTGGATAAAACACGCTGCTGTTATCATTGTTATTGATCTAATGTAGAATGGCGATCAATCTTTAAATTGTAGCTTGCAGTACCACTAGAAGTGCTACTTGGAGGTCTAAGAGGTTAGATACTTTCAATGAACTTTTGGTGACGAAAATTTCAATGCTAGTATTGCTAGGTCCAGTTAACAAAGGACACTACTAGTACGTGAACTCAACCCGCGGTTCGTTCTAGCAGTTACCTGTTACCTGCCAGTATAATGTTTTATTTGGGATATATTGATTGAACAGCAACTGCAATGAGGAGCGAAGAGTACTAGCCCGGTAAACACGAAAACACTCAACCTTGGAATTGGAAGAAATTTTGCTGTAAAACTTAACCACGCAATACTATTCTAATAGATCCCTACACAGGTTAAATGCGAAACAAATAGATCAGATTCTAAGATTAAGTTTATCTCAATGTCCCTAGTGTTTCTTTTTGGTGAGGATTGTGCTGCAATTAGCACAGTCGTTATGCATTGTGGATCAGATCAAAAACTCAGAGTCCATTTTGTGCAGCTCTAAGAGGGACATTCTCGACCCTTTTCTCTATACAAGTGACGGTGTTCTGGAACCTAGTCCATAAGACCATTACCTATGATATTTTCGCGTCATAGACAAAGACTCAGATCAAAAGGACTCGACAGTTGAAAGAGATTAGCAATGCCTTACTGATACTAGATGGTTACCAATTACACGTCAAGAACCCATTTCGAAAGTATCTATCAGTGCAATTTGCCAATTAATGCTGATCAATTCAATTTTTTCCTGTCGAAAATGCGACGCGTGAATAATTGAGAAAAACCCGAAAAAATAATAAACAAAAAAAGTAATATAAACACGAAAATAAAAATAAAGACATTGTTTGGGGAACAACGGATTCCATCTAAGTTTATGATGATATTTCGCGAGTTCAAGACAATGGCAGATTCTTTTTTTGCCAATATACCAAGATGATATTTAAGGAGAAACTTCTATTCTAGAAATAAAAACTAAATATACATTAAATTAGAAGATATACATATATGTAATAACAGTGAGTAATCGCGAGCACTTCCATATCTAAATACAAGTACCGACTAGAACACTCTTACCGACTCTTGTAGTCGAGCCCTCTCACCAAAATTCTGGTCCATGAGACTCCTGATTCACATATAGAAATAAGTATACTCAAACTGACTCTTAGTATCCGATTGAGGGAAACAAATGGGAAAAAACAAATTAAGAAATGATTATTAATGTTAAATGCTTTTTAAACGTATACTACGTAAAATTATGATCTGTTATAAGGGTGATATCCATTGCTGCGACGCCCTCCGTTGTAACCGCCACGTTCTCTTCTGTATGAACCATTACTAGAGCCATGGTAACCACCATGACGGGAACCACCAGAACGGTCTCTGTGATATGAACCTCTGTCATTTCTTTCACTGGGTCCTCTAGGCCCTCTTGGTATATTCTTTGGTAACGAGTTTTTCTTCATTCTATTACTGCCGTCCTCATTTCTCTCATTTGATGCTGAATTACTATCATTACTGTCACCACCAATCGTTTGCACATTAGAAGAAGAAGAGTTATCGCTTCCGTTATGGTCGTCACCAGATGGAGTATTTTCAGAACCGGCATTATTTAGAGGAGAACCAGAGCCATCAGCATTCATTGGTGGCATTTGGAATCCTGGCATCATCATTGACATCTGCTGTTGGAACATTTGAGAATAATCCATGCCCGTTTGCTGTTGTAGTTGCTGATAATATTCTTGCATCTTTTGGTAGTAATCTTGCATAGCTTGTGGGTTAAACATAGGGTTGAAACCACCCATCATCGGATTTTGATACATGCCAGCCATTGGGTTGGCCATTGGGTTAGACATTGGATTCATGCCCATGCCGGCCACAGGAGGACTTACAGCTTGCTGTCCAGCCTGCTTCTGCTGGTGTCTTGGCTCTGCTCTTTTTATTTCTATTTGCTTACCTTTGAATTCTCTATACCTTGATTCACATACCTTTTCTGCAGCGTCTGGTGAGTCATATGTAACAAATCCAAAACCTCTGGATCTACCAGTATCCTTATCAAGCATTAATTGTGCATCAATGATGGTACCCCATTGGGAGAAGTATTCTTCGAATTCTTTTGGCCTTACATCTGTACCCAAACCACCTACAAAGATTTTACCTGTCTTATCTTGTTCTTCTCTTGGGATAGCTCTCTTTGGATCTATTACTTTACCGTCAAGAATATGTTGTGTCTTCACGACTTCGTCAACGGAACTTGGTGCATCGAAACTCAAGAAACCAAAACCTCTGGATCTACCAGTGTTTGGATCTTTCATGATTTTAAGTTCTACAACATTACCGTACTTGCTGAAGTATTCACGTAAACCATCTTCGGTAGTTTCCCAATTCAGACCACCAATAAACATTTTACAGTTTTCTCTAGATAGGTCAGCTTTGACTTGTCTTCTGTTAGCTTCCTCAATGCTTTCTCTTTGTTCAGAGTTTTGCGTTTGGTTGCTAACTTGAGGCTCTGAGCTAACATTTGATCCATTTTGCTCTGAGCTAACAGCATTACCATCAGCAGTTGTCTGTGATCCGGAGCTAGTATCTTTATCATTGTTGTTATCAGTGTTATTACTATTATTTAAGTTAGATGATAAAGCTTGCAAAGCAGCCAAGGGATCCATTGGAACGCTGGCTGACTCAGTGCTTGGAGCGGTGGTTGAATCTACTGGTTTACTTTCATTAGAAACTGTCTGTTGTTGATCTTGGTGTTCATCACCATAGATATCGTTAAAGTCTTCCTCGTCTGAACTCATTACTTCTCAATTTTTACTCTTGCTTGATCTCCTTAAAGTCCGTCCTTCAATCGCTGTATAAGCTATTAAAAACAAATTGAAATACTCAAAGTTATAAATGGAACAGTTAATATTAAATAGTTCCAACTAGTTGACTTGAAATAGTTATTATTATAGTAGAGGTATCTTTGCGATATAGTCTACTAGTTTAAAATGCCACTTCGTGTTATCCGTAATTATTTAACCACACTTATAATTTTTGTTATGGTCTCTTTTTTGTTATTATACGTCGCAACTGTTGTAAAAAATCTATCCCAATTTTCTCAGTCAGCAATAGTATAATTCTAAATGAACTAGTTATATCGAAAAAAAATCAGTTATTTTTAATCTACCTAGTAAGTGAGATATAACTGCCTTTCTCAAAATATTATGTTAGCACTCCGATTACTTCTTATTTTTTGACTCTATATCGAGTTTTAAACGTCAAAAAATGAAATATGAATCTAAAAAAGAATTTAAAAGGTAGTGTAGCTTTATATGATAAAAATTGCGTCAACCTTCCTTTGCTATCAGTTCTCCTCCAATCCAATATATATAGCAGAAAAGATAATACAACTTTCTCTGTTCTAAGGGGACTATCCTATCCAAAAATAACGTATAACTACTTATGTAGTATTTCTCCTTTTTCTATTATAAAAAAGCTAAAATATAACCGGATTTATTCTGGTATGCGCTAATTAATACGTAGTACTAATCTCTATTCCAAATCCCACTGACTATTACAAAATATTATCTGTGAGGTGTTCCGGCAGAAACTCCATTCCCTCCCAGAAGCAGGAAAATCGCTCGCCTTTTATACTTTTTCTCCTGAAGGGTCACACCGGTCTTCCGAAGAAAAAAATTTATCTTTCGCCCCCTCTCCCTACGTATCAAGATATGTAACATGTGAATATATAATCTCTATATTCATGCAGAAATTAGTCTTTGGATATATCTTTATATATAAGGATATATATGCGTATTAGAATATTGTGACAGCTCGAGGTTTGTTCCTTGATTTCGATCCGTCAGTATGCACTTATTATTATCTTTTGGCCGGTATGCAGCACCTATGTACAGCAGCTCATCTTATGCGAGGTGTCGAGTATGTTGGGTTGGTTCTTAGGTTTGGATATATCTATTATGCGGGTCTTTGCAGTGGTTCGCTTTCTAATCACGGGCTCTAGGCTTCCGTCCGAGTCTTCTCCACTATCTTCGTCATTGCTGGTACTAACAACCTCGTCGTCGTATTGCTCGTTGAGCGTGGTGGACTCCTTCATCTCTTCATCTTCTTCTAACACTGCAGTGCCTTCTAGTTCTTGCTCGGCCTTCTCCTCATAGCATCCGTTATTGACAAGGTCCACAGTGATGTTGTTCATTGCCTCGTTGAGCGAGTCAAAATTCTTGCATGTGACTTCAAAGTTCCCAGCTATCACTAGACCATATCGGCTCTCGATCTCTTCTATTGCGGCAATTACATCCTCGTGCGTGACTTCTCTCTGCTTGTACAGATCAGTTTTGTTACCAATGAAGTAAAAGCGGGCCTTTTCGTAGTCCCTGGCTGCAAAATGGCCCATAGCCTCCACTAACCAGTGCTCGTAGCTGTTCTTGAAGCTACACTTGTCCGTGATATCATAGCTGAGAATGATTGCATTGGATTTCTTATACAAAGAGGGCATGATAGCATTACGATACCGTTCCTGACCAGCGGTGTCCCACAGAATGCAGTTGAATATTCGGTTATCAATATTTATTATGTTGGTCTTGATATCTACCCCAATGGTTGTCTTCGTATCTACTATGAGCTCCTCTGGGTCGTAGTTGAGACTACTGCTCTCTGATTCGACATCTTTTACAATTTTGAAGTCCCTCTGTGCCATGAAATCGTTTTCCTTATAGTCATCGTAATCCGTCGAACTGTACCTTTTCCTTTGATCTTGCATGATATCCGATTTACGCTCGTAAGCCCTCGCAGTCAGTGACCTTCTAACCATCTGATTGCGTCCCGACCGGTTGCTCGAACCAGCCCTATTTGGGGTGGGGCTCAACCCGATGATGTGCTCCCATTGTGCCCTCGTCGGCAGTTCCCTGCAATAGTTCAGTATCATCGCGGTCTTCCCCACCCCAGCATCGCCTATAAACAGCACTTTTATGTTGGCCGCATTGGATTCTATCGCTGACATCGACAGCGACTCCCGAGAGCACATTACGTCATTCATGTACGCAGACGAGCTCAAACCGAGCCCCACTGAGCTATTCCTGTACACCGACCCACCGCTGAGCGAGTTCGACGAGGACAGCGTCCTGTAAAAAGAATGCCGCGAATTCCTGTTAGACTTGTCAAAATGAAACGATTCCGTAGATCCACCGCCGAACGGCGAGTTCCAAGGCGAGGTCCCACTCGCTTCCGTAAAATCCATTCCAGAGAACCGCCGCTCAGATGGGGACGGCGACACTACCACGTTCAAGGAGTACCGCTTCCTCCTGCCATCAGCCATCACTTGTGTCCTTATTTCTACCTAGTTTCACTCACAGAACTACATCTTCAAGACTAACAGGGCTGACTTCAACTTCTCTTCAACCCATTTGATCTGCACTACCTCGAAGCCCAAGAGGCAGCGCGACTTTGAGAGCCCCGGAAAGCGACATTGGCGAAAGTGCACTCAAAGACGTCACGTGTAAATTATATTGCCGGTTAAAACGCAATAAGGCTCAGCTCATCGCAACAACTCATCGAAAAGGGTTATAGCTATGAATGGCATTTCTTTATCCTGTATGTATGTGTGTGGGGCAGTAGTTAGATTACGTATTGTGCTCTCGGATAAGCCTTTGACACAAATTTTTAAGTGCCATTCGAAGTTGTCATAAGGCACCAAAACGGGTGATTCAAACCGGGCTTAGTTTTAAACTTTTCTTATCAAGAATCTTACTTTGACACATTTTTGTTATATAAGGGTTTCATAACCCCTCATTGATCATTTCAATAATCTGTATTGTCTTGTAGTCTCCAGACCTAAGTCAAAACAAGTAAGAAATAACAGATAAAAATGAGTGTCAATAAGAATTCGTATGTGCCTCTCCCCAACGAGAGCGCTCCGCCACCATACCAGGAAGAGGATCCTGCTCCAAACCTGTACAATGTCCCCGATGACTTCAAGTGGTCGACCAACGTGAGTGCTTGTGAACCACTGGTCAGACAGCAGTTCCTTCATAGAGTGTACTCCATATTGTCAACGCAGCTGCTGGCTACGTTGTCGATGGGCTACTTGACCTACAAATGGGAGCCTTTGCGTGAGTTCACTAACTCCAATACATGGCTGGTGATACTGGCCTCTATAGGTTCCATACTGACTTGCATATGGCTTGCCTTTGCCCCAAGCGTGGATGACTATGTGCCAGAAGATGAGGCTAATTACACCGGTGAAACTGAAACGAACAATGAGCTAAGACCCGCCAAGGCACCATGGTACTACTTGTCAAAGAGAGGCCAGTACGCTGTGCTAAGTGTGTTCACCATTTGTGAAGCATACTCCTTGTCGACCATAACACTTGCCTATGACCCTCAGATTATTTTGAGTGCCGTCCTTATAACCACCGTGGTCATAGTGGGTGTCTCCCTGGTGGCGCTGTCAGAGAGATTCCAGTTTCTAACAGAGTCCGCCACTACTATATACTTCTGGCTGAACTGGGGATTACTTCTACTGTTCGGTATGGTGCTTACCGGTGTATTCTTCGGCTTCAGCTCTAAGATGAACATTTTCTACGCTTGGTTCGGGGCCGCCTTGTTCACCATATACCTACTAATGGACACCCAGATGATCTTCAGAAAAGTACGTCCAGATGAAGAAGTTAAGTGTGCTATGATCCTATACGTCGATATTATCAACTTATTTTTGCATATCCTAAGGATCCTCTCTAGTAGAGAAAATGAATAATCGAAGTCATTCTGACTATCACGCTTTTAAGTTTTTGTACCTGTAACATTGCCTATGTAACTATATAACAATTGACTTTTAATGACATCATGTACTAGTTTTCGTCTACTTCCTCCCACTTCCTACATATAATAATAATCATCTTTTCGGTGTACTAGATTAGACTATGATCCCATTAATTTCAATTTTTGCCTAGATACTTTTGTTTGTTCTATATAATATTAGTGTTTAATAAATGCGCATCATATACAAAAGGGTGCGAAGTAAAATGGTCAGCTTTAAAGACACTGATCATTGCCCCATGCTAAATGATGTGAGAAAGATGGTAATGATGTGAAGAACGTTTAAATTTTTTTTAAAATTACTAGTTAAAAATACAGATTTGAAAAAAATGTTTTATTGCAAAAACTTGTATGACGAATAATATAATATTTTTTTCTAAACCGTTTAGATGTAACCGATTCTGTTGGCAATGTCCAAAGCATCGTAGTCGGCAGTCAATCTAACGAAAGCCTTCTTGTTACCCTTGGCGGTGATCAAAGTGTTGACCTTCATGACATCGACTTCGTATAGCTCCTTAACGGCCTTCTTGATTTGGTGCTTGTTAGCCTTCAAGGAGACTTGGAAAACCAAGATGTTACCGTCTTCAACCTTCTTCATAGCGGTTTCAGAAGTGATTGGGTGTTCGATAACCTTGTAAGAGTCCAATCTGTTGTAGTGTGGAACAGACTTGGAAGCGTACTTTGGAGATCTAGCCAACTTCAAGGTCTTTGGCAATCTGAAGGTGGCAGAAGTTCTGGTCTTCAAAGCCTTCTTACCGTTGGTACCCTTGACAACAGCCTTCTTAGCAGCACTAGCCTTAGCTGTAAATAATGCATTCCCTCTCAACATGATGTTTTCCTTCCTTCCCTCTGTTTTCAATAAATTTATCCTCCTAGCTACTCACCATCAAAATTTCCATGAAACTGAACATTTTAAACTCATATATCAAATCTCCAACTCTATTAATTCAGCAATCCAAAAGTCACCTTATTAAGACATAAAATTTCATCAATATTAGGATAATCCACTAGCCTAGGACTTTATTTTTTTGAAACAGGAATATTCAGATAGGGAAAGGTGTAAAAACAAAACAAATAGTGAGAATATCTATGTTAGTATTTTAATTCATTTAAGATTCTTTAGATGACAGGGAAATTTACCGAGAATGATGCTACAGCAACGCCAGCAACTATTTCATTTTGAAACTCTCAATAATTCACGATTCCTTCTATCGCACTAATCAGCTTACCACACGCTACACGTCTTCCTACTTCTGCCTGCTTCTGACATAGTGTCATTCACTTATTTAGCGTTATTCATAGCGCTTCGCATCGATCTTATAGGTGGGAGATTCTCTATTCATTCTATGCCAATTTCCTCGGTCTTTCTCAATTTCACTGCAATTATTCTAATTTAACATACCAGATGGAGCCATTTTTGTATATTATCGTTCTTGGAGGTCCTGTTAATGAAAGCAATAGCAAGCAAGAAACAAATACTACAGTTCAAGATATATATCAATAGGCCACTATCCTCTCTTGATTTTTTTTTGTGATAACTTTCATCTTTGCAAAATTCCACTGGTGAAACCACAGAGAGATGCCAGACCAGTAGTGGGTACCCAATCCACATTGTGGTCGTGCAACGATTCACAGCGACACCAAATGAGGATTTCTGGTCAGTGATAGTTCCAATGCCGCTTCAGAGCACAGTATCGATGCCACTACACTGTACCACCACCAGCTAGGCTCAACTGGTAGTAGGAAAGGGGGCTGGTCTGGCTTGGACAGAGGGGGGGCCATCCTCCTGGGGTTACTGGGATTAGGCCCAAGGAGCTCACCACTTGCCTGGGAACGGATACCACCAGCCTGGGATCAGTCTCGGTACTGCCTAACCGAGCCCAACCAAACTGTGTTACAAGCAATCCACAACGGGTACAAGCCTTTCCCCGGGGGCCTGGTGGTAGCAAGAGGTGTTCCCTACTGCTGAATCCGCCACCTTGCCACCTTGCCACCTAGGTTCAGTGATGGTCCAGCCTAGTACAGCGCTGAACCCGAACGTATTCTGTGTTGCAAGATCCTCTCTACACAGAATGGTCCCACCTCAGGAGGAACCAATAGCTCTTCTCTCCAAGAGGTTTCGCCTAGTGGCAGGGTCTAGAGAACACATCCTCAACTAGCTACTGTGTGTTCACAATATGCTACCGGAATAGGAAATAATTGGTACCTCACATTGCCTTGGGTTTCCAGGGTGAAAAACAGAAATAGGGTCGTAAACAGGTATACACCCACACACCATCAGAACGTCACAAAATATAGAAGTACTAGTTGTTGAGTCACATGTGTTATACTAAACGAGAAATGTACGTACACAGGCACCGTAAGTACCGTGATCATATTCGTCAACCCCATGCTGCTAGATGAATCACATGATTATATTCAGATTGCAACGAAGAATCAAAAACTGGTTTGACCAAACCAATCTAGTCGGTAATGGGTTGGCAGTATCATAGAGAGGTGCCTTCCATTACATATATACACTTTTATTATAAGACAAAAATTCGTTTGTCTTTTTTTTGAATTATGTGTGTTACTATGAGAATCTCGTCTTGCTGAATGTTTTTTTATTTACTAGAGATGAATGTGTAATAACAAATATTATTTACATGTTGCATAGTAGCCCTTCTACTGAAAGAGGCGGATTATGTCGAGTAGTCTTTTTTCTTGGCTTCCCAGATGACATGGGGAGTTACAATTACGAGAGCTGAGCCCATCATAATCTTCTCATTCTTGGTGACCTCACACCACCGAATTTCAATGCTGTCTTGTCACTGATTCTCGTTACTTTCCTCCTTATCTCATTACCTTCTTTACCGTTTAGAGCCGCAATGAACGCCGTCCTACCTTTACCAAAATCATCCATTATGATCTCTATATCTTTGTCCATCAATCCCTTTTCTTTAATCATCTGGAACACTTTTGTAGTGGTTTGGAACGCTGCTTCGTATTCACCTCTCAGCGCTTTTCTGAACCCAAGACATCCTGTAGAGATGGCAAACTTAACTTTCTGCGGCAACCGCAAGTAATACAGATACTTCTCGTTGTATGACAGTTCCGGGTTGTTCACCAAGTAGTTCTTGTCCTCCACGACAGCAGAGTACGTGAAGTGCGTGTTGTTTTTACGGAAAACACAGTTCAACTTGTACTTCAAAGGAACTTCCAAAGACTTACCCTTCATGGCTCGCTTCTCCCCATACGGATTAGATATATTAGCCACTTCGTCTTTCCTTGTAAGATCCTTCACCGCACCGGCAAACGAAATACGCCCACCATCGGCAACGCTGCTGTTCAACCTCCTACCAGCCAGCAGCCATTTTGAACCCAGCGACCGCAGCATATTTTTTGGTAAAATTTAACTAAATAGAATCCCTCCTTACAGTGCTTACAGGAACTTGATCTATCCCGAGCTCCAACTCACGGAAGCTATGTTAACACCCTTCCATATATACCAATCCGTATAACTTTCCTCATGGAACTTCGGAATTCCCACAGACCCACAATATAGCGATCAACGACTACAAATCATATGATTTCTGTACCCGTACAACATGTCTGGAAAATTTTGAAAAAAAAAATGCGATGAGCCTTTGCGATGAGCCTTTGCGATGAGCATAGCCGACTAATGCAGAGGGCATCGCAGATCAAGGCAGTATATTTGGCAAGTGGAAGCGTACATCCTTGTGTCATTGTAATTAGCTGAGATTTACCGAAAGATAGTAAATAAAGCAATACACATACAACATGCCTAGAAAGAAGTCTGCTGCTAAGAAGGCTAGGGAAGCCGCTGCCAAGACTCAAGGTGAGGTGCCTGAGCAGAAAATCAGTGAGGAAGTTGAAGCCAAGCCCTTGGATGCCAACGATGAACACGAGGATGCTAGTGATGAGAGTTCTAGTGAGGAAGAGGACGACTACGGTGAGCTGCTTACTGAGGAAGTTGAAGATGGTATCAAGAATGTGCTTACCGCGATCAGAAACAATGAAAAGGATAAGTTGCTGAACCCAGAGGTGAAATTCTTTGAGGATCCAGAGAAGGCTGCTGAAAAGATGGAAGTAAGTGAAAAACATAAACCCGTTTACCTGAAGGATTACCACAGAATGAATATTCTTTCTGGTAATGCATTGAAGGATGATGACGAGTTGGATGAAGATGAGCTTGAGACCGTTGATGGGAAACAATCCTTCGTCTCTCAGCAGAGAGAGGAGAGACAACAGCTATTAAATGAAATTAATAATGCTTTTGATGGGGACGACCAGAAATCCGAAGAAGAAAATGATGACGAAGATGACGATGGGTTCCTGAAGAAGAAAGAAAAGAAGATGGAAGTCTCTAAGACCGATCCATTAAGAGAAATTGACCCAAACAAGGACGAGGACAAGTTTCTTGAAGAGTTTGTGAACCAGCATGCTTGGATACCGAAAAAGGGAGACAAAATCATCTCACTAGATGGTGGAATGGACATGGAAGAAGATGACGAAGAATTCGACGACGCAGTGGAACAGTTTGAAAATGCTTATAATTTCAGATATGAGGATCCTAATGCCGCTGAGATTGTATCTTATGCTCGTACACAGGCCACTCTGAGAAGATCGAAGACATCCTCTCGTAGAAGAAAGAGAGAAGAGGAGAAATCTCATAAGGAGGAAGAGAAGAAAGAAAAGGAGGAAAAGATACAAAAGAAGAAGGTGAAGAAAGTAAATAAGGTCACTGACATCTTAACACAGATCAAGAAAGAATATGGGGCTGATATAAGTGAAGAAATGGTTGAAAAGATCACTTCCACACTGATGAATAACGACTACAAGGAAGACGAGTGGGATAATGTGGTTGCTGAATTGTTCAATGAAGAGTTTTACGCTCAAGAAGGTAAGCCTGAATGGGATGAAGATGATGAGATTATGGCTGATTTCTACAAAGAAGGTGAAGAAGTTAATGATGGACAAGAACCACCGGAATTAGACACAAATGACACAACGGAAACCAACGACCAAGATAACGCTGGCCGCTCAAAGAAGAAGAGTAAGATAGAAGAAAAGAAGAGTAAAAAGAAGGAGAAAAAACAACTTCAAGAGATGGTTGAAACAGCAATCGAGAAGAACAAAATGGCTATTATCGATGAAGTTGAGGAAGAAAGAGGTAGAAGCCGCGAAAAGGAAGAACTGAAATTTCGTTACAGAGAAGTTTCGCCAGAAAGTTTTGGCCTTTCAACTCGTGAAATTCTGGCCGCTGATGATACTGATCTAAATGAGTTTATCGGTCTAAAGAAGTTTGCCCCATACAGACCTAAAGAGCTTAGAGCCAAGGATAAGAGAAAGGTTACCAAGTCTAGAAGACTAAGGGAATGGAAGAAAAAGGTGTTCAATAATGAATCTGGGTTAACGGAAGAGCAATTCATTGCACTAATGGAAAAGGAAGGTAGTTCTGAACCACCAATGAAAAAACATAAAAAATCTCATGACAAAGATAAAAAGAACAAAAATTCTCACAAAAAGAACAAGAAATAAGCGATTTGTTTGTTTTTATTTCACATATAAAACGTCATATATTATGTTGTACTTTTATCTTATTAAATATAATGCATTATTTTTTTTCTATATTGATTGCAAATCAATAAGCGGAATTGATAAGAATAAAAAATTTTGATAATAAAAATGTTACCTAAATAAAAGTTCTTTATAAAAATATACCAAGATGAAAATAATAAAGTGTTACCATAGAGAATTGATCTGCCAACAGACGCTTGGCGTAAAAATTAGAAAAGGGATCAATCAGCCTTAAGTCATAATTACCAACTGATATCAGAATATAATTAATACATATCTTAACCGTAATATTGTCCGATTTTAAAAGTTAGAACGATTGCCGTTTCATTTTGGGTTTAATAATACATTCAACTGTAATTACAATGTTTCAAGTAACAAATTCATACAATTCTTTCCAGAAATATATCAATTATCAAGTACAAAGTCTCAAATTTCAATTTCAATTTCCAAACCACCTTAATAGTATATCAAACGTCGCTAGCTATTCTAGTGGGCGATGAGTGTACAGAGCCCCCCTCCACAGGACCGACTGCTAATGCAGATTTGGCTTGCATTTCAGTCATGTGGGAATTTCCAAGGTCATTTAGTGATACTTGAGGGGATGGACTAAATATGTTCTGTAAATAATCACCCATATTGAAATTTGGAGTTTTCAATAAGTTTGTATTGGTTTGGTGGTGAAGTTCACGCGATGGAGTAGAAGGTACTGGCAAGTGAGTGGAGACCGCATGCCCACTACCAGACCCGGGTCCGGGCGAGGCCAATTTCTTCTTATTAGCTGAAGGAGATAAAGCAGATCCTAGATACAGTGATGGGGAGTCCATCAAAATATCAGGGAACCATTGACCATTATTGGCTTGGGAGCCAACAACATGTGGTACTTTAAAAGTAGATTGAGGAGAGTTTAATGAAGCCTTCAATGCGGAGAATCGTACGGCATCGTCATTCATCTCTTGAGTATGTGAATGAGACATGTATAGTGATGTATATGGTGTTGTAGGAACCTTAGTCACGGATGACACTGAGTTCTTTCTATTGTAAGTTGTATTGTGAGCTCTAGCTGAAGAGTACGGACTAGTAGCAAGGTACATCAATAAATCAGCACCAGTGCTATCGTCTGTATTATTCTTGTTAACACCAGCTTGCTTCTTTTGAGAGGAATTACCACGTTTAGGCGTACTAGGTACTTTAGTTAATGTGGCAGTGTCTGCCTTAGTCATTGCATTTTTCTCAGCTGAGTTGAGACTATTTGTGAAAGCCGTGTGTGCGTTAGTTAATTTTGGTGTTGTAGGAGTCCGGTTATCATAGCTTGATTTCTGTGGTATATGTACAGACGCTGGTCTAGAGGCAGTCTTTGGCGGAGTAGAAGGTCTCACAAATCTTCTGGAAACAGGACTTACATTTTCGCTAGACTCACCATCCTTTATGCCATCGAGCAGCACTTTTTTCAGAGGTGAGGCATTCATTATAGCACTCATTTCTCGTGGATCACCAGATTGTCTCTTTCTGGGACTCACCATACTGGCTCTCGATCTTGGTGTAGCACTATAAGCACTCCCTAAAGTGTAGTTATCAGTAGAATCATCTGTTATATCCGCCTTCGTATGGTTCTCTTCATATTGCTCATCATCACGCGTCTCACTAGGCACTTTACTCAGCCCAATTTTCAGCTGTCTCCGCATCTGCGCCAATTGCGCACGCTCCAGTATCTTAGACGCCAACTCATCCTCCTTCTCACGCGATATGTCAGCCATTCTTCAATATTCTATGTTCCTCCTCGCCCGCGCAGAGTATTTTCTGTTCCTTCTTAATATCACGTTCCCTTTGAGCTTCCCTTTCAATCAGCAGCAATCAAAGGCCAAGTAGAACGTATATCACCTCCAGAGAGCTTCCAGGATCGATCTTTGATATACAAAGCACAGTGCCAAATGCAAAAGTTTTGGATTAACGGGACTCGTTCTGTTGCCCACTAATGCTGGGCAAAACTTATAATTCCTAAAAGGGAAAAACATCGAATTTTGACAAATTTTTCAGAAAAGCAATAGTGAAGCTTTGGCATATATGAACAAACTAGTGCAGAAGACTAATGTTGTGATTGTGATCTCAGTATATAAGTATAAACTATACTCTGGTGAGCATCTATTTCAGTGTTGTTCATTGCTTGCAATTTTTTTTTTTCTTCTGGGAGTATTTATTGACTTTTTCCATTTGAAAACAGGCCATTTTTATTGACAATGTTGAGACTTTTGAGAGGAACAGGAGCTGTTAGAGCGCTAAGGTACACCAATGCTAGGAGTTTAAATAGAGCTATGGCAGGTGCTGTAGTTAGCGGCAGACACTTAGGTGGCAGAGCCGCTCCGTTGTGCCGTGCAAGCCAGTTTTCTACCACAGTGGCAAAGCTACAGTCTCAGGACAACGACAAGACCTACCCGCTGGGGTCTTTTAAAGTGGACCAGCCGCAAATTATGATTGCGTTCACATGTAAGAAGTGTGACACCAGGTCTTCTCACACCATGTCCAAGCAGGCTTACACGGGAGGCACTGTGCTGATTACTTGTCCCGGTTGCAAGAACAGACACTTGATTGCTGATCATTTGAAGATATTTAGCGATGACAGAATCACTATTGAAGATATACTGAACGCAAAGGGTGAATCCGTTTCTCAAAGCACAGACGACTTGGTCTTCGAAGATATACCCGAATCCTTGAAGGAAACCATTGGCCACTACGCATCAGACGCACCTGAGTCATACAAGAAACGCCTAGATAACGAGAAAGTACACACACTTCCACACCCTGAGGAGAAGTAAAAAAACTCCGCTTGTTCAACCTGTACATATGTTTTTATAGAGTTATATTTATTTCATGAAATGTTATATTGGCACAGGTTAAGCCGTGCATTCACCAATTCTTAATGAAATGGCATACTTGCCCGTAATATTATGCGGCAACCTCATTAATATTCCTCTATCCATGAATACTGGCATCTCCAAGAAAATATACTTTTCCATAAGTCCAAGTAAGAAGTCCAAACCGAATTCTATGCTCATCGCTGTCGCTTTGCTCATCGCTCTTCCATTTCTGCCACAGTTTTTCTGCATTTTGCTGCTTGAACAAAGCGATGAGTCAAGCAACAGGAAGAATCATACCAATAATTTTGTTTAAAACTTGCATATATAGCACGAATTCTCGAGATAACCAGGTAGTATAAGCTCATCATTTCATTTTGATTATCAGACCAAGTCCCACAAATGAGGAAACTGCAACTCTTTGGAGGCTCCAAGTACTTCTCTTTATCACAGAAGGAGGGAAAACCTGTGCATAAGAACATTAATAATCAAGAAAAGGTAGAAGATGAAGTCGAGGATGAAACTGACGATCAATTGAGTCTGCTTTCATTACCTCCCAAGATTTTACGTCGGATATTGAGCCATTTAGATTCTGCTTCGCTTATTGCATTGACACATGTCCACTCAAAGCTATACAAAATTATCAGTAATGAATTCCTTTTCAGTAATATAGTGTTGGACTCAAAGATATCGCTACTGAAATTTAGCGCAATGATACATTCGGAATTCCATACATCCAATGCGCTGGTTAATGGTACTCGTGGTAGCACATCACCCCAGGAAAATAAGAGTCAAAATGTGCGGTTTCTAGTCCGTTCAGTGGAGTTTGTAAACCCGCAATCTCATGACTCTCTTCTCAAATACAGTAAGTTTCATAAAAAGAATGATACCGGGTCCTTGATAGGGGGATCATACAACTTCAACACATCTAGTGAGATACCGATAAGTAAACTGCCGACATCGCCGAAGGCGGAAGATAGGCCAAAGAGTAGCTCATTAGCACAAACAAGTTTTGGAGGTAAATTAGATACACACGAAAACACAAGATCATCCAGTAGGACAAGAAGTACAAATCACTATAAATGCTATAAACTGATGGAGAAATTCGAACATAAGTTCTCCGGCTACACATACATTGAGTTAATGCTTGATATCATAGATTATTTACCCAACGTGACGCATGTAAAATTGAGTAATGTTGATCCTAGTTTTAAAGTTCCGTTGTGGTATTCTGTATTTAACGATGGATCTAGAGATTTCTTCAAGAAGATTATAAAGGGTCAACAATCCATTACTAATGATGATTTGAGAACATTTGAGCTATCGAAGGAATTTGTTAGGGAGTATGAAAAGAAATTTTATCATTTACCATTGTTGAAATCTTTGGAAATATCAGCTGCAATTGATAAGAAACAGACTAAACCAGTTGTGTTTCGTCCCAATCTCATTTGTTGTTTCGGAGTAATACAAGAATTGACACTGGAAAATATTACCCTTGACAAGGAATCCTTCGAGACACCTATGGAATTTGTCCCATTACATCTTCGTCTAGAAGAAACCAACGATTTGCACGTCAACGGCAAGCCTACATCATTGGAGTTATACAATCTTCATTCGCCCGTATCGTCATTGACATTACGAGCATGCACTATAATCCAAGGAAATGGTATCTTAAGGTTAATACACAATTATTTCAAAGATGTAAAAAATTTACAGTTACTTGAGCTCTCAAGCAAGTATGACTTATTCCTTTGTAATTGTTTCAGCTCACTTTCAAATTTAACTATCGATTGCAACAGCGCTTGCTTCACCAATGAAATGACAGTTAATGACGATTACTACTTGAAAGAAATAACACTGTCTAATGAAGATGAAACGAACTGTGATGACAATATTTCTGTAACGGAAACTCTTCTAGAATCATCCTCTAGGGTCGTCATTCAAGCCCCTCCACCAACATCTGCTGTAGTAGTCTCATTGAATTTGGACTATATCTCAAAGACTAGTGGAAGTAATGCACAAGAAAACCCCTTACCATCAGATAGCAAGAAACCAGCATTGATTACAAAATCTCAGGGTGATTACTTCAGACAGCTTAGAATCCCTACATTCCATTACTTTTATCACTATTATAAATCGATATGGGAAAGAATACCGCATAAAAATGTAAATATTAATATTATTAATATTCCTTTTACAAACGTTTACCCAATGTCTCCGAAAGGATTAGCGGAAAGTATGATAGTTTCTAGTGACGCCAACGACCAAGAAACGTTAATTGCATACCGACCATCCGGCTACAGTGCTCATGATGTTCCCACATCTTCGATAATACATGTTTCAGAAGAAGCTAGAGAATTTAATAGTACACAATATTACTGGGAGAACGGTGTTAGAAGGTGCTATTTGGACGCCATACAAGAATTGAGAGAGTCTTCATCATATTATCAATCAATGACACAGCATGAGATTTTGGATATGATAGATTACGAGGCTATTAATGGTTATCAAAATTTCAAGTTCTATAAAGACATTCCAAATGTAAATCTTTGGTGCTTTTTGAAATCATTATCAAAGTTCAAATCTGTCAAAATCAACCTATTACGAACGTGGTTGTACTGTACGCCGAGATCAAGGTATGATTGGGAGTTGCTTCTAAAACCAGTACTGAATGTCAATGTTCCAGTTATAGTTACTGATAGAGATGGCTACGTTGTTTATTCTTATGGCCAGCATAAAATGCATTAAATATTCTTATATGAACTGTTCAGCATTTTCACTAACATTTATATTTATTACAGGTATCTTAGTACTTACATATTTACGATTGACTTAACCATGCAATTGACGAGTGACAAACCACATCATTCTCATGCATACAGAATAGTAGACTAAGTTTTGATCATGTTTTGTTCTTTTAAAAATAACTAGTATTTCAATAAAACTGTATATATTAAACTAGTTAGTGAAAAGTTCATTACGTTAGCCGCGCTGTGTCTAATCCACAGCAAAGAAATGATTATCATCTAATGTTGGATATATGAAACCTTGCTCTGTTAGCGTTGTACAACAATTTCTGACAGTTGTTTCATCTATATCTAAAGATTGAGAAATCAAAGGGATTGGTACAGCAAAGGTGTTTGCGTCTTTACCAACACATTGTTGCTTGCAGAATTCCAATATTCTCTGCAATGGGTTTTTGTTACCAGCTCCTTCGTCATCTTGAACAAACAAGGATTGTCCTGCACCTTCGTTGTCTCCAGAAGCCAAAGAACTGCCTTGCATTTTACCGTTCGCTATGGCATGGCATTTAATAGCCTCTAGATGATGGGCAATTACGTCGTTGAATGAGTCTACATTCTTGATGACAGCATACTGGATGTTTTTCTTCCCACCAAATTCTTTCAAAGCACCAAATACTTTAACATAAGTTCCTATCTGATATTGCTGTGCAATTTGTGATTCACCGCCTTTCATTTCCCCAAAACCATCATCACCGTCCGTTCCCTGAGCAACATCAGAGCTATCGTCACTCCATTTTCTTACTTCAATCTGCCCCGTACCATCTTCTAATGTCAGATATATATTAGACGTGTGGTCAGTAATATTCCTCACCACACCAACGAAACACACATGGTGTAATTCTTGGTTATGTGTTATAAAGGGCCCATCCTGGATGGCCTGTTGTGAATCCAATATCTGCTTGATAGTAACGGGAGTTAGCGTGTTGGTGTTGGAACCAGTACCAGAGTCCATAGTGTTAGGCCTCGAATCAGAGTTCTCAAACCCTCCACCGGTAACCGATGAGAATTCATTGTAAGGTTGATAAGTCGCCATCGCCTAGTTTTCCAAGTTCTTGTTCTTTGTTCTTTTGCTGCACAGCCTGAATAACTAAGTCACAAACAAAATTATACCCGCCGTGAAGTCTATACACCTGCGCACTAATAATATAACACAACTCTGCAATTGCCACTATTATGCTCAATTCTTCCAGTTTAGTCTGCGAGTGGTGACGCGTCGCTTCCAGCTGAATTTCGTCTGATCATTAGGCTTCGCGAAAACAATGTGTGCTCAAAGTCACGTGCAACAATATAGACTTTATAGAATAATACCAATGTAGCTATCGCGGTTCATGAACAGCAGCATTTCATCATGGGGGATAGTCCATCAACTCTTGCTTATCTTTCTCCTTTCTCTATTTCCGTTGTCTTCTGGGTTTTATAACACATTAGTCGGCGGGGTTTCATGCTCTTTTGCGCAACTTCTACATTCAATGATCAATTCTTTCATGCAGCATTTCGATATGGCAGTATTACCATGACTGATATCCAACAATAAATATATTGATGTGTGCGTATCTTCTGTCCATTAATTTGGACAAATGGAGCACACTTCTATGAATAAATATGTGGTTCTATGCGTGCGATCTATATTGCGTAGTCTCTTGCGGTTGGATACATTGCTAATCATGATTCCTTGGTTGGAGTCTCAAGCAATGAAGTTATAACATTCAGTATTTGCAACTGGATGGCCCGATTTTGTTTCTTGTAACTTAGAAAATCAGCCTGTGTCATGTACTTTTTGCTCAGCTCTGCCTCTTTCATAATCATCAATTGGTCCTCCTGCTTCTGCTGATCCGAGAGCTTCCTGACTAGATCCTGGATAGTATGTACGTCCAAGCTGTTTTTCCTAGTTGGAATCCTAGTGTCTCCATCGAATATAGAAGTGTCAAGGGGAGTGCCCGCCGTCACTGTACTATCCTCCATTGTGGGTTGGCCAGCCAATCCCGTATCTTGTATAGAAGGCTTCTTAGCGTTCTTAGGCATCCCAATACTTATCGTATCCAGGGGAGGAGGTGTGGGCTCGATGATGTTGTTTATAGTGCTCTGCTTCAATAGTTGGCCCCCGAGCATCGGAAGACGGGGCACCAATGCCGGCTCCGGTGGTCGTCCGCCGCTCGCTAGAGCACCCTGGGACATACCATTGTCCCGCACTATGGGATCTTTTACAGACACACCATCTGACTCAGAGATCAACCGCTCCAGCAGAACCAGCTCCGCTTCGCTGTATCCCTTAAACTGCTCGCTGCCCCTGTCCTGCAGATACATATACTTCAACCGCTCAAATTTGTTCTTAATGGTCCTGATCTGCCGGTACTTCGTATGCAGCCGGCTGTTGTAATCAGCAAGCACACGCTCCCAGCTGTGCAACCGGTATGCATACGGCTTCAAGTGCGGCTTGTACTTGTCCATCAGCTCCAAGAGCACTATGGCACTCTGCTGGCTCTCAACCCTCATCTCATAGAGGGGATTCTATCACAAAGTCTACACAATGGTCTCAAACCTCTCCAACGACTGCAAGTCCACCCCAAGTTATGCCTATTCGACAGCTTTCTAGCCTTCCAGTCGATTTTTCCAAAAATTTGGCAAAAAGCTTCAGGCATTAAGCTTAAAAATGGACCTCCGACTCGAAGTATCTTAGCCATTAGTTGTAAGCTCTTGTAACCTAGGAGTGGTCCATTATTCTGAACATATGCTTACTAGATCCCTAGTTCCAGCTTTGAGGAGGCGAATTACGGTAGTCGCTAGACAGTATAGTATCGAGGACAGGTACAAGGAGAAGCTATTGCAGAAGGCCAAGGCTGAAGGAGTTGAGAGCATCGAGGAGTTGAAGAAGCGACTAGCAGACCAGATCGAGGAGAAGAAGAAAGAACTCAACAAGATCGATCCCTTGCGTGAATTAGAGCAGCATTTGAACGCGGGTAGTCGTATTCACACCAATAAAGAGCACAAAACCACAAAGATGTCTAACAAGAGCAACGAAAAGAGTGGCAATGTATTGCCAAAGGACAAGCCTTATAAGACTCTGGATGACTACTTGAAATTGGACAAGATCAAGGATTTATCTAAGCAGGAAGTTGAATTCTTGTGGAGAGCCAAGTGGTCTAATAGGGATGACTCCCTAGTGGCAGTGGTGCCATACGTCAAGACTTTCCAAGGCATGTACAAATATGCGGTCAAGAACCCCTTGTTTGTGTTGCCATTACCTAGAGAAAATGCAGCCGATGGCAATAAAGCTGACAAGGATAGCGTACCAGTGGAACTGCAGTATGTCCAATGGCAGTTTGCTGGGCCAAACACTGTGCATTGCCTGATAACCTCTCTTGCGGAGTACAAGTTACACCAGGATTTTGCCAAGCCACATACTACTATCCAATTCCATTTGGATTTAGCTAACGATAAGGATATGGTGCTCATGAATGGGCAAGTCGAGTCGGACAGTAACGTCTCTTTACAAGATGCACAACTTCTGCTTCTTAATGTGCAAAGATTCTACGGGGCCATGGGTTCCGAGACGAGTATAGCCAAGGAAAGGATACAACTACTGGAGGACTTCAATAAGGGTTCTCAAAACTTTGATATCAATAAGCTTATCCAGCTCGCCCAGTCAATGGAGAACTAGTTTGGGTTCATATAACAACCAAACCGACTGCCTCCATTATTGTTAATCAGTCAACCCGAGAATCGCCGAAGAGACTTTCATTTAAACTTGTACATACTATACATACTTACTGCTGAATAAAAGACATAAATATCATTTGAATTGTTAACCAATTGTGCTTCAGATATGATGCAATATTCTTGCAAATATCTTATCTATTACTCATCGCAAAGTGAAAAAAAATCCGACACTTTAAGAAAAGAGTACTGCTAGCGATGAGCTGACAATATTGCGTTGCCTGAAGGTAAATGGTGTTAATAGCAACTTAATTTGAAGTTAAATTGGATCTAGTTTGCAAGTGGTTATGACGGTGAAAGTTCTTTTCCTGGGTCCTGAGGGTACTTACTCGCATCAGGCAGCTATCCAGCAGTTTAGTCATCTGGTTGATTATAACGTAGTGTATGAAGCTGTGGATTCCATTCCTTCTTGTGTGGATAAGTTAATCGAGCATGACAATGACATAGAAGACGTCGATCTGTATTCGGTGGTGCCATTGGAGAACTCCACAAATGGACAGGTAGTTTTTACTTATGACATTTTAAGAAATCTTATGCAAGGTAGTAACGGCACAAATATGAGGATTCGAGAGAATCAAGTGGTTGCTCCAATTACAATTGTGGGAGAGCAATATGTTTCAATTCTACATTGTTTGATTAGTCCTGATCCGAGCATAGGCATTGAGTCATTACAAAATTACGATACTTTAAAGATATATAGCCATCCCCAAGTGTGGGGACAGGTATCAAAGTATCTGGTCGAACTACAGAAAAGATTTCCAAACTTGAAGCTGGAGAGAATAAATTGTAACTCAACCTCGGAAGCAGTCCTACAAGCAGCTGAGGAACAATCGTCAAGCCAATCTTCTGGTATTTTAAACCTAGCAATTGCGAGTGAGATCGCTGCATCGATTTACCAGTGTTATATTATTCAACACAGCATCAACGATATACTGGGTAATACCACAAGATTTTTGGTATTCAAAAAGAAATCTAATCATAGAAGATTACTGGCACCTCCTTCTGCCACACCACAACGAGTGTCTTTACTGACTTTCACCATAAAGCAAGATGATCCTGGTTCTTTGGTAGAGGTTTTGTCTGTTCTAAAGGACTTTTCTTTAAATATGTGCTCCATAAGTTCAAGACCTTACTTGTTGAGATCTGAACAGATATCGCAACAGGGAGAAAACTTTAGAAGGCGGAATTGGCAATACATATTCTTTATCGAATTCTACATAGAGCAGGATAAAGAATTTGATAAAGACAAATTCTGCGATCGTATTGATGCCTTGTGCGGAGATTGGTGCCATTGGGGAAGATTTCCTAGAGATATATGCTATTATAAGAACACTGCGTGAAAATATTATAAATTATGATATGCCGTATTCGTTTAGGTATAAAAACTATTTATAGACGATATATACTTCTTAACTACTCATGAAATGTAATAATTTTAATAACATCGTGAAAACTCCTAAATTATATACTCAATCCTGGAAGAATAGAAGTCCTTTGTTCCTTATCAGTTGTTGGTGTCGGTTCTTTGATTTCTGGTACTCTGGAGATGTTATTGTTGTACTGAGTTTGTTGTGGGAATGCTGTTGACGCTGGTGGCGGAGCTGCGCCGTATTCAGACTTTTCACGTACAGCATTGATATCATTATTGATACCAAAGAACCAACCAGTCATTTTCTTATTATTATATGTTGGATCATCAAAGGCATTTGGATCGACAGGCCTTGCTCTTGTCCAAAATCGAATGGTTCTATCCTTGGCGGCAGTGGCTAGGATATGGCCCACAGGATTGTATGCAATTGCTGATATGCACTTTTCATGTGCAAACGGTATTATATGAATGGGCTTTTCCGTATCTTGGCCGAGATCAAAATGTTTTAAAGAGCCGTCATAGCATCCAACGGTAAACATCGATTCGTTTATAGTACTCCATTCCAGTTCCATGAAATCAACTTCATCACGAACACACATTAATTCGTTCATGCTTGCACGAAGATCAAATACTCTACAAGACTTATCCTTGGAGATAGCTGCCAGCAAATTGCCCTTTGTCGGTTGAAATCTAGTTTTAAGTACAGTATGTTTGAATTTTAGTAATGTAGATACACACTGGCCAGATCTCGGATCCCAAAGTTTAACTAAATTATCTTTTGATCCTGATACTATCAGTCCTAACTCTGGATGCCAGTCACAACTCCTGACATCCCAATGATGTCCAGATAGTACTCTTTCTTGTTGGCCATTGCTAAAATTCCAAATTTTTAATATATTATCATCAGAACAAGTAACAAACTTGGAATCATTATTACTAAAAGCCACGTCTCTAATACCTTCTGTGTGAATTCGATCTAATTCCTTCACCATATTGAAATTAGGCTGCCATATTTTGATTGTACCATCTGCGTCACCACTAATCATCCAATCTCCAGCATGGGAATATTTCATTGTTGTCACTGAGGTATCATGAGCCTGCATAATAGTCTCAAATGTAAAAGATGAACCATTCCAAAGCGAGAATTCACCACTGAAAGTTGCAACAATTAGTCTTCTCCCCTCAGGAGACCATTGGATTGCTGGAATAACATGCTTAACCTTATTGGAACTCAAATGTGTAAATTTCGTCGGCAGATTAACTATCCTATCATTACGCTTGTACGCATCGGGTGGCATGATATTAGCAGTAAACGAAGTTTCAGGTTCTATAGGCGGGAGTGAGAGCCCATGTTTCTTTAAATAGTACAGTCTATTATACGAAGAACTCACATCAACCGATCTCCTGAGTGTTAGATACTTCTTCTGAGGAACACCTTCCACAGCAGCACTTTGATCCATTTCAATTGAATATCAGTTTACTGTGCCTTTTCTTGATCAATTTTTACTCTTTCTTCACAGTGTTTTCAAGAAGTAAACTTTCCCTGATACCTCCTAATCCAATAATTTCCAAATTGTTACCAAATTGTTACCAAATATTACTTCTTGGATGATATAATTAAAGTATTTTAGACAGCTCAAAGGCCTTTGAAACTACCGATGAGTTGACTAAAGTCTGCTATTATTCCTACAAACCTGAAATTTCAATTTGAAGTTGCTATTTAACGTTAAAAACTATAAGTCACATGATATGTTAAAATATTGTATATATAATGAGCCTGGAGTGATCGCTTAGCAGAGTAATGCAATTAAAATGGTTGGTATATTCGCAAATACAATAAGTTTCTTTTTTAAAAATGCCGATTGCAAATATCAGATCAGCGTTATTCTGCATTTTGGCCTAGTTTGAAATTTATAGTTAGGTGCCGATATTCTGGCAGAACTTATTTAACCTTTTGTGTCATCAAATAAGCTAGAATACTTATGAAATTTTATAACATACTCCCAATAGCTTTAAACTTTATGGCAACTATGCAAACCATGTTTTTGTCTTACCTTTGTAGGAATAGAATAATATATGAAAATTAAAACAATTATATAAACGTAATCCTGGTGACTATAGTTACGACCAAAACAAGAATTTAAACATTCATTTATATAATAATATTCAAGGAAGTGTATTTATTAGCATACAGAGTATGGAGCAAGTCACTATCGGTGTTATATCATTAGATTCATCTCCTACAGAAAATTACACGCTGAACACAGCAGAAACAAGGCAATCATTTCAGCTCTCTGGAAAGAGTGAAGTAAATACCATACCGGGAGAAAAATATGAAGAACTAAAGATGAAGTACATACGCCAGCACACTAAAGCAGTAGTATTATGTTGTTTAATATCATTTGGAGGAATGATACTAGGCTGGGACATCGGTACCGTGGGTGGTGTGTCGATAATGCCAAGTTTCAATAATGCATTCGGTGATCAAACGACGATTGTGTCCTCTGCAAAGGAACTCTCAAATATGAAAAGAGGTCTTTACATTTCCATATTCAACATTGGATGTGCCTTAGGTGGTATTATGTTTTCTAGGTTATCAAATACTGTGGGTCGTAGAGTAGGAATTCTAACCGCTATAGCAAAGTATACTCTTGTCCTGACGGTCCAGTTATTCTCAAATGGAAACTTTATCCTTCTTCTGGCATCTAGATTTGTATTGGGAGTAACTGTTGGCGCAATAAGTGTTTTGGTGCCGATGTTTGTATCAGAAAGTGCGCCAATTAAAATTCGAGGAGCATTAGTGGTAGTCTATCAACTAGCAATAACATTGGGAATACTCTTTGGAAATATACTAAACTACATGACTAACAAGCATTTGTCTATGGTAGATCCCATGAACAATATGGCATGGAAAATTCCGATGCTATTCGGTTACCTTTGGGCTGCCATTGTTGCAGTGGGCGCTTGTATTACCCCGGAATCTGTCCATTTCCTAGCCAAAATTCGTAATGATTATGAAAGTGCCAAAATATCATATTCGATCATGAACAATATTTCAGTATTTGACCATGAAACTATCGATTATGTTAACAACTTGCTAGTAAAGCAAGATGTGTATAATGAGAACGACCTTAGGAACCATAAATTTGAGTTTTTATATGGTAAGCCAAAATATGGAAAACGCCTACTTATTGGCATCATGGTGATGGCCTTTCAACAACTTTCTGGTATAAACTACTTCTTCTATTATGGAACCTCATTATTCAAAAGTGTTGGAATCAAAGATACATACGCCACGGCTATCATACTTTCATCAGTCAATTTTATTAGTACTTTTGCAGGCATCTACTTAGTGGAAAGCCTTGGAAGAAGATCTACACTAATTTATGGCTCATTTGGCATGTTCATATGTATGATATTTTATGCGTCTTTTGGAACTTTAAGTTTGAGAAAGGATCTATTATCATTCGTACTGATCATTGTTACATGCTTATTTATCTCGATCTTCGCCATAACTATCGGCCCAGTATCATTTGTAGTTGTAGCCGAATTGTTCCCAACAAGAACTAGATCCGTTTCAATGTCTATATGCTCTTCCTTTAATTGGCTAGTTAATTTCGCCATTGCTCTGGCAACACCAGTGATAATCAATAGAATAGGCTTCCTTTATGGGTTTTTCTTTGCAGGTTGTCTTCTATTAGCAACTGGATTTGAAGCATTCTTTGTACCAGAAACTAAAAATAAAACAGAAGAAGAAATAGACTATATGTTCCAAAACAACTTGAAATCGTGAGAGCGTAAATGTTTTAATATAGGAGACAAAAAGGATTCAATATCTAGTTAGACACTTATTGTTTAACTAACGGACGATTTGTATATCATATAAAAATACTTCAACTATGCTTATTACTATTTTCATATTACATTGCATTTCATTGATAATCATCTCAGGTTATTGATTAACTCTATTATGCTTATTCATTAAGACATTAAATAACTCCTAGCACTATCATTGAGCTGGCTCAATAAACTTGTTATCTTCTAGAAATTTCCGTACAATTTCCCAGTATCCATCCTGAATAATAGTAGTGTTGTGTGTTCCAAAGGGGAACTCATAAATCTGCTTACTGCCGCTCGGACATATGTCGTATAAGTCCTTCATATGCTCAGGGGGTACTATTTCATCCTCTAACCCGCTTAGAAATAAGTAAGGAATCTCAGAATTGCAATGAGGCATGTCTTCTTCAGAGTTCCATACTTCATGGCACATAAATGCAAACCTTGATATCCATGGAAAGATATAAGGTATAACTTTCCTAATACTGAGGAAAGTATTCTCCAGGATAACTGCATCACACAATTGCGAGAATTTTGATGCAATGTAGATAGCATTGGCACCACCTAGTGATCTTCCATACAGTATAAGTTTCTTTGTTTTATGGAAATCATCAGTAGCCAAGTAGGACATCACACGATCTGCATCTATCTTTAAACCTTCTTCACTAGGTGTACCTTTTGAGTAACCATAGCCCCTGTATGAGTATATAAACACATTGAGGCCAAACTGAGAGTAGAATATGTCTATGATAGGTATAAAATACCCAATATTGCCTGCATTAGGGCATAGTATGAGCACTGTAGATTTAGATTTTGTCTCTTCGTTCCTGATATCCCATGCTTGCAGCTCAATACCATCCTTGGTGGTCAGCGTAACCTCCTTATAAGGGATATTCTTCGAAGCAGGCGTGTCCACGTACTCACGAGCACCTTGGGCCCATGACGGATACACTAGCTTGTTCTGCACCAGATAAACTGCAGTAACAGATATAGTGCCCAGTGCTAGTACACCACCGAATATCATCTTGAATGTTCGATAGAGCATCTCAGTACCAAAAGACTCGAACTTAAAGCCTGGTACTTCTCAAATAGAGTACTTTAATAATTCTATGTGTCCAAATATATAAGACATGCGCAAGAGAAATTGACCTTCTTCCCAATATACTCTTGTAAATCAATTCCAGTAATTCAAGGATCCGATTCCAGCCTGCACAATAGTAGTGAGAATCATCGACTACAAGATCTATCTTCACTGGGTAAAGCCAGTAGTAACGGGATCAAGACATAGTCTCCACATGGAAATGAGAGGGATGAAGCCACTCTTGAAAGAAAAGAGGGCTTATCCATTGAGAACCCAAACAAGAGGACACCATCGCATCGATGTTATCGGAATGTAGAACTGCAACTGAAAAAATCTGTCATTTAAACGAAGGATTGGTTCCTTTTTGAAAGTCTCTCCCTGTGAAAGTCCCTTTCAACAATAAATGATCGACTTGCAATCACCAAGGTGAATGAGAGATCACGGAATGTTGAATTCGTTTAGAATCAGTCTAGTGTGGATGACATATACGTTTTAGTAAAGACAGAGTATGAATCAGTTCGGTGTTTTAGAGTCCAGGAATACTATTAGAGGAACATGATATGCAGATTTATTTAGTATTTATGTAATGATACCCCATTCGGCGATCAGTCCTTGGTAGTAAAAACCCATTATGATGATCACATACAATAGGATAAGTATTGATCCCTTAAAGTAGTTTGACTTACCCTCTGCGTACAGATAGGTAAATACAAATATGCTTGCCATACTTGCAACCAGGTCCCAGGTTGGAAATACTAATGGGAACATTTGATCTCTGATGCTGATTAAAGCTTTATCAACACCGATGGCGGTGATTACTGAGAATAGAACCAGAGCGGGTATTTGTAGTAGACACACTTGTAATGCGTAAGCCGAACCAATTTCCATCGACAGGGCAATGTTTCCATGCATTGCAAATGAAATGGCATTCAAGAATTCCGTGGTATTTGGAACCAAGGCAAATATTGTAAGACCTAAGAATTTGGGACTTAAGGATGGGAAATCTTCCAAGACAGAGTCTACACAAGAAACAAGAATCTCGGCAATGATTGCATATAACAATGTCGCAAGTAGAAGTATTAGTGTAGATTTTGATCTAGACCAATTTGGTGCGTCATGCCCACCACCTTCATCATTATGGTCTTCTTCATGGGATAATATTCCGTCGATACCGTTTGCCTCAGTATTGACAATCTCTCTTGGTGGATCAGCAATTGGAAGTTGCCATATGGTTGCTGCATGTGTTCTCAGAGTAAACCATAAACCAATAGTGTAAGCTAAGAATAGAACGAATGCACATACGATTGACATCGGTTCAATGACATGGGTATACAACTTGTCGAACTTTAGAGGTGGGTGAGAGAAATGGCATTTTGACGTACTCATCACCTTATAGGCAGAATAGAGGTCTAGTGGTAATGTGGCGTCTAAATCATCACAAATGACGTCATAACCACTGTACATCATATATAAAAGTGTTGGAACAAACATCACTATCATTGAAAAGATCAGTAAAGCAGATGAGACACCCGCACTTCTGGGGTTATATCTTTGTGTCTTCCGGTTCAAGGCACCACCACACATGGAAAGACCAGGTAGCAATAACACAGCACCCAATATTGATCCGATCATTGAACCTTCGACCAGCAAACCTTTCTTTTGCTGAAGGGCAACGCAGTATAAGAATATTTCCACAATTGTTGAGAAAAATGCATTGATAACAGCACCAAGACCCATTGAAGTTTGCGCTGAAATAGATGCAACGGCTTGGCCAATATAAAAAGCCAATGGAATAATCGAGGCTAAACATAATATAAAGACTGTTGATTCACTTGTTATCCATAAGTCAATATTAAAGAACTCCTTCAATGCATAGAAATCGAAAATTGTAAAGAAAACCATAGCGATTAAGTTAACAACTATAACATTAGTACCGTCTATTGTAAATTTATAGTAATGCCATCCGGCACATCTGAAAGTGCACAATAAAATATTCTTATCATCATAATGCTCTATGATCTGGTTACTTGAATTTTTTATACTCTTGAAGCCTAACGCCAAGGGATGGCGTCTACAATGGTACATCAAATTCCAAAGTATATTACTCATAGGTATTGTGAATACAGCCAACCAGGTCAATAATGAAAGGAACAAGACAATAGGCTGTAAGACGATGTGGAAAATTGCATAAAACACAATTCTACCAAGTGACCACTTCCCTCTTCCAAACAATCTTCTCTGAGTGGCAGCAGAGTTTTGATGATCATTACTGGGATTCTGGAACGAAGTTGAATGTGGTAATTCCGTATAACCATTATTATCCAACATTGGATTATTACTCTCTGTGTTAGTTTGCTCGCCGACCACCTTCTGTATGGAGCCATACGATGTGTGATGCATATTGTTCCCAAGAGCGTCTGACTCAGTTGGACGAGTTTGTGATTCGTGGAAAAATAGCCTGCTCTTGTATGAAGTCACCCAGTTATAAAACTGCTGAACGCTAATACCCTCATCTCTATCTTCTTCCAAGTATTGTTTGTCCTGTATCAAATACACTACTTTGCCGAAGGGGTACAGTAAATATCTTGCCAGTCTGAGCATTAGTCTAGAGTAGTCCCTCGCTGATTTGGTAAATAGACCCGCTATTAAAACCGTTATAGAGGCGGAAGCGAACACCGTGAACAAGAACAGTCCGCAAGTAGCTACCCAGATCCAATTGGTTGCCTTCACAGCCCAGGTGATCTTTTTCAACTTAGTCTCGTGGATATCCTCATCGGCAGCCTTCTCCACTGATCTTTTCTTCTTGTACAGCGCTGGCTTCCATATTCTGATACCGAAGGGGTGTGTCTCGTTGATCGCGTCCTGTCTCTCTCTCAAGGTGTAGGATTCGATGGACGATGCTCGGGAGGCGTTGTCTGGGTCCAGTCTCTCTGTTTCTCCGAGATTGCTAGCCTCGAGGTCCACGGGCGGTATATCCGTGAGGCTGCTGGTGCCGTTGCCGCCGGCCACACTTCCGGCAGGCAACGCTTGACTGCTGTTCGACCGCTGGGCGGGCAGCTCCTCTATGTACAAGTCATGGTGCGTGGCGCTCTTCTTATCGCCCGGGTGCGTATGTGTGTGGTCATGTATGATGAAGCGCGGCGAGCCGACGTTTCCATGCGCCGCGACGCCGTTGATCCGCGGCGTCACCAGTTTCTGCTGCAAGTTAGTGATAGATTCCATCAGGTCCGGCGTGGACAAGGACCTGAGCGAGTCCACGGGCACCAGCGCCTCATCCCGCAGCCCCTGCGGCACGGGCACCGCGACATTCCCGCCGGTGGAGAGCGCAGCACTGTCCTGGATGTTGTTCTCGGACCCCGGCAGCACTATCTTGACACCGTCTGCGAGGTTCTCGAAGTAGCGTATATCATTCTGGACCTCGTTGGCGTCATCGTCCACACTGAATACGCGCTTCACCAGCACTGGTCTGCTCTTGTCCTTAGAAACAGTGGGTCTGAGGGACATTTTCTGCTGCAGGTAATCGAGGATTGTTTAGTGTGGTTCTTTTGTAAGCAAAGTTATATACAGGTGGCTGGTTTGGTATTCTATCTGGGAAAATACGTATACAATTGGTCAACGGCGGCTAATACTTGTAAGATCTGGAAAGTAAGAACCGCTGGCGCCTGCGAGAGTTCCAACTGGGACCCCCCTTCCCCGGGGCCAGAAGCAAGGGCATACATCGATTACCCGGATTTATATAATTACCCGGACATATGTAACTTACCCGGATTTGTATGATTTACCCGGATTTACGTACTTACCCGGACTTCTAATGTTACCCGGATTTGTATGATTTACCCGGTCTTTCTTTAAAGACTAATTTCGCGTTTTCCCTTCCCAAATGTCTGTTACACACAGAAACACTGCAGCAATTGCAGCACCCGCAGCGATCGCTGTGTGAGAAATGGCGTGACTTCTATTTTTAGTTCTTTTTGGAAAAAGCAGCGAATTTTTGGGGACACCAATGAGGGACCGTATATACGTACAATAAATCAGCTGATATTTTTTTTTAATTTCCATTTACGTGCATAGGGACAACTGCATCCCCATGGCAGGGCAAAAAATTCTGCTGAACTTGCCCCATAAGCCTGGGCAAGTCGGGATTGATTGCGCGTATATAAAGAAAGGATAAGTCAACACCGGGGGCCAATAGGTATCTACTACCAGAATCAACAAGCAAAATGAGGATCTCTAGGCTGCTGCTGATAGCCGGTGTGGCTCAGGCTGCTATTGTTACCGACTTCATTATCACGACGCTCGCTGACGGTACTCTGTCTACCGTGACTTCCATATATGACAATGCGAAACCAAAGACGGACACGGATACTGATACAGATACAGATACGGATACGGATACAAACACTGCCACGGGTACTACGAAGGCTACGACTACAAACACCAACACCAACACCAATACTAATACAGGCACGAACACGGGGGTGAAACTGATCACTACAAGTACTGTTGTCACTGATGCCGCCGGTGTGATCAAGACTGTGCCTACGGTTATCACCTCTGGTGTGAAACAAACAGGTACTACCACAGGTACCACCACGGGTACCACCACGGGTACCACCACGGGTACTACTGGCACTAAGAAGTCTTACGTGTCCACTATAACTACTGTTGACGCTGCTGGTAGGCCTGTCACATTGACTACGACCATTACTGGTACCAACACAAACACTAACACCAACACCAACACTGGTACGGCAAACACACCTTACGTTACCACTATTACCACTACTAACATCAACGGTGTCACCGTCACTCTGACGCAGACCGTCACGCCAACCAAGGCGGCTGTTGACCCTGCAGCCGCAAATGGTGCGCTTACTGCCTTCGTCGTGAAGTCCAAGCCTTCTGACTTGGTTGGCACTGCTCCAGACGGAAGACCAGACCCATCCCTGGTGTCGTTCACCGAGGTGCCGGCTACGCCAGTGACTACCGTGCCAATCGACACTTACATCACCATCACAGAAGGCACCACCAGAACTTACACGACCTTGCGTGTCCCTACCTCTATCTGGGTCACAATCACCAACGCCGCAGGCCAAACAGTCACTTTCCAAACCACATACATGCAGAGATTCTCCTCGCAATACTTGGAAGTGGCGTCCCCATCCTCGGGCTCCATTGGTCTGGGGTCCCTGCAAGGCGAAGTCGGTGTTGTCAAGAGCGTCATGGTGATGTCCCAGTCCGCCAACGCCGCTCACAATAACGCCAGAGCCGGAACACCTGTAACCTCCATCTGTATGTCTCTAGCCATGGCTTTCTTGACTATGTTCACATGGTTTATGTGAAAGGACGCCGTTGCATTCATTATTTAACTCACCACAGAGAGACACACATTTCACTTCCCGCTAAAAACATCCAAATCGTTATACACACTTAGTGGAGCAAGCACACAGCAAGCACGCTATATCGCTGGCTTACTCAATATTATTCTTTGTTTAGTTTTTAACTTCATTTCATTTGGGCTTTATATTCAGTTGGCCGCTGCTACCCTGCTGGTCAAGCATAGAGTATATTATTTTTTTCTATACATTTTATCTTTTAACTACTATTTTTTTATAAAGCTTTTCTTACAGAAAATAAAATAATTGTCATCTATTCCAGCGTATATCAATTGCCACATAGCGCACTATCCCGATAGCAAAGCTGCGTGATACTTTTTGCTAGCAGTTGCTGTGTAACTGTTCCAAGCATCGGAAACAATAAACAAGCTAATGTTTGTTCACTGCTAAAAAACACGCCGATAACAATTAAATTTGATAGTTAAAACTAAATATGCAGAGTATATATGAATAGAAAGATAAAAAAACTGACAGTAATCTACTAATAACTGGTAAGGTAGGAGAAGCGATGAACAAAAAACAATAAGAAATGGAAAACAGGAGCATTTAAAGAACTCCAGCTTTGCTTAATATCAAATGAACAAAGAAATCCTCACCAGGAGCACCGGTTGATGCTATTCCAGGGTGAGAGCCATCTTCAGAATGTTGAAATTTAGATAAATGAAACCAAAAGACCAGCGACGAATAGCAAAGTAGAAGTAAATGATGTTCTTGAAGCATCGTTCTTCTTTTGACTGTCAGATCTAGTAGATGTAGCAGAGGTACGAGAACGGCTTGTAGTTGAGCGAGTAGAGTTCGAATTACCAGTAGCAGTGGCACGACCGGTTCCGGTGTTGGTAGCGGATCCACTTACAGTGGCAGCTGCTTGCACAGTGAAGATGTCACCTTGAGTATTGAAACTTGTAGCTAGAGTACTCCAAGTACTAGAGAAACCAGGGGCACGGACGGCACCTGGCACACTTGAGCTAATAACCTCGATATCCTCTTGGCCGCCGGCATAGTTGGCTTGTGCCATTGAAATTTCGTAGTTTTCCAGGTCGTAGACGACATAGGCAGAATTCAAGAAAGAGTCACCCAAGATAATACCTCCGCCAGATTGTGGCATGATACCCAAGATACAACTGTCACCAGAAGAACCGATGATGAAGTTTGTAATTGGAGCGTTGATGTGGAATCCGCCGAAGTCGAAGACAACTTCAGTGTCATCGGACTGGCTTGGACAGGAGAAGACGTAGTAACCGGCTCTGTTCGAGTAAGTAGCCTGCAACTTTTGAACAATACGGGTGACTAGAGCTTGTGGTAGGTAAGTTAAGGTGGTACCAGAGTCCAATAGGGCGGGGATCTTTGTAGTAGTGATGGTAGTGTTGTCACTAGAGGAAGAGATACCTAGACCATTTAGGGTAACTTCAAATTGGATAGGGTTCTTGTAACCTTGAGATGCGTAAGTGTTAACCATAGGGATTGTGTACAAGTCACCCAAGTACTTGGAGTGGTCGACGGCACCGAATAAAACACTTCCGGTTTCTGCGGATGCATTGTTTAGGAATAGAGAGTACGAGTTCGACTTAATGGCGCCGTTTCTTAGCAGCACCAGTGGAAAGTTGTCATATTGGTATGGCCTTTGACCCGAAACAGCGGTTCTGCCGGAGTATGTAACTTCTAGGGCTGGAAGACCGATACCCAGGACACCGACAGTGGAGTTAGTTCTGTTGGCGACGGCGAAGGACAAACCAGTGACGTTCAAGTCTGACAGGTGCAAGTTGTCCATACCCCATGTACCGGAGGCGAAGGTGGAGTCACCGTATTGAATCATGAAAGCTGTGTCATTAGAGTGCCAAGTGGAAGACTTGGATGTGTCGAAAGTACCGTACTTGGCACAGTTGATGGTAGCTCTTGCGCCATTAGAAGTGCCGGCGGCAGTTGGCTGAGCGGAGTCTGTCAATGTGATGGTGGTACCGCCTTGGCCACCTAGCAAACCGTCTGATCCCGTCAGCCAGCTCAAGAGACCGTCGTTGTGCTCGTCGTCGCGTGGTGCGAGAGTAGTTCTCTCCTTAGCGATATCCCTGGCGTCCTCAAGCGCCCTCTTTAGCTCAGCCTCGAGAAGCATGTTCTTACCACTCGTGCCCGTGGAGCCCCTACAGTAAGGGTTATCTGAGCCGGTGATCCACAGGTCCGAGGAACCAGTATCCACCAGCACAACAACAGACTGTGGTGGCGTACCGACTTCCAAAGTGACCGAGTAGAAACTGTTCTGGTTGGTAATCTGCACTTCCTCGTAGCCGTTAGCACGCTTGTTCACCCTAATATCAGCCTGACTGCGACCACGCTTCGCAGTCTCGAAAGTCTCACCGTAGTACTTGTCAAAATCCAGCTTGACATAGGAGAGATCAGCAACGTTCTTGGCCGCCTTGCTGTGCGCAGCAACAGACGCCAGCATACATAGCGAACTAAACTTCATATTCTGTATGTGTGTTTGTACTTGTAGTTCTAGTTCTAGTTTTACTTGTAGTTCTGGTTCTAGTTCTAGTTCTAGTTCTGGTACTAGAGTAAAGGTATTCAGGAATCACATTTTACAAGCTATATATATGGCAATTATCAAGATCCAAGCCTTGCAGGGGAGCCCCATCAGCAGTTAATGCCCTTGCCCTTCCCCCCCAAGCCATTAGCGTGAAAAAGAAACTTTTCAAGCCCTTTTCAAGCCCTTTTCAGCTTTAATTTGAATTTTCTTCAAATTTGTTTTTTCAAGATGCGCAAATTACGTCATTGTGCTTTGCTTCTTTGCTTCTCTTGTGCGGGATTTCTCTCGGGCTTCATGTTTCATGTACCCGGATCCACTCTGGAAAGTGATTTCCTGCTAAATTTCGCATCTTGCATTAGATGGGGGGGGGCACGCCAAAGTTATTTTAATTACTTACGCGTTACATTGCTACACAATTGAGATAATTTAGATAGTTCATATAGTTCATATCTTGCCGTGGTACAGTTTCCATATGTTTCTTGCTGCGTGGACGCCGTCGTTGTTGCTGTGACATCTTTGGATTGTTTCAGCGTACTCTTCGTCGGAGAGTTGGCCCGTCTGGTGTTTGTGCTGTGTGCTCTTGATGGCCAGCTGGGTGGTGAACTCAGGGTGGCCCTGAAATGTCAGCACGCGCTGCGGCTTGTAGAGGCCCTGGCAGTGGGATTTCTCCGTGTGGCCCCAGTTCTCGTAGCCCGGCGGGACCTCCTCTACGTGGTCTGAGTGCAGTTCGCTGAGGTAGAGGCGGTCCCGGGAGAACAATGTCTTGCCTGTGGCGTTGAGCTGCACGCCGTGCACGCCGGCCTCGAGCCCCTTCGGGTTGCGGCCCACCTGCGCACCGAGACTGCGCGCGAGGACCTGGTGGCCGAAGCATATGCCCACGATGGGCAGTGTGGTCTCATTGACCAGCCGGTACAGCAGCTTGCGCAGATCGACGATCCACTGCGTCTCTGTGTCAAAGGAGTCATAGCGGGACCCAGTGATGTACAGCCCCAGGTAGTCCCCGCTGCTGAGCTCATCCACGGACGGTAGCTCGCCGTTGTACACATCGAACACCCGGTACTCGATACCGCCCTCGGCCCCCACGTACGGCTCGTGCTCCTTGGCCTGCTCCAGCAGCTCAACGGCCATAGTGGCAAAGGTCCCGTCGTCGCGGCTCCACTCGTTGGGGTGGTCGGTGTAGAAGATAGCTACTTTCCTAGCAGCTACAGTCATTTGGTATCAGCGATATAGAGTCTGCGTGAAATCAAATCAAATCAAAACGAAATAAGTAAAGAAAGGGAGAAGCCTCCTTTCAGTTACAATAGGGACTTATACAAACATGATATGTAATGGCTTAGAGAGCAGATATATACTCTTGGGGTCGAAAGGCACTCCTTTTATTGAAGCCTTGTCCGATGAGCAAAGCTCATAGCATTCCACATCATCGCAACTTTTTCCGAAAAAAAAAATATTGATTTAGAACTCCTACGTACTTTTCTGTGCCAGAATGGGGTGTGTATGCATGAAATCATTAGTTTCCCTAGTAGGGTGTGTGAAGCCACAAGGGCGAACTTTGATAGCCATGATAGATAAGGTTTTGAGATTGACAAAAATGGCAAAGTGATGGTGCTTTGATCGCTCCAGTCCTTTGTCCCTTGAAAAGAAAAGGAAACACAAGACCTCTATCTTATCTGAGGCAGCTTGTAACTGTCGTTGCTCGCAGAGGAAAGCACACCTTCTTCGACGAGGGTGTCGAGGTAATCTTGCAGCTGCTTCTGGTTTACCGTGCTATAGTGCGAGTCCTTTGGCATGGCTGATTGTAGTAAAGCGTGAAGCTTGTCTATCTTGAGGGTACCAAGGTTCAAGAGGATGTCTTTAATGTAGGGCAATGCCCTTTCGACATGGTTCTCTTGCTTGTCCTCGTGTTGAGAAGAACGTTCTACTACGGACTCTTCCAGGACATCTGGTATAGCGGCGTATGTAGAGTCACCTTTCCATCTTAGGAACTCTAATGTACGATACTTACCGTCCGAAAAATACAGTACATCTTTGCTTACCCAATATCGTAGAATATCGGCCATCTGCTTAGATTGCATCCCTGATCTTGCACACAATTCACTGATTGTGAGGCCCTCGGTGGGAAAATTAGAGTCATGTTTGGGGCTTTTGAACAATGTGAGTACCGAGTATTGACGCAATGACGCTTTACAGTGCACGGTCCGCCCATCCAAAAAGCTTAAGTTCAAAGAGACAGAACCGTTATCCCTTCTCAGTTCTAATTTTTGGCCGATTTGTTTCTGCGAATAGAAGCGCGAATATAATTCCAATAGATGTTCCAATTCGCCATCCATCTCAAAGTCACCAGCTTTGCTTTGTGTGTCAGAATTATTTGACCAGTATAATGCAGAAACGATCTTCGGGTACACTTTCACGTTGGTATTATGCAAATCAAGTTGCATATCAGTAGCAATTTGCCTACTCTTGTAAATATCTCTTAGCATGATATCAATGGTATTGATGTTATTCAGGTCTTCTTCATCCATCGTTTCCGTGCTTCTATTGTCAAAACGTTTTTTGAGCAGGCTTAGGAATTTGCTCCACTTTTTATCCAATGTGTAGCCTCTTAAATCGAGTAGCTTTTTAGTCAAAAGGTTCTTGAACTCTATAACAAGCGTCTCTTTTGATTCTAGTAGTTCTAATAGAATATCAAATAAGTCTAATTTATGATCAGAAAGGATACCTTTACCGAAGGATGTCGGCACTTCTGGGATCCATTCCATATACCTCTTTATTACCTGCTCTAGCACCATACTATCCTCTTCTTTGGAAAACGATCCTATCATAGGATCTACCACATCATCTGATTCTTCTGTGTATGAACAGATTTCTGTGTCCTTTAACTCGTTTGTCAATGCAGTTAGTTTTTCCTCACTGACTTGGCTAGGCATTGTATTCAGTTGATCAGTTTCATCAAGACCAAGCATTGAAAATAATAATAAATGTACCAGATCTTTCCGCTGTCTAAAATGAGGTTTAACATATGAGGAAATTGTTTGCAAATATCGACCTGAAGGATCCAAAATGCTAAATGTCTTGATTGTACGAATATAAAGAAACAAAGCGTCAGCAGTAACAATACTAGGGTTGATAACCTTTAAATTGAACTTTGACAAAAGTTCAACAACTACACAGTTAAAATCGTTCACAGTGGATATTTCCTTTCTCAACTCTAATAACGTCGGTTGAACACTTGCAGGATTACTTATGCATATATCAAATATTTCATTGGTTCGAATGGAGATAAATTGCTTCTCAAAGTATTTGTAAAGTGTATTTGTAATGGTATGATTATCCTCCTGGCAAAATAGTAAGCTTGACAATTGATCCCAGTATTGTGATATGAACTGATTAAACGTCTCCATGATTAGGTACCTTTTATTCCATTTTCTTGTATAGTGTAATTGGCAAAACTGCTCAATTTTGTCAAGTATTATATCCAATACAATGCTAGTAGAATCAGTCTGGCAATAATCAAAGTAATCTACAATTTCCGTAGCTAGTTCAAAATCATCTTCAAGCATCCGGTTTCGGAGTCTCTCAACCGCCCTTGACATAACCTTCTTGTTAGTTTTTAATAGATAGTTCCCAAACAACCTGACTTCATTTTCAACTCGATTATTACCTTCAAAAATTGGTATATATTTTAAAGGGAATAAAACGTGCCTCTCTATTCTTTTCAACTCATTGAGAGTCTCTATTCGTTTGTACTCATTGTAAAAATAAACTCTGCATTGCCAACAGTAGTAATCCTGAATGTTACTTAGAAGTTGATAGTCGTTACTTCCTAGCAATAATTTCTCGATCATTGTCTTAACTAACAAGTTTGGGGGCTTCAATTGGTGATTCTTCTTACCAGCTGGATCTAACCATTGAAGCAACACATTCCACTCCTCAGCATTGCTATTCTTGTTGCCGTTGACGCCGTACTCTAAAACAGCCCTCTTGAAAGTCTTGGTATCCCCAGTTAATATCATAACTACCTTCTCAAAAGAGTTAGGACGAACAAATTGCTTGTCACCTATGTATCGAGCACTTTTCAACTGTTATAGTACTTCTTCCACTCGCAAAACACAAAGATCATAAAAAAGAGCTTATAGTCTATACGAAAGTGCACAAAACTAAGCCTAGGATTATACAGTCAGATGTGTGAGTCCTAGTTGATTTACTGTTCTATCAGCTTATGTTTAACTTTTCAGTGTTATTAATTATTGGGATCATCGATTATCACTCTGTGTTGCCATACAAAAAGTTGAAGAAGTTCGAACAATAATACACCTAAGGGACCAGAAACAATGGGGTGGAAACTATGCTGAAAATTTCTAGTTAAGCATTGCCAAACTATAATTTATTAGATTTGTTCTGGCTAGAGTAGTCATTTGGTAATTGTGCTGCCATATTAGTCTGAGGTTAAGGGAGAAGAGCAAGCTGGTAGTCATGGTTTCAAGACATGAGAAGGAGTTAATGAAGACGTTTCAATCATTGACTTCATGCACTGACGAGGGAAAAGCCAAGAGATATTTGAGTGCTAACAATTGGAACATCAACTATGCTTTGAATGAATACTATGACAAAGAAGTTGGTGGTTTCACTGAGGATCATATGATAAGACATCAGTTTAAGTACCCTGATGAGCTGGTATCATTATTTGGACACTATGCGGCTTTAATTGAAGAAGATGGGACTCAGAGTATTACACCCGATGGACTTATAGACTATATCCAAGACTTAGGATATAATTTGGAAGATTTGGTCACAATCTCTTTGGCACATTTTTTACAGTGTAAAAACCTAGAGAATCCTATTACTGAAAAGCAGTTCTTGTATTTCTGGTACAATGAGGGCTGTTATACGCTTGAACAAATGCGACATTATCTAGAGGACTGTGAAAGAAAACTATGTAACGATTGGAAGTATTTCACTACAATATACAACTATTCATTTGATTTGAATGCCAGTAAGCAAGGAGTGGTGGAAACAGACATAGCTATTGAGTACTGGAAACTGTTTTTTGAAGAGAACAGAACTAAGTTATCAGGAATAATAAAAGTTGATCAAGCACATTTGGACCTGTGGTGTAAATTTCTCCAGGATGAACACAAGAAACTAATCCATAAAGATACATGGCAGATGTTGTTGTTATTTTTCAAGAAATTTCCCTCCTTAGACGCAATCAAAACTGAATACAACGAGGCAGATGCTTGGCCCTACACCATTGATGAGTTTTACGAATACCTAGAAGAGAGAAATGTCCTCTGATACACAAAACAATACCACCTTATTTAATCACTACCTACTGTACATATCTAGATTAAGATAAACCAAATATATTATAGAGCGAATATCAGGAACAAAATTAAAAACATTTTATCTAATACATGTCAATTGAGATGATCAGGGAATTGAAGCTGTTAGGCATTATTACTTGCAATACCTATATCACATATTACGCCATACTATTCTCAAGTGAAAAATTTCTGAAATTTTTCAAAATTTCTCTGAATCGATGCGATGAGCTCATCTCATCGCCTAAACCTGGTCAATAATAACAGCAGATGAGCTTTATATAGTTATGTAGTTACTGGCTGTAATATATGACAGATTTGAGAGGTTTAGTTTCTGAACTTGGTTGTATCTTGGTGGATATATAAGGCATAAAAATACATCAAGTGAATCATCGGCTAAATAGGATATGGTGAAGTCATATCAGCGTTTTGAGCAAGCTAATGTGTTCGGTGTTATATCATCCAATTCCAACAGTGTTTGGATCGAACCAGAGGCTAGCAAGCGTAAAACCGGTAACTTAGGACAAGTGATTGTGGGAGGTTTAGAAAACATATTAGTTTGGGATATCAAGACAGGCGAACAAATTGCCCAATTAACTGATGGTCTTCCACCCGGTGCATCTGATGCCAAACTGTCAAAACCTGCTGAAACTACATTTTTAAAATATCATCCAGAAACCAATTTATTGGCTGCTGGTTACGCTGATGGTGTGATTAAAATTTGGGATTTAATATCCAAAACTGTTTTAATTTCTTTTAATGGTCATAAATCTGCTATTACTGTTTTAGCTTTTGACACAACTGGTACTAGATTAATTTCGGCATCCAAGGATTCAGATATAATTGTATGGGATTTGGTAGGTGAGTCAGGTTTATACAAGCTTCGTTCACACAAGGATGCCATAACTGGTCTGTGGTGTGAAGATGAAAACTGGCTCATTAGTACATCAAAGGATGGTCTTGTTAAGATATGGGACTTAAAATCTCAGCAATGTGTAGAAACTCATCTAGCACATACCGGAGAATGTTGGTCCCTTGGTATTATTGAAGATATGGCCGTTACTTGCAGTGCGGATAGTCAAGTGAAGCTGTGGAAACTTGATTTACAAGCTGAAAATGGCTCCAAATTAACAGAAAAAGGCATCATAGAAAAACAGAGTAAGCAAAGAGGTGTTGAAATCGATTTTGCTGTTGCACCAGATGGCGTAAAATTCTTTTATATACAAAATGCTGATAAGACTATTGAGATTTACAGGTTAAGAAAGGAAGAAGAAATATCAAGGGCTTTAAAGAAGAGAGAAAAGCGTCTTCAAGACAAAGGTATGTCAGAGGAAGAGATAAAGGAAGCCATGGGAAGTCCAGTATCTCTGATGTATCATTTGTTCCAGGTTGTTCGTTCACCATACAAAATTAAGTCAGCGCAATGGACAGTTTGTTCCAACTCAAAACTAGAGCTTGTCGTAACTACGTCCAACAACTCAATCGAGTATTACTCAATTCCTTACTCTAAAAGAGAGCCAACACAGCCTGCTCCACTAAAACTTCACACTATTGATCTACATGGTCAAAGAACGGATATCAGATCAACAAGTATAAGCGATGATAATAAATTGCTGGCTACTGCTTCTAATGGTTCATTGAAGATTTGGAATATAAAAACGAAGCGTTGCATAAGGTCATTCGAATGTGGATATGCCTTGACATGTAAATTTCTACCAGGTGGCGCATTAGTTGTGGTCGGAACTAGAAATGGTGAATTGCAATTGTTTGACATTGCATCTTCTACTATGCTTGACAATAAGGAAGGGGCACATGATGCTGCTATCTGGTCATTAGATTTAACTAGTGATGGAAGAAAGCTGGTTACAGGGTCAGCAGATAAAACTGTAAGATTCTGGACCTTTGAGGTTTCAGAAGTACCAGTTTCCGATGAGTCCAATAAAACTATGCCAATGTTGCAATTATTCCATGATACCACTTTAGAACTAGATGACGATATTTTAAGTGTGGTGATATCGCCTGATGACAAATTCATTGCTGTATCATTACTCGATAACACAGTCAAGGTATTTTTCTTGGATTCGATGAAGTTTTTCTTGAGCTTATATGGTCATAAGCTGCCTGTATTATCAATGGATATTTCATATGATTCAAAGCTAATAGTTACATGCTCTGCTGATAAGAATATAAAAATTTGGGGTCTAGATTTTGGTGATTGTCATAAGTCATTGTTTGCTCATCAAGATTCTATTATGAATGTTAAATTTCTTCCTGAGTCTTATAACTTTTTCAGCTGTTCCAAAGATGCCACTGTTAAATATTGGGATGGTCAGAAATTTGAATGTATTCAAAAACTTGCAGCACATCAAAGTGAAGTTTGGAGTATTTCAGTTTCAAACGATGGTACATTTGTTATATCTACTGGACATGATCACAGTATAAGAGTATGGGAAGAAACTGAGGACCAAGTTTTTCTGGAAGAAGAGAGAGAGAAGGAAATGGATGAGCAATATGAAGATACCCTACTAACTAGCTTAGAGGGTGGTGCTGGTGATGAAATGTTAAGTGTTAAGAAGGGTGATAACGAGGAATCTGAAGAAGTTGAAGGTGTTCATAAGCAGACAGTAGAATCTTTAAAGGCTGGTGAGAGACTGATGGAAGCGCTTGAGATAGGTGTTAATGATATTATTGCAATGGAAGAATTCAATGAACAGCTCAATGCCTGGAAGAAGTCGAAAAAGGGTATTCAACCTATCAGACCCCAGGAAAATACTCTTTTAGTAGCATTAAAGAAAACTCCAGAGGAATATATAATTGAAACATTGGTTAAAATTAAACCTTCACAAATTGAAGACGCATTAATGGTTATGCCTTTCTCATACATTTTGAAATTTTTGAAGTTCATAGATGTTGTTACAACTAAAGCAGCACTTCTACAAAAGCATATTTCCTTGGTTTGTAAAACATTATTCTTTGTGATAAGATTCAACTACAAGGAGTTAGTTGCGCAAAAAAATGCAAATCTGAAACTGCAAATAACAAGAGTGAAAGATAATCTGAGGAAATCTTTAAAGTCCAATGTCGACGAATTGGGGTTCAATATAGAAGGTATGAAGTTTATAAAACAGCAATGGGAGTTAAATCACCATTTGGAATTTAATGATGAGTACGAGGAGAAGAATTTCGAAGAAAAGCACTCTAAAAAGAGAGTTTTTGGAACTTTAGCATAAAATTATGATAATCTATAATTGGTATTTAAAATTAGAGTATAAATTACACGCACAATTATTATTGCAATTCTGTCAAAGTTAATGCTCTCTCTTTTTATTCATTGATTTATCTAATTAATTTGTAACAGATTTAATTGAAATCTATTCAATAAATAATTTCATATGAAATGTGTAAATATGTCGTGATATATAAATTAGTGGACTATGGAAATATGCTGATGCCTCATTAAGACAATAAATAGTTTTAAAATCGTTAAAATATAAGCGTAACTTAAAATCGTCAAATTCGTAAAACTTCCGAAGAGGAAGATGTATCAAATGGTTGAATGCTAATTATGCTAATCCAGAAAACTAAGACGGTAAACTATGCCCACCTTCCAAGTAATGCCATTAAAGCGGCTCCGCAGCACATAATAAAATATGCTGTTAACATGTTTCTGAGGGAATGTTCTCCTTTAAATTGGTTAGAAAAGATAAATTCATGCGCCATTAATTCAATTAGCCCAGTGTAAATTAAAATTCCAGAAGAGATAGAGTCAAATACCCCATTAGCTATCAATGCCTTTCGTGATCCTGGGACCCAGGAATGTCTCACTCCAATACCAATTGCTATTGCAATTGGTGAGGTAATTGTGAATGCAAAAGCCATAATCCATGGAGTATACCATTTAGAAGGAGGCCATTCGGTTTCGGCGATACGAGTTCCTAAACCTAGGCCTTCAAACATCTGATGAAAAGTGATAACAATAAATAATACTTTGAATTCACTACCAGCAACAGCAAGAGATAAACCAACAAACACAGAATGGAAAATAATACCAAATTCCAGTACACACAGCACGAAAACTTTACTAACGTAATCTGCGGAGAATTTGTGTTCACTATTACCAGTTGTCAGAGTATTTTCATCGATCCAAGTTTCGTCAGTTGATTCTCTCTTGTACTCGTACTGTCCTTCAAATCCAGAGTCATCCACTCTTTTCAAATTAGTAGATACACCAGTTTCGATTTTTTTAGAATCTTGTAGGCTATCTTGATGGCCAGCACAGTTTAGCATACCTTCACTCAAATCATCCGTACTGATTTGAATATCTTTGAGAATAATATCGGGTAATGCATTTGCATTATCAGTTTCTGCATGACTATGGTTAAATTTTTTATCGACAAAATGATGGGCAACTATTTCTGCAAGGAATAGCATGAATAAGGACATCAAACAGATACCAAATGCCCATGGGTAATCTTCGAATGTACCACCTAAGCAATCATCTGTCAATGCTTCTGCAGCTGGTTGTAACAAATGGATAAATGCAGTAGCAATGATCACTCCTGAACCAAAGAATTTAGCAACAAAAAAACACCAGTTGGGTAACCTAATAAAAGAATATTGAGAAGATAGAATTGGGAAATAAGCACCAAGTCCTGAAGATATCATGACAATAAATACAGCTAATATACGCAGATTCTGTTCACCGTTGTAGTCGTTCTCGGTACTGCAGGTATCGACCGAACGTCCCAACAGCTCATTATGCATTTTAACCTAAAAACTCTATGGCCAGAATATGGAGTATTTCAGACCAATTGGCATGCACTCACCGGCTGTGCTTGGTACACTTTGTCTAGTAGCTCACCTGTTAATCTTTTTCAGTACAATATGCCCAATTGATGTGGATCGATAAAGAGGTCGGTCCTTATCTAGATGAGATTTACAAGAGCTAGCCAATCTTAGGTTATGCCACAATGGTATTAATTATGAGTAATCAGAGATCTATTAGATCAAATTATGTAATCACACAACTAAATTCCTTTTTTATTAAGTTCTCGAGCAATTTGTTCGCATTGTTTAGCAAAATTCATTAAATTCGTAAATTTTTCAAGATACTTAAGTGATTCGATACAAAATAGTGACAAATGAGTTCTTGTAAAGAAACCATTGAATTTGTGAGAATAAAGAGAAGTTCATACTCTGTATTACATTAAAAAGATGGCATTACAGATGATGTGTATCATTATTTCAATGTCATAGACGTTATTTTTACCAATGGGTGAATAAATCCCTCCCTAATTATGAGCTATTGAAAGACTAATATAATCTTAAGATTTTTAGGTACCTTGAATTGAATAAATTAAAACATTAAATAGTTACAAATATAAGAGATGAAGAACTTCTAAAAGACAAAAAAAATACAAAATAAAGGTGATAGAAACGAAAGACTTGATAAAAGATTTTTATATTACAATGACGTCTTTTGGCGTTTGTCCCATATGCTATGCATGTGAAGTTTGTACTATATACTACTCCTCAATCGTCCCTAAATCTCTAAAAGGGGAACCCAAATCACTATATCCCGATAGTGGAGATGGAAAAGCCATTGCTTCAGTTCTCTCAACTGGCTTCAATAGCCCCCCATCCTCTAGTGCATTTCTCATTTTAGGATCCATTCTTAATTGATCGATATGTAGGTTGGTATTTTCTTTCAGATAATTTTCCTTTATGGGGCTATTCATTATCGCTGAAGAAAGTTTAGTGGGAGAAGATTGTTTTCTAGGAGACTTGGATACCATTTTGGAATCAGGAACTCTGGCAGGGCCAGTGCAGTTATGCCTATTCTTGTGCTTCATCATTGATTGTTCTGAGCTGAATTTTTTCCCGCAGGGACAAGAAAAATGCTTATCATGAGTCTTCTTGTGTCTAGCAAGGTCATGATTCCTCACAAACGCTTTAGTGCATCCCTCAAAGTCACACTTATATGGTTTATCTTCTAGATGTGTTTGAATATGGGACTTTATATTATACCTTCTCCTAAAAAATTTACCACAGTTAGGAAATAAACATTCAAAATTCTTGTCAGGTAGTTCTTTAACATATCGATCAATATAACCTGGTGGTAATGTAGTAGGCTTTTTCCTTTGCCGGCTTGGACTACTTTCGGTATTAGAAAATTGTAACCTATTGCTCACATTTGAATCATCGCCAGCGGTGGTATTATTATGTGATGTTGATCCTTGCGGTATTTCTGATATATGGTGCAATATATTACTGTCGTCCTCTTCTCTAAAATGCATTCCATTTTGTACGCTCTTATTGAGTGGTGTTCCTGATAGCTCCGGCCGTACCAATGATCTCTCGTTCATGTCCACATTATTTTTCGCTTTCACAGGAGTATGCTGGAAAGTATGTTTCTGAGGCATGAATCCAGACTTATTAGCAGTCATGGGAGTATTATTTTTTGATCCCGGTATAGTTGGCATAATTTCTACTGGTGCACGTAGCATTTTCCCATTGTTCTTTTGTTCATTCTCTAAATTGGCTTCTTCTAAGTTCAACATTTGCGAAGGCGGACTTGCAGTGTTCTGATAGTCATCTTGGGGTTGTAAAATAGTAGAAACTGTTGAGAGAACAGAATCTTTTTTCCTATGAGGTGAAATCATACTGTTTGGTGAGCTATACATTGCCTTTGATGATGATTCTCTAGCAGCATTGGTAGGTCTCAAAAATTCCGATGTTGAAAGCACTGAAGCATGCTCCTTTCCAAATGATGATTCGGGTGTCTTGTGTGATGCATAAGCCTCTGTGAAATCAGCATTTGGTTGCAGGTAATTGAGTGGATCTGAAGATTCCATTTGATCAATATTGCTAAACCTTGAGAATGATAGCGGTGGAGTAACAGCTTCGTTATTTAATGTAACTCGAGGTGGAGGTGGGAAAACATAGCCGCCAGAAGATGAGTTTTTTGTAACTATGATGGCGTCATCTCCTTGATATTTGGTTGGACTTCTTTGTTTTGATGGCGATTCAGTTACGTTTTGAGCTGTTAATTGACTTGTTACAGCTTCCTGATCGTGAAGCACACGCTGTATATGTTCTTGTTGTAATCTATTTTCTCGCAGTTGCCGCTCTAAGTTTCTATTTACTTCTTTCTGTTTTTCTAAAGCTAATCGAAGCTCTTCCTGCTGTTTCAGAAGAACTTGGCTTAATACAAAGCCATTCTGGTTATCTGTGTTTCCTTTTACATTCTCGTTCTCAGCTTCATTGATAATGTCTGTATTCTTGCTAAAACTAGCAATGCTGAGGGTTTTGTTATGATTTTTGAAGCCAAATATTGCGGTACCACTCATTCCTCTCTTATGCGACATCGAAGGTTTATTTGACCTGTGTCCCTGTATATCCTGCATCCAATTGAGACTTTGTTCGGCATTCATATTCAGATCTCTAGGCGAAGGCGCCAATGGTATATCTAAGTCCTTCAACTCCTCCGACAGGAGAGCATCAACATCGTTATAATTGAAGTCAAGCAAGTTGTCCATCATGTTATCGTTGTAATTCGTTAGTTGGTCCTGGGGTGTGAACACTTGGTCCTTTGGCATTTGAGGAATCTCTCCCCAATCCGCCTGGAAAGTATTCATTATTTTAGAACGACGAGGTCTTCACAAGCTAAATATCTTCTTTCGACTGTAGTGAAAAAAAAAAGTTGGTTATCTGTTGTTCTAGCGCTCTATGGAATCTGCTGACCTCCTTCAAATATAAATTGTGTGACTATTCTTATTCCTATTCAGATTGTTAAATAATATTGGCTTGTTTTTCTTATCCGTACTAGAACTTTGCTATACTAAGGCTATTACTCTCTTAAAAAGAGTATTGTCTCCTGTAAATTCCAAATGTTATAACTTAAAAGGATTGAATAAAAAAAAATAAAGTAGGTGGGGAGTTATGAGGGATGTTAAAAAAAATAAGATCGACAGGTGGTCAGTTAGTCTATTGTTTACTTTTCGTCCCTAGTGGTTGATTATGCAAACCAAATACCGTTTCTATACTTTGGAAGTATGTGCTTAATGGTGCAGAAAGGGAAAATAATAAAAAAATCGGTTTCTGAGAGATATTATTTGTCCTGTTAAGGCATATAATTAATCTTATACCCTCCTAAGGGACTATCAAACGACTTTATCTAGGAACAGCGCAGCAATAACAACTCAATACTTGCTGAAAATTGTAATCATATCCAGATCAATGTTAGAAAGGAGATTCTAGTTGTAAAATACCATATGCAACAACAGAATACAACCTAGCGTAACAACCCTAACACTTGAACGTACTTAAATTCTATGCCAAAACAAATATCCCTTTTCTCACCAGAAAGATGTAATGTCTATCACATACAAGCTTGAACACCTTCCACTCCCAGTGTTTCAAACCTCTATGTTGGAAGTTGGAAGATCAATATAACTAAAACTCTTCACAATACATGTTTACCACTGCACATAGTAAACAAAAGCTCTGTCATTATGGGCAAGAATGGGCTATATCCAGAGGAAAGAATTCAGCCGATGCCCTCGTTCCTAATTGGGAAATATGAAAACATATAACAGACGATAAACGGATAGCACCCAGAGACAACTGCGTACAGAAGTCCAAATTTCTTTGCAATTCCTAAAACGAAAGAAAATTTTTCAATTTGATCCTGCCCCCCCCGCCATGTAATTATCCCAATCTGGCAATCCATAAACATGTTACCCGATTGGGTCAACTTTAAGTTTTATTAACAGGAAAACCTAGTCTTACACGGACAGCGGTCAATTCTTATCACATGTTATCGTTTGGCATTATCATAGAATTGCAAAATCACATGATGTTGATATAATATGATACGCAGGAATCATGTGAATAAGATTTCGTGCTCAGGCATGTTCTGCTATCCTCCTCCCTTCTAACATTGTATTCCTTCTGAGTTGCCGCCGACGGTGCGCGCATACACACACACACATATATATACACAAACTTAGATTGCAGGGTGGAAACAAATGGCTTGGAATACACCTATGACCATATAAGTATAAGTAATATATCTCGCATCAATAGAAATCTCTCCATCATGGTGTTGCAAATGGGATGGTGAGGAGTTCTCTGTTTTTGTTCATTTTAATAGAGGATACGTAGAAGACCGGTTGCTGGTTTGGTGATATCTCTACGTAATCTTGAATTTGTTTTGCCATCTGGTTGGAATCTGCATAGCCAACTTTGTCCAGTATATCTTTAGGCGCATTGGACAGTTTGGCTATTGACATATGACTGAATGATGGCACAGTGACCATCTTATCTGACTCACTGAGGCCACTATCAATTAGTGCACTTTCAATGTTGTCTGTTATGTCCTTGATTATATTGTCCTTAACAGACTGGGCAACATTATATCCGAGAAACACACTCGTGGTCTGTGGTGAGCCATAGAACCTTAACGTGTCTTCGAACTGAACTAAATGCTGGCGTAACTGAGCAACTTTTGGGACCAGGATGTTATAAAATCTGTCTCTTTGAGTTTCAGAGTCAAATGGTATGTTCTTTGTCAACGATATGTGTAAGGGGACAGGGACACCCAACGTTGTGTAGTGCAACGGTTCAAAAATGTCTGTCCCAGGGAATTTCTTTTGCCAGCTCTGATTGAACTGACTTAATGTCTTGCTAATCATTTCTCGCTCTGTACTAGAAGGTCGGTACTCTATGTACAGGAAACAGGACCATTTACCGATATTTCTTTTAAACACATCGCTGCCTTTAATTGCACCAAGACTCATCCCGTTATCTGTACGCTCAATGTATTTATCTGTGTTCGGTGGAATTTGGTACTTGTCGTAAACACTGCTAGGTATCGGAGGTAGTTTTATTACAGTATCGATATCGTCTCTATGAGTCCTCTGCCACTCTTCAAGATTACTTACTTCTCCGGATTTTTCCCAATTCTCGATCGGCGGTATTACTTCTTCCGAGTTCTGGCTCTTTAAGTTCTCTTCACTCTCAAATTCACTTTCAGAACTATATTCCGCTAATATATTCATCAAGATTGTATGTGTTTTAATCCAGGTGTATATTGACAGTTAGTTTGGAACATGTAGCAATGCCTAGGTGAAAAATATAAATAAAAAAAGATGGTTTAATAAATTAGAAATGTGGCAGCTGTGAATGAGTCGATTGGATCTGTAATTAGGGCATTTTGTATCGGAATAACTTGAACAACCCTTCAGTTTTAAGTCTATCTCATCGAATTCTGAGCTTATATTTTTATTTTTTTTCACATGTTGGAAAATTTCAGAATTTTAGGAAACTCTAAAGGCCCTTTTTTTTAAAAAATTGGTTGTTCAACAGAATAAAAATGTCAATTTGACAGCATTTGGACACTAAACTGATCTGTTATTCTACTTGTACGATAAAGGACTATCTAACTCTTCGGAAATTTATATTTTGAAACTGTTTCTGTTAAGATTGCCATCAGAGTGTTAATATAACTCAAAACAAGGGAACTATTACGCACTCTGAAAGTTTAGCATAGGTCTTGGTTGTTGAGTTTTTAAACTTCATTGCAGTAGAGTTTGTTTGACAATTGGTCTTTGGAAAGTAATAAATAATGCCATTAAGTGAAATCGAGCCCCATAGCCCTTCTGCCAAGAAGGCATCTGGCCACCGCAGATCTAGAAGGCATTCGAGTATAGGGTCGTCTTCTAGGAAGCCTTCGTTAACAAGAAACAGATCAACACTTAGGTTGATGCGTACAATTAGTATTGAGTCGTTGAACAACGACACTTTTTCAGCTAGTGGGGGTGAGGATGAAGATAATTCTAACTCGGATTACAATGATGTATCAGGAACAAATCAAGATCTGGAAGACAAGATAGGTAACTTGAGCATCAAGAGCGGTATCTCCCAAAGCTCGTCGGATATTAAGACTACACCTGCCAAGAAGGGTTCTGGTGGTGTGTCAGCATCGAGTACTGACAATTCTATCGAAGTCCCTTTTGTTAAAGTAGCATTAGACATTACATTGCCTCAGGACTACTTCAAGAAGGATGTTGCCAATATGATTCAAAGTCTAAAAGTTCCAAGATGGTATGCTAGGGGACTCGTCGAATCGCCTCTGAAGATGGAGTCCTTGAGACTTACAAAAATTGCTGGAGCAATGACAAACGCTATCTTTAAAGTCGAGTATCCCGCCCTGCCTTCTCTATTATTAAGGGTTTATGGTTCTAACAATGATATGATTATTGACAGAGAGTACGAGTTACAGGTCTTGGCAAGGTTATCAGTTCAACATATTGGACCCTCGTTATATGGTTGTTTTCTAAATGGGCGCTTTGAGCAATTTTTGGAAAACGCAACAACACTCACAAAGGATGATATCAGAGATTGGAAAACCTCTCAAAGAATAGCTAGAAGAATGAAGGAACTACACACTGGTGTGCCTTTATTAAGGTTTGAAAAGGAACAAGGATCTATGGCGTGGAACAAAATTGACCAATGGTTAAAGGAAATTGAAATGAATGGCGGGGATTGGATTTCGAACGATGATAATGTGCAACAGGTGTTTGGAGCTCCAAACTGGAAAGAGTTTAAAGAGTCCATAAGAAAATACAGGGAATGGTTGTTTGAAAATAGTAAGAGTCCATATGTATTTTGTCATAATGATGCACAGTATGGTAATTTATTATTTAGTGCACCAGTGATCAACAGCGAGAAAAACGATCTAAAGAAAAGTCTCGATGAATCAAATCTATCCACATCTTCGTTGTTTCCATCTGATTCTAGAGTATCTTTGAAGGAAATCATTAATCCAACGAAACAAGAGCAGAGTCAGGACTCAAAACTTGTTGTTATTGATTTTGAGTATGCTGGTGCTAATGTTGCTGCATATGATCTTTCAAATCACTTTTCAGAATGGATGTATGATTATAATAGTTCCACCCCTCATAAGTGTTTTTCAGACCAGTATCCTACTACTGAGCAGATGTTAAATTTTGTCTACTCATATGTTTCACATCTAAGAGGTGGTGTTAAGACTGATATAGACGATGATGCAAGATTACTCTACAATGATATTAAAAAATGGAGAGGTACAGTCCAACTGTTTTGGAGTTTGTGGGCACTAATTCAAAGTGGGAAGATTCAATTCCAAGAGCAGGAATCTACTAAGGTTGATGAAGGGTTGGTAGGTGAGAAATATATAATCAAGACCGAAGACACTGCGATAGACGAATTGGTAGATGACATAGATACAAACGATGTAATTGAGGCACCTGAAGGTGTAAGTATCGATACTTTTGACTATCTGGGTTATTGTACTGACAAGATTTCTGTGTTCTGGGGAGATATTATAGGATTCAACATCATAACAAAATCAGAATGTATTGAGAATAAGGTGAAATACCTAAGCACAGATTTATTGTGAATAGAGTTTATGATCGGTTAGTTGGTGTCGTTTTAACACTGTTTTGTTAATGGAGTTCTCTGATTTATTTGACTAGTTCTCTGATTTATATGACTAGTTCTTTCATTGTTCGCCCTTAGAATAATCGCAAAAGCGTATAACAGAAACTCATTATATAACAGTCATTTAAGATAGTTCTACATAATATTTGCATATATTTAAATTCGTAATCAAAAGTAATAAAAGCATTCATTTTTAATAGTTTTTTTTTTATTTTTCGGTTACAGAAAGTTATATTGATAAGTGGATAATTTGAGGTATGATTACACGGCCTCTAGCGCATCTCTTTTTTAATCAAATTTCAAAGATAATAGCATAACAATGTCAGGAAATTCACTCGCTCATTTCACAACAGTGACTGTATATAGCATTCAGTTAAGTGATTAAGGTGTAAATCGTGGATATGTTATGGATTTTGAGCGGGCTCAAAAGAACTTTGATGCATTTGTGATTAATGGAGAAACAGATGAAACACCCAATGATGAGTTAAGGCATGAAAGTCAGCATTCAGATTTTGATACCTGTGGGACACAGGTTCCTGAAATGAACTTCTCTGATGATGATAATTCTGATTGCGGTAATAATGAGATTGACAGGCTCGCACATAATGCCACAGAAACTACAGATAAGGAAGGTGATGATAGCATTATTGTTACACAGGAACGAATTGCGGAAAACAGAAACAATTCGGTAATAGAAATAGAAGATGAGGACCAAATTGATCTAAGTGTGGTGAATAGTAAGGAGGAGGATAATATATTTCTCAACACTCAAATTCAAAGTCGATTAGATGACCATGAGAAGGATCTTCAACAAAAGGCTGTCTTGAAAAGCTTCAATTTTGAGTATGTTGATAAGGATGAGAGTCCCAATATGATGGGAAGTAGATATATAAGGAAAAAATCTCCAAAGAAGAGAAATTCAAGGAAAAATACTGAAGAGGCTATTCAAGCTAGTAAGTCGATCTCGAAAAGACAGAATAATGCGAACTCATTGTTACAGATATTGTCAGGAAAGAAATCTAAAGTTAATGCAATAATCAAGAATCAAAGATTCAAATATGAATCAAAAACTGGAGTATTGAAAAGGGCATCTCAGGTATCCAATTCAACAAGTACCACTTACGGAAAAGAAGAGTGGAAACAAATAAAAAATGTCTTGAGAACCCGATATTCAAAACTAGAAAATTCTGATGATAGGGAACTGGAGAATTTTATTAATTACCTTTCGGAGCAACTAGAAAAAGAGCCTAATCTATGGACCAGCTCACAGATTGCTATATCTACAAATGAGAACAATGAGTCATATAGGCAAGACAGTATAGGTAGTTTATTGACTCTTTCTCAAGTAATGGGAGATAAATCAGCTATACTAGAGTCTGATGATGAATATCCAGATGTTAGACCAAATGGAGAAAGTTTCTTCAAGTGTGCTGATGATTCTCAGCAATTAAAAGATGATCTCAATATTGTGTCTCAAACGAATTCTAATACAAATGTATCAGGAGTGGAATCAGTCCATGGCTTAGAAGGAAAGAATCTTTACAGTATGGGTGAAAAAGAAGAGGTGACGAATAAGATGACGGACTTTGTTAGTAAAGAAGTTGAGCAGTCTCAAGTGCCACTATTAAGTATTCACCGTCGGGGCCGAAACAATGGATCTTATTTTATATTCGATAGTTCTGATGAGTATAAGACTATAATCGAAATCGATAGTTCAATCAGACAGCCCATGGATAATAGTAATGAGCCCTCTATTACTAATCATCGTCGAACTCCAGTATTTTCTAAATCCCAGTCCATACTAGATCAGGAATGTGACTCCATTGAAGATATTAGCCTTTCTCAAGGTTCATTCAAGGCTGTTACCACGCTGATATCTCCTGTTAAAGACGGTTCTACGGCACAAAACTCGCAAGCTATGGATATTCCGACACAGTTCTCTGGAATTCCTAGGTTATTGGATTTGAAGACAGTTCCAAAATTACCTTTCGAAAGCTTCAACGAGAACTCAAAAGATTATCGAATCATTATTTCAAAAAAAAAGCTTCTTGAGCTAAAACAAGCTATCAAACGACTAGCTAATATTGAATTGACAGAGGAACATGAAGTTCTTGGCAACATTGATGGTCAACCCGGTGAGGAATTATTTGCTGTTGTTCTCTCCATCAGCAACAACTTAGAGTTACTGAGCTCACCGGGTGTTGATACGCATACGAAGGAAAAATCTCCAAGCTTAGCCGAACTGCGGAAAGATCTCGATAAAATTGGACTTAAGCCAGTTCGGCTAAAGTCACAAATAATAGAAAATCTGGCGTCAGCTTCACAGGTTGTAACAGTTGATGAAAGTAACCAGAAGAAGGTTGGTGTTACATCGAAATCAGAAGTATTTGAATTCTTGACGCATCTAGTCAAGCAAGAACCTGATTTATTGACTAGAATATACTGTTTTCAACCAATTACTATGAACGATCTTATTAATAAACTACGGAATAAAGACTCTTTTGTTGACTTAATCGATGATGGAACTATTCGAGAATGGACAGATAAACTGGGTATTTGTATTCGGAGTAACAATTTGAAAGACTGAATTGTTTTGTGTTCTGTTTAAGAATGCATGTAATTTAATATATTATGTAATTCATAAGTTCTTTTTGCTTTTCATGTTTTGGCCGTAAAAATCGAACTGTCTGATGCTCAAAAAAAATATATAGGATTTTTAAAGTATAAAGATTCTTCATAAGTAGAACGATAATATTTCACATACTTGCGGTTGTTATTGATGTTTTAGTGCCACATGAAGAACAAAGAGATCTCAACAACACCTTAACATCAAAATTATACCTATATTAAATATTCATGCCATTCAGTTTAGTCAGAATCGATGAAGATGATGTGTTAGAATACGTTTTTGAAAGATATACTGCGATCAATTCAGACGCCGATTCTATACGCCAGGACCTGGGGATTCAAGATTCTAAATCAACTACTCTAAATATTGAAATTGCTCCACCAAAATCTTTAATCAATGATACCAATATAACTAAAAAAGGCAAAAAAAAGAAAGGTAATAAGAGCTCATCGGATTATGATTTTTATTCATTTGAAATAAAACAAAATGTTACCAGTTTGCATTCAACTCGTGATAACGACAATTCAACTACCGGCTATGTCTTATGGTCTCTAACACCTGTATTTTGCGAATGGCTACTATATAACGAACAGGCATCACCTTTACACCGTGCTCAAATGGTTAACATATGCTCATTAGAGAAGAAAATTATACATGATATTGAGTTTCCATCCTTATTGAATGAGGACACAACGGTAATTGAACTCGGATCTGGTATTTCTTCAGTTTTACCCATTCTCTGCAGTAACTTTGTTGGAACTTATATATGTACAGACCAAAGAGGAATTCTGAATGGGTTGAAACAGAACATTGCGAATAACCTTGACCTAGTGAATAAGCGCACTATAGTATCTGAAACTTTAGACATTTCTAATATCCAAGAACAACCAACAAACTCTGACGACGAAACAATACCTATTAAACCCACTACTCAACTAGAAGTAGCAATTTTGGACTGGGAAACTTTTCCCAAATCTATCAAGAGTGGATCATCAAATATATTGACAGATTTTGTGAAACCACACGGGACGATATTTCTATTGGCATTGGATGTAATCTACAATGAATATCTGATCAACCCATTTTTGCACACATTACACTCGATAATGTTCTACTACAAGAACCAAAGGGAGATCGTTGCTCTTGTTGGGATACATCTCAGATCAGATGACATTGTACAGGAATTTTTGGAGAAAGTAACTACAGAATTTCCTTTCAAATTACATGTCGTTGATGACCCACAATGGTCTCATTCCCGCTATGACATATACTACATCACTCTCTAAATTACAAATACATTTGGCCACCATTTTCACAACCAAAAGTATTTGAGAAACCCTCCCAGTTGCCAGATTTGAGTGCAGTTACTTCGCATTAAAACAAGAAGCAAATATATAGCAGATAGCAATTCACAGTATAGCCTTCGGAGTTATAAACACTTAAAACTGCAAATCACGGCATTATAACGTCAGGGTGTACGTGATTTCTATGCCACACAGCAGCGATGCAGTGCAAAAGTCGTAGGGGCTGAATTTGTCCTCTTTATCCCCAACGAAGAGGCACGAGTTTTTCAGCCTGGAAGTGAAATTTCAAAAAGAAAATCCAAAGGAAAAAAAAATCTGCATAACAAGAGTTTCAGTGATAAGTAGATGAGATGGGGGGAATATTGACCAGATAGTCATTCTGCGCTTAAAACGACTAGCGATCTCAACAGAATCTGGTAGATCCAAACTAACGCTATAACTGTTCTTGCTGGGAAAAGAATATCTTTCCAAGAAAATTAGCAACTTAGTCTGAACTTTTGTGACGGCATTACTCCAAGGGTCCTTGCATTCATTTTAGTTCTGGCAACACTAGAGAGACCCTATAGAGGTTCATTTTTATTTTCAAACGCACAGGTAGTTGAATTTATTGGTGTTGAAAAAAAGCGGTGCTGTTGACTATTTGGTATAAGTCCACGCCACTGCCATAACAACCATAGCTATAACAACTAAGGAATTTTTTTTTGCTGCATTTACTTTTATTTGTTGTTGCCCTAAGAAAGGCTTATTTTGCATTCATTATAGATTAATAATACTCCCAAAATAATCTCCGTTTGATTTTTAATTAATTTCTCTTTATTGACCTGATTATATGAAAAAACAATAAAGATCTAAGATACTACTGAACTGATAGGAACTACTAATACATAATGGCTGTATGGGAGCAATTAGAAGTTTCAAAAGCTCACGTAGCTTACGCATGTGTGGGTGTTTTCTCATCTATCTTCTCATTAGTATCACTTTTCGTGAAGGAGAAACTGTATATTGGTGAATCCACCGTGGCGGGTATATTCGGACTTATAGTGGGGCCCGTTTGTCTAGATTGGTTTAACCCATTAGAGTGGGGTAACTCTGATGTTATTACATTAGAGATTACTAGAATAGTTTTATGTTTACAGATTTTTGCTGTTGCCGTTGAACTACCACGAAAGTACATGAAGAAGCATTGGCTTTCAGTTACCATGCTACTAGTACCGGTAATGACTGCTGGTTGGTTAATTATTGGTCTGTTTGTATGGATTATCATTCCACACATCAACTTTCCAGCAGCTTTGTTAGTAAGTGCTTGTATCACTGCCACAGATCCTATTCTGGCACAGTCAGTGGTTTCAGGTAAGTTTGCCAAAAAGGTGCCGGGGCATTTAAGAAATTTACTATCAGCTGAATCAGGTTGTAATGATGGTATGGCATTTCCATTCATTTATTTATCCCTTAATTTAGTTCTTCACCCAGGAAGAGGAGGACTTATTGTTAAAGATTGGATTTGTATAACAATCCTCTATGAATGTCTGTTTGGATGCATATTAGGTGTTGTGATAGGATACGTTGGTAGAATATCTATAAGATTTGCTGAAGAAAAGAACATTATAGACAGAGAATCATTTTTGGCTTTCTATGTGGTATTAGCTTTTATATGTGCTGGTTTTGGTTCTTTATTAGGTGTTGATGACCTTCTTGTATCGTTTGCAGCCGGTGCTGCATTTGCATGGGATGGTTGGTTTTCTCAGAAAACTGAAGAATCCAATGTGTCTACTGTTATTGATGTCTTGCTAAATTACGCCTATTTTATCTACTTTGGTGCCATTATCCCATGGGATCAATTTAACAATGGTGATATTGGTCTAAATGTCTGGAGACTGATCGTATTAGCAATTATTGTTATCTTCTTGCGTAGAATTCCAGCAGTTATGATTCTAAAACCTGTTATACCCGATATCAAATCATGGCGTGAGGCGTTATTTGTGGGCCATTTTGGGCCTATTGGTGTAGGCGCAATCTTTGCTGCTATTCTGGCTAGAGGTGAGCTTGAACATGAATTTCTGGAAGAACCCACTCCGTTAAATGTTGTTCCTCCAGAGGTGGAAACTGAACATTGGCAATTGATTGCCATTTTATGGCCAACGATTTGTTTCTTTATCATCACATCTATCATTGTTCATGGTTCATCCGTTGCTGTGATAACACTAGGAAGACATTTGAATACTGTGACTTTGACTAAAACTTTTACCACCCATACTACAAATGGGAATGGGAAATCATCTTGGATGCAAAGATTACCCTCACTTGATAAGAGTGGTAGATCATTTTCATTACACCGTGTGGATACGAGTGCCACAAATGAAACTATACACCATGAAACTGAACCTGATGAATTGAAACAGAATGATACCATGGAAGATTACAGTGGCGTCACAACTAGTGGCAAACCTGTAAGAGCAGCTGGTGGAATGCGGAGAAGGGTTACTAGGAAGAAGAAAAAGAGTAGAGGTAGAAAGCATGCCGAAAGACTGATGAGGAAGACTGAAAAACTAAACCCTATGTTCGGAGGCTATGATGATGAGCTAAATGATTTGGGTAGAGAAAAACTTCAATTAGAAAAGGAAGCTGAAGCTGGCACATTTGCACTAGGACGTAAAAACTGGCCAAATGCTGACAACGATGACGATGCCGATGGTTCACCACATACTGTGATTGGTACTAGTATAAGTGGCTCTGATCAATATGATGAGGAGAAAGTGGATTCTCGCCATTCTCTTGAAAGTACGCAATCTGAAAAAGAAAGGAAACTTGCTGAACTTAAAGAGCAAGAAGAAACTCCTCATGTTGCTTATGCAGAAGGGAACAAGATTATTTTTGAGAATAAACAAGGTGAAATTATTGATGAAGCTAAGCTAAATAGTCCATCTGATGAGGAGGCCCAGCAATCGTTCCGAAGCCCAAGTTCATTAAAGAAAACTAGAAGCAATGATTCTACAAGTAGAAGTATGACTAGTATGAATAGTCTGAAGAGAATTATTACTCCTCCATCTGTGAAAAAGGTACATTCACTAATTGATCGTAGTCATCCAAAGTATATTGCATACAAAATAGACAACCAATTAATTATTGAAGATGACGAAGGTGAAGTTTTGAGACGTTACAAGATCAATACCCATGATAAAGAAGAATCTAAAACATCTCCCAAAGTTCAAACTAGAAATGAAAGGAGCTCAAGTATTGTCTCTAGAGCTTTGTCTGCTGTTGGATTAAGAAATGGATCTAAAACTACTTTAGCATCTGATGAAGTAACTGGAGTAGCAGAAGGGGAAAGACAGTTCGTACTAACTCCAGTACCTACACATATGTATGATCAGAATGAAAACCAAATCAACGAAGAAGATGAGGAAGGAACTAGTTATAGTGGGTCTGAAAATGATAATGAAGAAGAAAATTCTCAATCTGATGACTCATATGAGTATGATAGCAATCAATTATCAGGTGAGGAGTCCAATGAAAGATCTGAGGATGAGGAAAGTGAAGATTATGATGAAGATAGTGATAATTATTCTGAAACTCAAATAGAAAGAGATCGTCGTCTAAATGCCCTTGGCCATATATCTTTACCTGCAGAAGCTGATGATGAGGAACCAGCTCCTTATATTCCACAACTAGATCAAAATAATTCTAGAAATAAAATGAAATCCACATTCGCGAGGTTCAAGAAATAATCCAGTCATCTCCTCTATTGCCAACAAGAAACTACCTACCTCAGCAATAACAATCCATTTCATATTCAATTTGAGCATTCAATCATTTAATATAATATAATACATAACCTTAATTTAAGCATCAAAAAATATTTAGTGATAAAACCATTTTTTGCCCTAAATGTTTATCAGTTTTCTGATTATACTAAAAATTTAAATCATAAATTTATAATGCATTTTTATTTACAGATATTGAACTACTAATATTTACTAATCATAGTTTTGAAACGAAGTCTCATATCTTTTTTTTTCCAAATTCTAATGACTGCTGTATAAAATTGGAGAAATCGTTGTAATCAGGATTATCATCACATATCAAGTCAATTCTATTTGTCTGGCCACCACGAGCACCTCCGTTAATGTTTGAGTATTGCACCAGAAATCTGTCCCGAAATTTAAGCCTTGTAATGCGATGTCGATAAGTGTTCACAAAATCATAGCGGACTTGCACGGTGCCCTCTTCTTCCGTTGGGATATTAACACAAACGCTGTTACCTAACAACATCTTGTTACCTTGACCAAAATCTAATTTAGCTTGATCAACATAGTGTTTTAATTCATCTTGTCCTTCAAGCCATTGTCCTGGATCGTCATTTTCCAACGACGGATTGAGGGAAACTACTGCATCACTTACAATTTTGAAATCAAAGGGATGCTGAGGTGCTTCTAACATAACTGCCTTCTCAGAAACTGAGAAAATACAGTCCATCGAGGCCTTAATTGCATTATCTCGGTCATCAAGTTCAAACCATAATTCCATGTTAGGTGGATAACTCTTAATCCCGGGTGGTATTGATGATAAATCTGGTTTGAATTTCAACTGAACATAATAATCATCGTTTTCTCCAAGAACAGATAGATCCCCCTCATGTGTTTCTTCAAAATATGGTAGATCCATTAGAAAATTAGAAATTGTTGGTATACGTGGTAAAAATGTTCTTATCATTGAGTTTCCAGCTTTCAAAAGCTGTCCCATGGTAACACTAATTACATGTTGCCTAGTTCCCTTCACAGGCAAGAGTTTTTGCTTCAAGGAAATATTCTTATCAGTTAGGAAGTCATAAATCCTTTTGACATCCAGCATTTCAATTGTGGGAGGATACTCGAGTTTATCAGTTTTGCCTAACAATTTATTTTCTGGCAACTGTAATCTATACCACAGTTTATTTTTGTCTAACCAATTGAACGAATCCATGTCTGTGTATGGATATTCCTTACACTTTTCCTTCATACATTTATCACCTGTGGTGATATATTCTTCTTGTACATGTGGCGTGTACTTACTTGCCCAAGTCAGATATAGCTTTGCTGTATCAATTCTCTTTTTTCCAAAAGCAGAGATGTTGTACTGTTTTTCTTCAGAACTATCGGAGATTAAATCAATATAAACACTAGCTTGTTTTTGCACCAAATCGATTATTTGTTCAACATTCATATCTCCGTCCAGTTTACCGTCTATAGAATGATCTCTAATCAACTTTTCAATTGGCACTATTTCAGTTTTCACATTCTCTAAAATTCTATTGAGAGAAATTTCCACATACCTAATAACATTCGCCGATGCCCTGATTATGATTTTGTTTTCTTCTGGAGCTACTGCCAAAATTGCACCTATCCTAGCTAAATTATGTAGTATTTTACCATTGTCTGTGAGCAAAAGAAGGTAAGTATCTCTAGTCTTGATATCCAGCTCGCGCTCTATAATTAGATCATCTTTTTCATTTATGTTTTCATCCACCTGACATTGCCAGTATTCATTCATAATCTTTTTTATAATAAATGCCTTTGACTTCTTGAAAAGAGACGGGCCGAACATCTTCTTGGAATATGCCCTCAATTGGTTGACAGTGTAAGCTGATTTCAGCAAATTCTCCAGCTGTTCATATCTTTTTTGAGACATGATAGGTTTTACAGGCTTTTGATAACCAATAGCTTTCACAGCTTGTTCTTCAGATACGGTACTTCTGAATACCATCAACTTCCGACGTTTCTGGTCTATTTCCTCTAAGACAGTGTCAGTCAGTTTTTCTTTATCTTCCTCTTTGCTACCATTTGTACTAATTCCGAGATCAACACCTTCCAGTATAGATAACTTGGTCCTAGGGGCACTTATTGGTCTATTATGTCGTGTAATTAAACTATCAGTTGTTGTATGTGTATTTGCATGATCTGTTACAGGGCCTCTTCGCCTTCTCTTAAAAGAGGTAACTTGTCCAGGGTTTAGCACCACAATCTTTTGTTTCTCAGGCATCTTCTTCTTACCCCTAGTCGATAATAGCTTCTCTTTCAGCGAATCATCGCTGTAGAGTCTTATCCTCGTCCTAAACGCCGGCAGTATCCGCTTTCGCAGTAATGGCAAAGCTCTCAGCATTGTGAGACAACTTGCTAGTAGATATGAACCAACTGTTTGATGGAGAGTGCTATTTGAGTCACTGAGTAATACTTAAAGCAATGTCAAAACTGGGTCTAAGGAACCGTGAAGAAAATGTGTGGGAAAGCCTGACGCAGTAAAGTAGTGAACAGCAGGTAAACGCTATTGCTAGGTAGCAACAAGGATGTTTAATAATGTGAATTGGCTGTTAGATGTGGGTTATTATGAAACCTTTGAAGCTAGACTATTAGTTTGACTATCTCCTGCCTCTCTTTTGCAAAAAAATTACATCAAAAAATTTAAAGCTGAATTGAAATCGCAGATGCGATGTGATGCGATGAGATGAGACGGGTTAGTCCTTGAACCATTATAAGTCATTGATCTAGCAATTATAGAACCCTAGGATTTCAGCAGACACAGCACGCCATTGGATATATGATACTGTAGTAGTACGATGAGTGACGACAGGACGCATAAGAAGCAGAAGAGGATACGAGTACGAACGGATGTGGTAGCTGATTATTTTGATCTGTACAACAGGGAGGTGCGGCGTGTGCTGATGCCTGAGTTTGGGCTCACGGAGGAGCTAACGCGGTCGAAGGTGCATGTGAACTCAAGAGTACGATGTCTTGAGCCGGATCATTTTAGCGGGCAAGTACTACGCCGTGATGATTACGATGATTATGATGATGACAACGACGAGGAGCATGATGACAGTGAATCGGACGGTGATTATACAACAGATGATGAAGTAGAGCCAGCTGAGGATGACGACATGGGGACTGAGTGGACTCGTTATGAGAAGGAGCAGTTCTTCTACTGCATGTCGCGGTACAGCATACATCGAGTCGATGAGTGGTGTCAGACGTTTACGAACAAGAGCAAGTACGAAATATTGGTATACTACCAAGTGCTGCGGTCCAACCTCGAGCAATTGAAGACCACGCGGTACAAGCGTCTTCTTCCGCGGTCTCGATTTCCGATAGCCTATGAGATGAGTCCGGAGTTTATCAGGCTGGAAGAAATGCTGTGTGAGCAAGTGAACGATGTTGTGCTACATAAAGCTGGAAGTGACGAAGGTAGCGTCGAAGATAACGAGGATAGCATAATAGACATCGAGAAGTGGAACGCACGGTGGGAGCCTCTCTATGCCAACACCCATATCGAGGAGCTGCGGCCCATCAGCATAGAGCCGCTGCCGATAGCACCAGAGGCGATCCGATATCTCACGGAGCTAGTCAAACGACACACAAGGAAGCTACTGTGGCACAGTGTCCTGCCCTCTCTCGAGTCGGCACGGATATCCAAAGCTGCTCTCCTGGGGAGACAGGCTGAAAAGAGACAAGCTGAGAAGAGACCTCTGGCAGAAGAAGACATTATTGAGATACAGGCACACCCTAGGAAGAAGCACCACAGGGACTACTACCCGCACGAGATAACTCGGGAGGATGTTTTGCAAGCGGTGATCACGTTGAAACAAGAGGGCAGCACACAGACATACCCGCTTACGCTAGGCGAGTGTGTGCTGGACACAATAAAGAAGTACGAGATAGAGACGAGCACCCAGGGCCGTCTGTTCCACAGCAAGGACATCGCCAAGCAGAGCGTGCTGTCGAACCTAGTGAGCTCACACCAGAGACACCACAACGCAGAGGACGACTCAGCGCTGGCACTGACAGGGGAGCTGGCGACCCGCTACTACGACGGCATCAGCTACATGGACCGCAAGTACATGAGCCGCATGAACCGCCTGCTCACATCCACATATGCGGACTCAGAACTCTGGCACGTGACCGAATCTACAACCGCATCGCAAGGCCCACCTGACTTGTTCGTACAATACTACTCACACAGCGTCCCCACCCCGCACGAAAACAACGTGACGGAGAAGCTTGCCCTTCAGCTCCACGACACGCAGCTGGCGAACGCGGTGCTGGACAACCCTTGCGAAGTGGCGCTGGCGTGCGAGGAGTCCCGCAGGTTGGACCTGGAGGACCTCGCCCGGTCACGTAAGCACGAGAACATGCTGCTGCGGTACCTGGTCGGTGTCAGCGAGCGGGCCCAACCTATGCGCGTCATCACAGACCAAACGCGGTCCACCGCCGTCTCAAACAAACTCCTACAATGGTTCCAGGTATCCCCCTAGATATGGGGAAAGCAAAGATTAGATACGTGAGATACAGGGAATCTAGCACCCACTGCCTTCAGTTATCTCAATTCGAGTTATCTCAATTTTGAGTTATCTCAATTTGAATTGTCTCAATGACACTCAGTTCTCTTTCTACAACTGATTACATCCCCCCCTACCCATCTCCAGCCTCCAGCCTAATACACCTCGAGATATACGGGAGTCGACCTCCGAATAGTCCTCGAGAAACTGCTAAACTCGGAGATCGCTATCCGAGGTGCGCATAATAGAGTGTGTGCACTGGGTACGCCCTTAGATCGCCTGCAGAGATGTTAGAAATCCCCCCCATTCCCCTAATATAAGCAAGACTACTTAGACGAACCTGCAGCAATACGGAGTAAGAGCAGTAGAAGCAGTACAACGCAGTAGAAGCAGTAAACGCAGGCAGGACAATAAAAGAACAATGCAGACCACAGAATGTGCCGTAGGTGAGATAAGTGATTTGAGATTTCCTGCGGTGATAACTAGGGGAGTGAGGGGCGGCCCAGTTGTTACTGGATTTCTCGGGGTGGGAGATCCGAATTTGGCTCAGATAGCAGCGCACGGGGGAGATCGGATGGGATTGCTGATAGCGAACAGTAGATAAACAAAGCTGCTGCGGCGATAATGTGCAGGTGCTACAGCCCTCAAGTTCGCTTTCCATCTTTGCTAAAAATCGCTCTCGGGGGTCGATCCCCGGGCCCGGCGATGACTATCCTGGGCATCCCCCCCATACATATAAAAGGGCAGTAGTCTGAGAACCAACAAAGGTATCACAAGCGTCACAAGTATCACAAGTATTACACAAATACCACTAAGAACAACTAACAACTAACAACTAACAAAAATATATGCTAAGAATCTACCGTCCCAGAGTTATGGCTATTGCCAGAAGATATGTCTCGCAGACTGCGCAGACCAGCAACGCTATGGTCGCTGATACCACTGATCCCATGATGAACCCTATGCAGCCCAAGTTGAGTAGCCACTCGCAGCTGCCACCCAGCAGTGTCGCTTACTTGAAGACGCTGTCTCGTGCTGAGGTTTTCTCGCTGGGGATGATAGGGCTGGCCACCACCAGCAAGCCTGTGCTAAACCTTGTGATCAAGCTGTTCCCATATGTGCCTATGCCTTTGATCAAGATGTTTGTGTCCCGTCTGTACTGTGGTGGTGACAACATCAACGAGGTCAAGACCTTCGGCGAGAAATTGCAGAAAAGAGGCATCTCGAACATGATGCTGTCCCTAACCATAGAGGATTCCGAAGGTACAAAGAACATCGATATCAACTACATTGTCGAGGAGACTATCAAGTCCGTGCACGGCGTGCTAAAACCAAACCTGGTCAACCAGCTGGAGAAGTGCGGCAACGACGCGAAGAAGATCAACGAGATCGCCCCGGGTTACATCGCTTTGAAACCTTCTGCACTGGTGTCTAACCCACATGACGTGCTAATGAACTTCAACAACCCAGACCCTCACTGGGTCGCACAACGCGAGAAGCTGATCGACAACTGCTCTAGAATCGCCCAGGAGATTTACGACTTGAACAACGACTTGCTTAAGAAGTACCCTTCTAGAACAGCTCCATTCTGCGTCGCTACCATCGACGCTGAGAAGTACGACCTGCAAAACAGCGGGGTCTACGAACTACAAAGAATTCTGTTCCAGAAATTCAACAAGCTAAGCTCCCCAATGGTTTCCGTGATTGGTACTTGGCAACTATACTTGGTCGACTCCGCAGCACAACTTGCTCGCGAACACGCAAGAGCTATGAAGGAAGGTTACAAGTTGGGTGTCAAATTAGTTAGAGGCGCTTATATCCACTCTGAGACAAAGCGCGACTCTATCATCTTCAAAACTAAAGAAGGCACAGACGAAAACTACGATGCGGTCATGACCACTGTTATCCAAGACCTTTTAAAGAATGGTACCAAATCCTACTATGGTCACTTGGTCGTCGCATCTCACAATTATGGGTCTCAGATGCTGGCTACCAAAATCTTGAAAGATGCTCCAGAAAATGTCGGTAAGGCCAATATCGTCCTTGGACAATTGCTAGGTATGTCAGACAACGTCACTCACGATTTGATCACCAAGCATGGCGCAAAGAACATTATTAAGTACGTCCCATGGGGTCCTCCATTGGAAACTAAGGACTATCTATTGAGAAGATTACAAGAAAACGGTGATGCAGTTAAGTCAGACAATGGTTTCCCACTAGTGAAGGCAGTAATTAAATCACTCTTCTCTAGGGCTTGAGAGCTGATGTCAAGACTCTTTACGCACTTCATTTCGAAATTCCATTGTGTTTTTCTATGGTTGTTAAATTCTAACTACCAATTGTATTCTGAAAAGTTATTTTAACCATGCATTGAGTGCTTCTATTCAGGACACTCACCTTGTGATACGACTGTAAGTACCAAGGCAATCACTTTTTTTTTTTATAAAGCATTAATGTTTGCTCTTATTATACCACATTTGTTTTCTTTATCCCTTACCTTATACTGTAAACTCATTTTTACAGTAGGCTTTACCTTTATATACACTCCCGAACTTAAAGAAATTTTGATAATTTATATATAGAACTATTTATATCCTTATAACCATTAATATTTTATTCATGAAACTTACACAAACTTTCAACTTCTTTTTAGTAAAAAGATCAGAGGCCATCTCTTGGAAGCTCTTTTTTCAAGTATCAAAAGAAAATGAGATGAGTTCCGTTATACATACCTATAAATGCACAATAATAACTACTAGACTCTACTCAAAACCAAGCATAAAAAAACACAAGCGTGTGATAGATGAAGTTCGTTGCATTGATATCGGGTGGGAAGGACTCGTGCTATAATATTCTTCACTGCCAAAGACAAGGTCATGAACTTGTCGCGCTGGCTAATTTGCGGCCTATAGACACAGACAAACAGGAGCTAGATAGCTTCATGTTTCAAACTGTTGGCCATGATATTGTCTCTCTCTATGAAAACTGTACAGGTCTTCCGTTGTTTAGAAAGGAGATTCATCCAAAAACGTCCAAGAACGTTGAATTGAACTATACACCCACAAAGGACGACGAAATTGAGGTACTGTACCAATTATTATCAGAAGTTAAACAATCGATTCCGGATTTACAAGCTGTAAGTGTTGGAGCCATCTTATCTTCATACCAAAGAACCAGAGTTGAAGATGTGTGTGGAAGGTTGGGACTTGTAGTTTTAAGCTACTTATGGCAGAGAAGTCAACTTGAGCTGATGACCGAGATGTGTTCAATGTCTAAGCAGGAGGATGAATTAAATACATCTGAGAGTTGTAAACTTGATGCTAGGATTATCAAAGTAGCAGCGATCGGCTTGGACAACACAGATTTAGGGAAATCGTTACCACAGTTATTTCCAAAGATGCTAAAATTGAACACCCGATATGAGGTTCATATTTGCGGTGAAGGTGGTGAATTTGAGTCTATGGTGTTGGATGCGCCATTTTTTCGTAAAGGATTTCTAAAACTAGAAGAGGTTATTGATACAACTGACAATGAAAATGACGGTGTATATAACGCACAATTGATAGTGAAATTTCAGAAAAGAGAACTACCAGATGATATATTTCAATCAGAGTTGTCGAGATTGCCTGTTCCACCATTATTTGACCCGGCATGGAACGAATTGTATGAGCTTATCGATAATGAAAACTTCGAAGATACCAAAACGATCAACACTATGAATATAAGACTTCCCTCAGTTAAAACACATACAAACCGCATTGGAAACTTACTATATATTTCCAATATACAACCACAGTACAAAGATGGCACTGTACAAGAGCAAGTCAAGGATGTACTACAGCAACTGGATAATATACTAAAAGATAATCATCTCACAGCCAAAAACGTACTCTATTCTTCTCTGTTGTTGACAGATATGTCCCTTTTTGCCTCTGTAAATCAAGAGTACAGTAAGTTCTTTGATATATGGAAAAATGGTCCCCTACCACCAGCAAGGGCGTGTATCGAATCCAATATAATTAATGATGGTAGTGCTTTGCAACTCTCAGTAGTTGTTAAATATGCGGATCAAACTCTTGGAAATGATATAGAGAAGTGTGAAAAAAGTGGCTTACATGTCCAAGGAAGATCATATTGGGCACCATGCAATATTGGTCCGTATTCTCAATCTATTTGGCTATCTAATGATTTGAATCAACTTTCATATTTAAGCGGTCAAATTGCTTTAGAACCCTCACAAATGGAGATGATCGACACCAATGATGCTAAACAACAGGCAGTTTTATCATTAAAGCATCTAGATAGTATCAAACAAGTGATAAATGCAAGAAATCAAGTACAGCTAACCTGTTTCATTAGCAATAACTCAATAGTACCACTACTGACTCAAACTTGGGCTCAATATTCTGAAGATATAATATATAGTTCAGAAATGGAAGAATGGTGTGGTAAACCTAGTGAGTCTCAAGATTGCTTAATTATTGTGAAGGTATCCAATTTGCCTAGGAACGCTCTTTGTGAATGGGGAGGGATAGCGGCTAAATCACTAGAAGTGGAACATGACGATCATGATTTAACAGCAGAATTACGTAAACTTAACCTAGATGGTGGCATCAATATAATAAATCATCATGACCTAACATTAAGACGGTTCAAGACTACCTTTGCTAATACAGCAGAGCAACTAATTACACAAATAAGAGGTGTAACTTCCAAGAATACGCATTGCATTATTTTTTTCTCTGAATACTTATGTGTAGATAAACTTCAAGACACTAGTGCCGAGTTCATTCCAGTTGAAAAGGTTTATAATTACAAAGGTGAAGAAGTAAAATTCGCGGCACACATTGTTAATCACACTAAATTTTAAGTAATACACCACATATATATGCATCATATACTAGCACTAATATAATATCTACATCATTGGCACGTTGCAACTTTAGAGCAACTTTATCTGTTTTGACTGTTTGGAGCACCTTTATCCATTTAAATTTTCCAGTTAAGTTTAAATGACAAAAAAATCGATGAGCTTGTACAATACTAGCTGTATATGTATGATTAAGAAGAATAGCAAATATTGAACTAGCCTTGGTAACGAAAGAATTTCAGATAGTTCTCTTCCAACATCTATCCCTATCGTCCAAGGCTTTTACATTAGTACTATCAGCTACACCTGATCGAACATTTTTGAATCAGGGAAACTTATATGGAAGCATATACACTACACTTGCGATGATATGAATACCTTAAATCAAATAAGAAAAACATTATCATAACTGGCCAATTGTAAAGAGCAATTACTACCGTCACTAAATTATATTTTGGAGTTTTGTAATGGATTTTACAAGCCAAGCTAGAAGGATTATCAAATTTGCAGAGAAAGCTCTACAAGATGAAACCTTGGATTCAGATACTGTACAGAGAGCGATCATAGAAAGAAACCTTCGAATTGAGTTTCGAAGACAAAACATTGTTTCTAATGCATTGAAAGATTGTCATTATCATCAAATCACTGATGAGGAATTACAAAGTAACTTGACTAATTATCCTTTTATGGCTTCCATCCAAGCTAGAGTTGCATGGAGATCAATTCTTTCTTCACCTACAGATCCTGATAAAGATTATCATAATCAGACTAGTACATCTATTAACAGGAAGAGAAGTATTTATAACAGCGGGCATATACCTAATAAGAGACTTCGCAATGAAAAAGATAGAGTAGATAAACTTAATCAAATGGTGAGAGACATCGAGAATAATACGAAAGTCGTGGAGACATTACTAAATGAATCTGATATAACCACATCTGTTGATAGACCGGCTATAAATGTCCATCCATTTGTAGAGGATGAAGCTCCACCACCAACCATTACAATGGATGACCTTGAGATAGTCAGTAATGCCACTAAAAATATTTCTAATACAAATACAGTCGAAAAGCCTTACGTATCAGTGAGTTCAAACTCTAGAAATGAATACGAAACACGTCATTTAAAATATGACAGCACGATTAGTAGGTTCGGTAAAATTGATCACAGGCGCCATTCTAAAGAGAATATCTTAATCAGGAACGATAATGAAACTCATACAATAAGAAGAAATAGCAAAAGTAACAAAAATCCTAAATCAATCAGAAAGATGAGAGCTGTTGCGAAGAAATACCATTTAGAAGAATGAATATAAAATGAAATTTATTATAATTTTCTACATATTATCTACTTAAAGAAATAATAAAAAAGGTGGGATAAAATGCAAGACATGTCAAATGAACGCACCTGAATAAGCAAGGGACCATGTCAAACTCTGACCATTATCAAGGAAATTACCGGAGAAATTGGGAGATGAAAAAAATTCAAATGATGCTCGAGGATTGAACAAAGCCAAATTTAGCATCATTATTCCTTTCCAACCGTCATTAACATCATTAACTATGCCTTGAAGTTTTTGAATCCACTCTTGCTCAACATATGATGGGTGTCTGATAAATGACGACATGGGAGTTATTGGTATAGCATGAATCATTTGGATGTATTGAAGATAATTCCCAAAATAAGTTGTATGATCAATCTTGTTCTCAAATAATATACCACTTACTTTATTACCAATAAATTGTGGTGGTTCAGTTTTGTTAGCATCATCATAAAGGAAATATTGATTAAGTGATGTGTTTAGAATTCCAAGTTGGACATTCGATCTGTTGACCAATGCAACATTTCCAGAAACCATACCCCATAGTTTCAAAGCGTAACAAGAATTGACATCTTCAGAACTTGACTCTTCATCTTTACCATCACCACTCTCAAAGAGACCTTTTGCCCACGAGTGTCCAGTGAACCAGTCAAATGACCTATACATGGGGAAATAGGGATCGTTTTCTGAAGGATTAGCATAATCCCTTATTAGGGTTTCAACCCATTCTCGATTTTCAGTAAACCAGCTACCATTACCAATGTCTCTGTCAACTTTCGTCAAAATTGCAGCGGCAATAATATGGTAGGAATAATGGAAATGATGATCGTTATAGTAAGAATTTCCAAAATCGTCACCACTAGTTCCTGAAGATATAACACCACCCCATGTAGTGTCATATCTTAGCGGTAATTGTTGCTGGTTTTGTGAAAAGCGTGCAAATGCTTCCTTCAACTTTGGTAATAGAATATCCACCAATCCTCTGTCATTAACGATATATTGACAGCAAAATAGTATCCATGCATATTTGGCCAATACTTTACCTGAAAAATACATTGAGTTAACATTAGATTCATTGATTACGTCTCCATTCACTTCTTTTCTAGCTGCATCTCTTACTTTTTCCAACACTTCATGCGAGTATAAAACTCTCCTTCCTGGAATTGTTGTAGCTGGGATAAAATCAACATTAGCTGGAATCTGAACCTGCATTTCCAGCGTATTTGTGATGAAGCCCCTCATAACACCCATCACAGTAGAGTCTAACTCTGAATTAATACTGGTCAACGCAGTTGGGATAGTCATTGATACCATATGGTGTCTCAATCCATACAAGAGGGTCGTACCTTTGTTTGAATAGCCTTCTGTTTTATAAGCCAGTCTATAGATACCTTTGTCCTTATTAACTGCATTTACAACATCGCAATTCACCGGATAACAACCAGCTGCCTGGTCTATAGCCTCAACAGTATCTGCAACAACTTGGATTGTGGCCGAACTGACACGTTGGTTAGCTTGGATTGTATTTCCATTCGCAATGAATAACTGGAAGTTGTTGCATTTTGAATCTAGTTTCACGTAAATGGTCCATTTCACATCGTTTTCCAGTAAGACTTGATACTTTTGCATATCTGTCCTGGGTGATGCCATACTGTTCAGATTTCTAAAGCCGACAGCAGATTGTAATCTGGGTGTCAGATTGCTATAGTTAGCGGTAATAAAGCCCATACCTTGAACGATAGGAAATCTGATATGCTCCGACTCGGATTTCTTTAGCCATACATGGATTGACATGTGCGATAAGTCAGTAAAACGCAAAGACATACTTTCAAAAGATGGTAACTCATTCGCACCAAAGACAAATGATCTAATTCCAATTGGACTAAAGAAGAATGGTGCTGGATTGCCATCACCAAATACTCTTTGTGAAGCACGTACATGATTTGCGGCAAATCCTGGGAACGCATTATCCTTGGAAATCCAGACTGAGTAAGGGTGAGTCCATGTTGCGCATGTTTGACTACCTAGCAAAAAGTTTCCATAGAATTTGTTGGTAGCAACAGGTCTTCCATTCCTCTCCACACCATCGGGGATAGGTATCTCGTGCCCAGTTCTTGTGAACATGGCAGGTGGGGCACTAGTGTTTATTGGAAGATCATTAACGGTGACATACTCAGCCTCTTGAACCATATCATTGGTAATATTGATGCTGTTCATGGCATCTATTGTAGGAGTGGCGGTATCGAGAACTAATGATGATATCATAGAGTCCGGTTCTTCATTTCTAGGAGGCATTATGGGCTCATTAGGGTAAAACAACCCAGAAGTGGACCGATTGGGGTTCGCATCCTTCGGTAAAGGCATGGGAGGGCGGTTGTATGACATAGAAAACTAAACTGATCAACCGGATTCGATGCGTACTATAGCTATAAGTGCTTCTTTTCCTATTATTTCTGAATTGATATTGTTATATGATATTAAAATAGAGTTTAATGTTATTTGGGTAGAGCAGCAGTTGCGCAGTTTGACACTACAGGGCTCGCTCTAAAGATATCTTATTGTGGCTCTTTTTGTATTGCTCCTAATGTAAATAAGTCTAGAGAAACAGTTAGAAGTAAGAAGACCTTAAATGAAGACTATTGTACAGCTTCTGAGCACTGGACAGTTCCTGAATTCTATTATTGTGTCCATTGTTCACAAAATCCCAGTTCTGTGCGATGACTCCTTAGAAACTACCGTACAGAGAAGGACCTCACATGGAAATGTCCAATCTCTAAAGGGTTCGATCCTGTGAAGTGAAAAATTTCAGATTTTTGCAAAAATAAAAATCGTTGCGATGCGATGCGATGATGCGATGAGCACATCGCATGAGTCCTCCAATCGAGCTTTATATGGTAATCAAGACAACTTAGGAGTAAATCCTGGATTGGTAAGGGGTCGATTGTTAGTTCTGGCCTTCGCTTGTTTGTTTGTATTTCTGATTCCAAGATTAGTTGGTGAACATTGAAGACTGAAGATAGGATGTCTTTGGTGGTAGACAAATATATACAGTTGCATCAGGAGTATCGAATACTTCATCTTTTGAATCATAGGAATAAGAATCAGCATAGGGTAGCAACATGGTGGAAATGGTTTAACATGCTTAGGAGGAGTGTAGGTGATGTGGTTGAGATTCTGCAACCACTCGGGAGGAGAAAAAACCAGAAGCTTAAGGACAAGAAGGATGGTAGGTTTCTGTACCGCACGCTACACAAGTTCTTTCAAATGGAGAGCAAGTTATATTATAGTTTTAATAATATTATTAAACTAGGCCAGTTTATAACACTCGGAGTTGTCCTTGTCGGAATATTGGGACGGGTTCATTCTATTTATCATGAGATTTTTGAACTATACAAAGAACAATTCATCAGCATGGGCTGTCTCAGGGTACCTAAGAAAAACGCTCAAATTGAAGAAGCACATGTCACTAATAATGATAACGAAGAACTAGGCGAACTTATAAATGATGCCGATGTGCTCATAGAGCCGTCTGCTCTACTGAAACAAGATGTAATTCTGAGCAAAAACATTAAGAATGAGAGCAAATCTAGTAAGGACAAAAAGAAGAAGAAGAAAAAGAAGAAAGGCTCAGCTATCGACGATTTGTTTGGTTAGATCTATTCAAACCCATTGGGGTCGGCAACTGTATAACATAGTTCTTTATAAACGGTGTATTACTTTAATTAATATAGATATGTGCGGGTCATAATTACATGGTAGAAAACAAAAATCAATGGGAATATTCAATTTAAAATAGGTACTCCAAATTTGTCCTCTTGTAAGGAAGTCGTTCATGCATTGAAAATAGCATTAACAAAAATATTAGTGTATTAACATAAACAATATTGCAAAGACATGGCGAAAAAATACAATTAACTGTACACTATGAGTGCAAACTGCATCGAGAAGAATCAAAACAGGCGCATGGGCCGGCTGAGTATAGCATAGTAAGCACTACAAATAGCATGGATATCTGTGAGGATTTCTATCAATAATTAACCATTATTCTGTACTTACTAGCATAAAGCATGCCATATTTTATGGGAAGTTAGCAGATCATTTCTTATCATAGATAAGCATGTCAGCCCAGTTTGGTAGAACGAATGATGCTGAATGTATCTGGCTATTATAATATCTTAATTGATTTTGCTCTGATACTGAAGGTTGTCTTTGTGGAGTTGTCAAATCGTAATCATTAGAATTAGTACATACAATCAAACCTAACTGGCCTGACGTATAAGTTGGAACGGTAGTGTACGATATCATCGTATTTGTAAACACCTCGTTGGCAGTTTTTCTAAGGCTAGCCAAGTAATTAATGTCTAACCAAACATTCTCTGATGCCTGTGCAATGACAATGCCATCTGGTTTTAATGCATTTTGCAATAATTCAAAATACTCCTTCTGGAAAAATGCCTCAGCAGGTCCATCTGGATCTGAGCTGTCAGTGATGATAACATCATATTTGTCATCATTAGATAACATAGATGCTTCCTTAAGAAACTTAAACCCATCGCATAAATTCAACTTCAGCTTTGGGTGGTCCATTGCACAGGACATTCCAGGTAAATATTTTTTGGCCAACTCAATAACTGTCTTGTCAATCTCCACCATTGTAACAGACTCTACCTTGTCATGCTTGACTACCTCTCTGACAACACCACCATCACCTCCACCAATGACCAAAACTTTCTTAGGATTCGCATGGCAATACAATGGGATATGGGCTATCATTTCCTGGTAGGCAAATTCATCCCTCTCCGAGCACTGGATAATCCCATCTAACACAAGACAAACTCCATGATTTGTACTCTCAAACACCAAGATATCTTGAAACTCACTCTTGGACTGGTATAACACTTGCTTAACTTTCAAAGCCAACGCTTGTCCGGGGAAATGCTCATCGCTCATCTCATAGAACCACCCATCCTTAATATATTTCTGTTCTGCCATTGCTGCTATCAAACTGCTTCTCTCTTCCCTTATACAAAGTAAATCCAGATATTTAACAGACTATGTCATTAGCATTCCAATTCCTATGAGGGTTGACCAGTTAACCATCATAGATATAACAGTTTTCATCGACTTGTGTTGCGCAAAGTTGACTTTTCTCATCAATTTTTGTCACTTTTTAGAAAGTTTTGACCATTCTCTAAGCCAAAACATCAGACGATTAGGTTTACCAGGTCTGTATTTTTTGGGTTAAACCATGATTATAGAGATTGTTTTGATGACGAATTATAGTATTACATATGCGATATTTAATAAAGATTTTATAATCAAAAAAATATTAGCTGCAAATCGAATTGGACGTTAAGCCGAATCACGCACAGAGTAGTTCGTTTCCAGTTGTTCCTGACTAAAAGAACAAACGTACCTGAAATAATAAGATGAGTGATGATAGAAGTGAGCTATTGAAGCAGTCTTTACAACTCCAGGAAGAAATCAACAATATATTCCATGAGTTGAGCAGTCTTAATCGACAAGTGCGAATAGACATCGATGACTTCTGCAATATATATGAGAACAGCATAATGAATGTGAACGAGTCAGCAATCAACAGAGAAACCCATAACGGTGGTAAGACAGATACCAGACGCTCTCCTAAATAGCCCCTTTAGTTTAATACAAAGTCTATAGAGCACACTTGTAATATTATTAATTCACTTGATATTCATAACTCGTTCGACTAGGCGTTGTAAATGCCTTATTAGCTTCATCTTCTCCTTGGTCCTCTGACTGGTGGTGGTTGTCTAGATTGGTTTTTCTTGAATAGCGGTGCGTTCTTCAACATATCTGGCACAACAAAGAACCGTATGTGAGACCCTCTTACAAATACATGGTCCATCCTGGATAGCTTCTGAGTGCTACTCGTTACCATAACATCTCGCAGTTGTACATTCATATTATCCTCACTCTCCACAAGCTTACCTCTATATGTATCACCGTTATTCAGTTCAATAGTAACCACATGCCCCTGTGCTTCACTCAATAATTTAACCGGTATATTACTCATAATTTACACTGATATTGTTCTTGGTTACAACTAATTATGCTCGTTGTTTCGCCTATGAATAGATTGTTTAAATAGAGATAACAGTATTGTAGTATGGATCCCTGAGCAATGTCTTGATGATGAACCTAAACAAACTTCTATGTACAACCAATACATCTCATCGAGAACTTCTTTATGTTTCACCGTTTCTGAAAAATTCTCGTTTTAAGGATTGTAAGGTGATAGACAATAAAAGGACTTCGCAGAACCAAACAAGGGTAGACAAGCAAGTACATCGACTTGATCTGTGATCAGCCAATAATAGGAAAGCCAAATTAGAGTATTACTAGGAAGTTCTTAAATAGTTAAGAAATCCCCGGTGAAACTATAACAGAACGGGCAATGGAAGTCGAGATCGAGCATGTTGAGCTCGGGTTCATCAATGAGCTGAACAAGAACATATGTGGGCTGCAAGTTGAGGGCAATCTGATGTGCTTTGCGCTGCGGACTGGTTCGCTGTTTCTCATTGACCTCGATACTCCTTCAAATGTGATACGATGTCAGATACCGCTGGTTCGGGATGGCGGCGTTAACGCTGAGAAAGTGCTTAAGATATGGCTCAATCCTTCCCGGAGTTTGATTCTGGTAAAGACCAATTTTGCCAAATACTACCTCTGTGATGTGGATGTAATTGTAAAGACAAATGGTGAAAGTATGACTCAGAATGCTATTGCTAGTGTGAAACAGCTAAGCAAGAAAAACTGTGACGTTAGATCTGTTGCATGGGTTCGCAATGCTAAGGCAACTGGTATGCACGATAAGTTTAATCTGCTTATAGGAACAGCTCGAGGACAAGTTTACTACATAGAGATCAACTCCAAATTATCAGAACAGAATGCTACATTGCTATATGAATCCCCTGACTCAATAGATGGTATATATTGGAATGATGCAAACGGTGATATAATTATAGCATCAAAGAATAAACTCATCTACTGGGATGGTCTTCAAAGTTCCAGCAACAACAACAAAAACGATCGAGAGATTAGTCCCAAAATAACACTATCGAAGAAGCGCAAATCGAACGAAGTAGAAGAGTATGAACACATGCATATGGAATACACAAATAAGTTTGCCGTATATAAAAATTCATTTGCTTGGGTAACGGAAAGTGGCATAGTGTTTTCTAATGTAGAGCAAGTCAAGAAATCGAATAAGAAAGTCCTGGGTTCATCAAAGGTTATCCTCAATGTAGAGCTTCCTAATTCAAAGAAACCTATCAGGGATATAATACTTTCTGACTATCATATCTTGATCTTAAGAGAATCATCCATTACAATAGTAAATCAATTGGATAACAGTGTTATTTATAACCAATCGATATGGAGTAATGATAATGAGCATATATTAGGATTTGCATCTGACGTACACTATAAACAGGCCACATTTTGGTGTTTCTCAGCCTCAAATATTTTCGAAATTATATTGAAGAAAGAATCTAATTCCGTGTGGAGATTGTTATGTGATCAACAGAGATATGATGATGCCCTCAATCTTCAAGATTTATCATTGTTTGAACAAAGTTCAATTCAATATCTAAAGGGGATGCACTTGCTGGAAGAAAATGTTTACTCTGATGCTGCAAAGTGTTTTGGCAAATCTGATACGGTTTCCATTCCTGAAATAGCATTAAAATTATTAGATGGTGATGATGGCATGTTGAAAATCGGGGAGCAGAAGCTAAATGCATTGCAGTTTTTTCTAAGTGAAAAACTACTGAATTACCGTCATAAGGACTCCTTAAAATACACAATAATACTTGATTGGATTATGTGGAACTATGTTAGATTATTTTGTTTGATAGACGAGAAAGCTTGTTCAGAAAGGGAACCAGATAGACTAAAATATTGGGACCAAAGGAAAGAAGAAATTTCAGCCAGCGTAAAGAAACTCATTGATGATAATATTAACCTTTTGGAAAGAGGGACTTTTTATCAACTGTTGGAAAAGTCAGGTAGGAGAATAGAACTGCTTTACTTGGCTGAGAAACTAAATGATCATCAATATTTGATGAATTACTGGATTAGAAATGAAAATTGGTACGAATCTTTGAAAGTTCTTCAAAAGGCAAAAGATCCTCAATTGGCTTACAAGCACGCAAATATACTTTTAGTCAACTGTTCACAGTCTACTATAAATACATGGATGACTATGGAGAATCTAAACCCAGTCTTTCTTATAGATGCAATACTGACTTATTTTTCAATTTACCAGAAATCCACAAAAGGGTCAAAAGTCTTACAAGAAAATTACGCTTTGACATATTTGAAATGGTATGTTGGTAATAATGACGTGAATGACAAGATCATTTACAACACAATAGTATATATGATGATAACAACGCCCATAATCCAAGAGGGAAATGACGCTATGCAAACTGATCATAATAATGATAATGACGTGATAGAATTCATGGAAAACTACAGTAGTAAGTCTCATCTGGAGTTTGTCCTCAGATTGAGCTTGAAGTTTGAGAGAATAAAAGTAGCAATATATTTATTGAAATTATCAGATCAGTATGAAGATGCAGTAGATTTAGCATTATCAAATGGATTAGTAGATGAAGCAAAGGAAATTGCCAATATGGAATCTCTTGCCAAGGACTTCACAATCAAAAGAAAACATTGGATAAAAATTGCACAAGTTGTACTATCTCAACACTTAGAGAAGCCGGATATAAAGCAGAACATCAGGAGTATTATAAGAGAATCAGAAGGTACTGTCAAGATAAATGATTTGTTGCCGTTTTTCAATGAATTTACTACGGTGGCTAATCTGAAAGATGAGCTTGTCCGGAGTCTAGAAGAGCACAACCATGAAATTATTACAATTCGCGATAAGATTAAGCACTCGTTAGAGCTTAAGAAGGACATTATCCATGAGACAGAAAAGTTTAAGGAGAGGTATAGAATATTAGAACCTGGTAAATCTTGTGATCAATGTCAAAAAATGCTACAAACACGTAAGTTCTTGGTATTTCCATGTGGTCATTGTTTCCACACAGACTGTCTAATAAGAGCCATTCTAAGCTCAAACGACTACAATTTGAAAGGAAAAATTGAAAATTTCCAGAAGAGATTGAATAAAGACCGTAAATCTGTGAATCCAAAGGAATTAGAAGAACTAATGGCAACCAAATGCTGTTTATGTAGTGACATTGCCATCAACAAGATAGATGAGGCAACAATAGATGACAAGGAACGCTCTCAATGGGTTATATAGATACCTCTTTCTTTATTCCACTTCATGGTTGTCGTCCTTACAAAAATAGTAGCAAAAGTAATGACCAAGAGCATATACATGAGTACAAAACTTGTCTCAAAATGTGGGTCAATATATATAAATGATAAAAGGCTATGACTATCCATAATTGATTTGACATTTGTCATAATCATTTTAGTCATTACGTTATTGAGCATCATCAGCAACGTTTGATCACTAATCATCCATCTCAATCATTACGCAATTTGAACTCTTCAAAATGCCCAACATTCGAGGATAGGGAGCTACTCATCAGCAACCCTTAAATTATGCTGGTAATTTGGTTTTTCAATATGTAATTAATTACAGGCAATGTTGATGGATTGGTAATTAAATTATTTGTTGGTTGAGATATGAATTTTAAGGTAAAGTTATAAAAGGAGGTCTTATCTTCTTGAAAAGTTGGCAATCGAAACTAGTTACTATAGTTGTTAATCCCATTGAAAAGAGTATATATATTAGGCTGATATAATAATAGAAGAATGTGGAAAAGAATTGTTGATGCATGGAACGGAAACGCTACTAGTCCAAGCACTCCTGGTGTAAACACATATGACTTTGAAGGTATGAAAAAAGTTGCTATGCAACATGATCCAAGCACTGTCTTAGTTGATGTTAGGGAACCTTCAGAATTCAGTGTGGTACATATTCCGGGCTCCATCAATGTCCCATACAGATCACATCCAGAAGGTTTCAGTTTGGACCCAGTGACATTTAAGCAAACATTTGGTTACGAGAAGCCACCAGTTTCTAATCACTTAATCTTTTACTGTGCCAGTGGTCGCCGTGGTAGCATGGCTCGTGAGGTTGCTGCTAAGAATGGCTACACTAACTTGTCTGAGTACCCAGGTTCTATGAATGACTGGGTTGCTAAAGGTGGTGATAGATTAGCATTGTAATTAAGCAGGTGGATGTATAGCGATACTCTTTTAGATTATTAGAAATTTGATGAATCATATCAAAAATTTGGGAATTTTTGACAAACTTTTTTTGTCAGATACTTGACACATACTATGTAAGTAAGATCAAGTAAAAACCCTTATAAATAAAAAGCTACATAAATGCATCTGAATAATTAATTCAGATGGAATACATTTTTCTACCAAATGTCTTGTTGTCTTAATTAATGTCATGATAACCTTGGGCTCATCGGTGCCTATTTTTCTTGTGTCAATTTTTAAATGATATGAAAGGCAAAATTACTGGGAATATAAAAGTATAGTGTATTAAACTATCGAAAAGGCGTCCTACATTATAGGATAGTAAACCCAAAAGATATCAACAACCAACTATTCTTAACAAATGTTCAAAAGAGTTGTTTCTATTTCAAGAGGTAGAGTATCACCGATCAGGTTGGTTGGCCTGAACAGAAGTGCCAATATGATCAGATACCTCAGCACAAATGGACCAAAAGCGTATAACTTCGAGGACATCAAACAGCTAGTTCAACATCCTGATCCCAAAAAGGTGCTTGTGGATGTAAGAGAGCCTGAAGAATTGAAAGAGTGCAAGTTGCCTAACTCTATTAATATTCCTTTGAAGAGTGCACCGGGTGCATTGGGGCTACCTGAAGAGGAGTTCCAAGAATTATTTCATATTGAGAAACCTCCTAAAGATAAAGAGTTGATTTTCTTCTGTGCGCTTGGTGTGAGAGCCAAGACTTCCGAAGAACTAGCTAGGTCTTATGGTTACGAATCAACAGGTGTTTGGGAAGGATCTATGAAGGAATGGAAAGAGAAGGGTGGTGATAAGATTAAAGTCTGAATAGTCGATGCAAGTGTTTTAATAGATTGCAGTCTATTTCTTTATTACCACCGCCTTTTGATTTGATGCCATTTCTCCCGGTTTTTCCTTTGCGATACATGAATTTAAGTTTGACTATAGCATATTCCTACAATAATTAATACTCTTGTATATTACTAACTTTAAAAAGAATACAATCATTGTTCTAAATTCATTGTTGACCTATAGCATAAGTTTCTGATAAATTCGCGGTCAATTACATTTATATAAGAATACTTTAGCGATTATGAAACTCAAATTGCTTAAACTCTTTACCAAGCTTCTTCTTCCTCTTTCTCTCCATGACCTTCTCACGTTGCTTAGCCTTCATGTGATCAAATTTCCATTTTTGAATAACCTTACGTTTCTCTGCTTTCTTCAAGTGGAATCTGTTCTTATTACCTTCATTCAGCTTACCTTCATAATCTTTGACAATCTGTTGCTCGAGTTCTCTGTTCTTGACAGATTGTAAGCGAGATTTCATACTACGTACTTTTTCCTTCATGTTTTCAATTTCTCTGCTCTCAGCTTTATTTACAAACTTCTTATCATTCAATAATCTCTCCATCTCTTCAATCTCTTTCTCTCTATACTCATCCAGAAATTTATATCTTCTTCTAATAACTGAGAAGTCTGTAGCTTCACCAGTAGCTTTTGTGAACCTAACATCCTGATATATACCTGATTTGGCTTGCCTAGCAATTTCTAAGCCAGGTATGTCTCGTATCTTTGAAACACGTTTCTTAGATGAGTGTTCCGTTGGAGCATGCTTCCGCTTTTTACTATTCTTATTTTTTGGCCTGCTATGATTATCTCTTTCATCTTCTTCAAAGAATGCACCATCATCGGACCCCGATTCACTGTCTGATTCCTCTTGTTCTTCCTCTTTATAAACCTTGTGCCTTACCTCAGGTTCATCATTTATAGGCTTGCTGTGTTGCGGCTTGCGTTTCTTTCGCAGTTCACCGCGTTCCTCTTCTTCTAGCTGATCTTCAGCCTTCTTCAATGAACCAAAAGAAAGTTTGCTCAACCCATCATCTTCTTCTTCGCTACTCTCATCATCACTCTCGGCCCTACCTCTCATCTTGCTCGCCAGAATGGCATCTAAGTCTTGCTCATCGGAAACTTCATCGCTGTCATCATCATAACTGGGTTTGATATTCTTAAAATAGTATGACATTATTCGCACTCTTTACCCTTGTGATTTGTTGCCTCGTCTAGAAGTTTAATAGCTACAGTCAACTATCTCTTCGGTTATAAGATGAACAATATATTTCTATTAGAATTGCGATGAGCTATAGGCTTTTGCGATGAGCTTGAAATTTTTTTTCAATTTGATCTGTGCGATATTTTCTGAGAAGATAAAATACACCGTTCTATATGCATAAAAATTGAAGTTCTGTTAGCATTGTCATATAGTAACAGAAGTATCCATAATTTGTTGGATCTATATCATTGATATTCGGTTAATATAAATAATATATAATAACTGATGATAATGTTAAATATGAGGATGCTAATGGGCAATGACTCCAAGTGTAGTTATTCACAATTCATCGTTTTGGACCTGGGTTTTCTTCTTCTTGTTCAGTTTCAACTTGGCTAAATAGTCATCTCGCTTACTGTATGGGCCTTCCTTTGGTTTCAGAGAAGTGTTGTCTATTATAAACTTGGCAACATTGGATTTGGTTATCTTATCCTCCAGCACACTGATTTTCTGGTTTTCTTTGTCGATTAAAACAAGCAGGCTTTTATCCTTACCAGCGGATAACTTGCCGATGCGATCAACCAAGGGTCCAATAATCTCAGCGGATTCACTTTCGAAAGACTTTAGAGATTCCACTAGGGTCTTCTTTGTGTTCAAGTAGCAATAAAACTTAACTCTGTCCAGCCAATCAATTGCAATTGACTTGTAAGTTACAGGAATACTGCTTTGCTTCGAAAACAAAACGACAGCGTATTTATTACTAGATTGAGAATTGACCAATTTACTCACCATATCAGCACTGGTTAACTTCTTCACATGGTTCTTGATCTTGGCTTTGATAAAATTTATCAGCGGTGCAAGTTTCCTCTCACCCATATAGGTCTCGCTTGCATGTTTCTTAACTGCAGTTTTGCCAGCTTTACCAGGCTTAAACACTTTCAAAGTGGGGAACCCTTCAACACCGTATTCACCACATAGCTGTTTATTACTAGCTTTGTCACAATTCACTGCAGCCACTTGGAAAATGCTGTCAGATGCTTTCCCAAGGCTATGTATAGTGTTCTTCAATTGCTTGCAGTAACCACACCAAGGAGCATAGAACTCAACTAGTGTAGTATAATTGGTGTTGTGGACCACCCGATCAAAATTAGAAGGGGTCAGTTCAATGATATTAGGATCATCTTTGTAAAAACTTTGATCCTGAGCAAAAACTGAAGCAATATACACCAGCAGTGTTAACAGGTACACTTTCATCGGAAATAAAAACTCAAATTTGATTTACCTAGAATATATGCCCCTCGAAAAGATCGAAATCTCCTCTGAAATATTGCCAAACTTAACTGATAGGTTTGCCAATTAATAACTATGATTTCTATTCCAGACTGTACGGCACAGTTGGTTACAATCCCACAGTATTTTGTAATTTAACGATTACTATTACTATTCGTGAAAGCCGTAAATCGCAGTCTCGATGAAGGGCCTCTAGTGATCATGTGACTTAGGGGAAACCACATAAAGTGGTCCAACCAGGGTGACAGCAGAAACTGTATAAATAGCCATCCTGGCGATTTCTCATTGCAATAAGAATAAGAATTAAGACTCAAGGTCTTTCAACATCAAAGAAAGTTCCTAACATATTAAGGCGAAATTGCTGGCTCCAATACAATGGTTGGCAAGAACAATGAACTGTATGCGTTCTACGCATTTCTGCAGTTATATAAGCATATGGGGCATGTGCAGAGGGATTACAGTCTGAGACAGGTAGCCGAAGCGTTGTATGATACCACACTGATAATCAAAGAGGATACTTCACTCTTTATAACTTGGAAGAGGCTTGATAGTCAAAAGACATCTATTGATAGTGATGACGACGATGGCTATGCTCTAAGGGGTTGCATTGGTACTTTTGCAAAATTGCCTATTGAAGCTGGTATTCAGAGGTATTCTTTAATTGCTGCACTCGAAGATAGCAGATTCACTCCAATTTCTGAAAGAGAACTGAAAACACTTAAGTGTAGCTGCAACATATTAAGGCATTTCGAGAAAATCTATTCGAGCGGGGACGACCACGGGGACATCGACAATTGGGAAATAGGAAAAAATGGTATCGAATTACTGTTTAAGCATCCAAAGTCAGGAAAAACTTGTAGTGCTACTTTTTTACCTGATGTAATGGTAGAACAAGGTTGGGATAAAAAGGAAACGTTCTTGAATTTAATTCAGAAAGCTGGTTGTTGGAATGAAGCAGGGCAAATATTAAACGATTACGAAAAATATTTTTTGGAAGTAATTAAATATGAAGGTAAGAAAAGTGAAATCACGTATGATGCTTTTATCAGTGGTTTTGAGAAGTTAGAGACTTTGGTTTAAATTCAGAAAACCCATATATTATGAATTTGATGGTTCGGGGTACTACGTCGGTAATTTTTATGAGGTTGTTTGTTTTTCCACAGATACCTACAAATATATAATAAAGAGGTTAAACACAGACGTTCAATGGCTCGTTACATATAATATATAATCAAAATAGCTAACACTGAAAGATTTATATACAAAGCAGTTTATTTGTGGCCTTATTTATGGCCTATTGTAGTTTGATAAAATAAAAAAAAGGTGATGATGTGGTAATAAACTCTCACAATTAATCTTTTCACTGAGGGCTGAAACAAAAAGAGTGGTCTAATTGACCTTAAAAAAAGTTGGACGCAACCGGAATCGAACCGATGACCTCTTCCTTGCAAGGGAAGCGCGCTACCAACTGCGCCATGTGCCCAATTAAATTCTGTACTTCTAAATCTTTATGCTGGTACACGAATGTAACCATCATATTCTATTTGTAAATATTTATTGAACGTCTTTTACACATATATTATTGTACTTTGTGTTTATTGTCACTATTATGATTGTATAGTTTATGCTATTCAGTTTATCTATATTAGTAGTTTATGAAATATATATTATATTATATCTTTTGATGAGTCTTGAGGGGTGTTTTCGTTAGTGGAATGAGTTTCTGGTTCCTGTATATGCAATGGTTTAGTCCCATACTTCGCATCAAATTCAGTGAAATCAAGAGTAGCAGTATCGTTTGTAATTTCCACATACTTTTGTAGCATGGCATCTTCCAGTTCTATGGCGTCTTCGTAAATAATAGAACCTTCTGTATTGTAAACACGCGCATTTGCAAACATTAGGTGGAAATCCTCCATCACCTCCGTTATTGAGTTATACTGTAGTCTGTCTATTGCATCCTTTATTGTGTCAAATGCAATAGGGTATTTTATGATTAAATAATAATCAGGATACAAGTGCTTAGAAGGTTTAACCAAAAATATGTCAGATAGTCTTCTTTCATCACTATTGACATAATTCAAGGCAAAATCGTATAGTTTCGTAGCTTGTTCTGCAATACCCTTACGCTCCTCTTCAGAGACTGGATCTTCGGGTAGCATACGAACGTAAACCATTCCGTTTTTTGATTTGGGCGGTCTACCACGTCCACGCATACCGGCACGTCCTCTAGGCTTCCCTCTACCACGGCCTCGGCCACGACCCCTGGATGAAGTGTTTGCAGACTTTATTGAAGTCTTACCAGCCCTTTTAACAACATCCTCGGTATTATCACCAACGTCACCTGTAATGGACTCTGTAGGATTATTTTCTCCATCATCCGTCTTTATTTTCTTTGGACGACCACGCGGTCTAGTGGATGGAGCCTTTCTCTTCTTCGCGTATTCCCCACTGTCCGAATCCAAATCATTTGTTTCTGGTGTATTGTTCATAGTTTGTGTCGGACTGCTAGGGATAGATATACTGCTTGATCGTATTGCCTCATTGGATTCAGTTTTGATGGTATTGGAGTTTACATCTGTTTCGTCATCTTTTAATTCCATTATTTTGTTTGGATCTTTATCCTCAGAGTCACTAACCTCAAATTGTTTTAACCACTGTTCTTCAGACATATTATCAGAATAAATCATTTGTTTGCGTTCTCTAGTCCCTCTACCATAAGTTTCTGCAGATTCAGATTCTTCTTTCTTTAATTCTTCGTCAATATTTCTGTGATATATCTCTGGTAGTTCGTCAAGGGTCATCAATCTACTGTTAATATGCATAGCCTTATCAGCTTCTTCCCTCTCAGTGTCTAACTTAGAGAATAGAGCTAGATCATCTTCACTTCTAGCCAAAATCTCGTTGATCTCATTGTCTCGCAGTTCTTCTTCTTCTTCTATACCAGCTTCTCTCCTTCTCCTACGTCCTTCTTCAGCTTCTAATAGGGATCTCAGTAAAGCCTCTTGTTCTTCAGCTGTTGATTTGTTATCAAATTTACCAGCTTGAATAACTTTACCGTCAATATCCAGTTTCTTATAGGCCCTTTCAAGAATGACCTCTTCTACAGAGTTTGTCGTGATCAAACGAATGATACGCACCTCGTTTTTCTGACCAATTCTATGGGCTCTATCTTGAGCTTGCAAATCTTGATGCGGATTCCAATCTGTATCAAAAATGATAACTGTGTCTGCAGTTTGAAGATTCAAACCCAACCCACCAGCTCTAGTAGACAGGATGAAACAAAAGTACTCAGAATTTGGATCGTTAAAAAGCTTCAAAAGTTCACCACGTTCGTCTGATCTTGTATGACCATCCAATCTTAAATATTTGATGTCAATATATCTCAAAAAGTCTTCCATAATATCCATAATCTGTGTCATTTGGAAAAAAATCAGTACTCTATGGCGGGAGGCTTTCAACTTGGGCAAAATTCTTTCTAGAAGTTCAAACTTACCAGCAACACGCCAAATGTTCATATTTGTATCTCTAGTTGGGTTAATATGGTCCTCAACTTCTTCAAAAACAAACGGATGGTTACATATCTTCTTTAATTGCATCAATTGGTTATTGAAGCCTCTCAAGCCTACCAACTTGTTCTTCTTTTGATCGCCAATAAACAACTGTTTGTGTTTTAGCATTTGTTGATACATTGCATGCTGCAATGCACTCATCTTACACTTGATAACTTTTTCAACTTTATCTGGTAACTCCTTCTCGACATCCTTCTTCAAACGACGTAATAAGAAAGGACGTAGGACCTTATGCAGTCTTCTAATAATCAATAGTGTTTCTTCTTCGCTTAATTCGATTTTATCTTGGCCACCAGTATTAGCAAAAGGTGTATTAAACCATTCATCAAAAGACTTTGCTGAATTAAAGATTTTGGGTAAAACAAAGTTTAATAAAGCCCACAATTCTGGAAGGTTGTTCTGTAAAGGAGTACCTGTCAAAATTAAACGATAATCAGAGTGGTAGAAGGTGTTTAATGTAAGGGACAGCTTTGATTGTGCATTTTTCATTCTGTGACCCTCATCAATAATCATATGAACCCACTTAACCTTGGACAAAATTGCCCTCTCTTTAATAATATATTCAAACGTTGTGATAACAGCATCGAACTCACCAGATTTTATTTGTGCTTGCTTCATCTTTCTTTCATTAGGAGAGCCCTTATAAGAAATCGTACGTAATTTCGGTGCCCATTTTGCAAATTCAGAGCTCCAATTTGGTAAGGTAGATAAAGGAACAATGATTAAGAAAGGTCCCTTTATATTTTTCATTTCATAAAGATAAGTCAGTAGGGAAATTGTTTGAATTGTCTTACCTAGACCCATTTCATCAGCCAAAATACCATTTAAATGGTTGTTGAAAAGTGAGACCATCCATTGTAAACCCTTGATTTGGTATTCTTTTAACGTACCACCAACTAATATCGATGGTTGTTGTCTGACTTCTTCCTTGATCCTATGGGCAACGTTATAATAGTCTATATTTTCCTCATCATCATCATCATCGTTCATACTCATCGTTAACATTTGATCATCGTTATATACCACAGGCTCAGCAGATTCTTCCTTTTTCTCCATAAGATGTTGGTTTAGCATATCTTTGGTGTACTTCTGTTGGTCCTTGACAGCTTTTGTTAAGGAATCCAAAAAGGCGTTGGTTTGTTTTAGAAGATGTGTAATTCTAGTATCTTTTGTTTGGTCCAATAGTTTGATATAAGCTTCCTCATCATTAGCCTTCAATGCTTGTAAACGCTCCTTCGCCTTTCTTTCGGCTCTTTTCTGTTCTTCCTTTTCAATGTTTGCATGTGTGGCAACTAATTTATGCCCCAATTTTATTCTTTTATTTCTTCTGTGAACCTTGTGGTTAAATGTATTGACTACGGAATTTCTGATTCTGGTCAGTTTTTGTTGATACCTCTTGCTTTCTTCTTCTTGTCTAATTACTTCACGTTTGCGATACAGTTCTATAGTTAATAAGACATCATTGAAATTAATATTTCTGATCTTCGATAAAAAGTTAGGATGAGCATTCGTTAATAAGGAATTCTGATACCATTCATATTGTAGTACATGGCCACGGACAGCTTTCTGTAGAGGTAATAACTGCAAGGCAAAATAATCATATAAAGTTTCCTCTTTGGTATTTTCATCCTTACTATCGTCGAGCATGTCAGAAATGCATTCATTAACTGATGTATCAAGATTGAGAGCTATTAAGGTTTGATAAATATCTGTTGCTGTATGAATGTCAACGCCAGCAGGCAACATGCCTGGCTCCATTACCAGTTTAGGATTGGCAGTATTCGGGAATAAGGAATAATAATCAACAGGTTCCTCAGGGATAGTTGGAATAGAAAACGTATCAACCATTAAGTCCGGATCTTCAATCGATACAACATTCTTAACATATGGGTATTTTTCAACAAACTTTTGAATGGGTACTGGAGGTAGTTGTTGAGCAGGTTTTAGCTCACCATCTACCAATGGGTCTGGCACTCTTTCTGTTGGCGGTTTCAAAGCATACTGATTTTGTGTTTCAGGGTTCTGATTCTCTTGTTTGTTCAAATTTGGTGTTGCAATTTGATGGGTAACAGATCCTGGTATGGTTCTTGGAGATGGGGTATCTGTTTTATGTGTTTCTTCTCTGAGTGTATTAGAGCTAGTCCCTTGTACACCAACAGGTGGTATTTGTTCGTGAGTGACATTCGGTGTATTTGTCCCTGTTTTAATTATTGGTTTTTCTTCCGTCATTGATGTGTTAGCTGAGGCTGTATTGGTATCAATTTTGGCGTTATCTGAGGTGCTATTTTTATCCTGTTGCTGTGATTGTGCATGTGGTTGCGATTGCGCCTGTGGTGTCGCCTGTGGTTGCACTTGCGGTTCAGTTGGTGGTTGCACCGGTGGTTGCGCTTGTGGTTGTGGTTCTGGAATTTCAGAAGCTGGGCTGCCACTCTGTTGATTAAGCTGCTTTTTCTTGACAAAATCGCTCAAGGAGAGTAGCATGCGCTTGAAATCAGGTGGATTGTTAATTGATTGTTGAATGACTTTTTGATATTCTTGTGGGACAGGTTGGTTATTGACAAGGCTTTTGAGAGCCGAAATCTGAGCTCTTAGCAATTCTGATTGTTGTGGCGTAAATATTGAGTTTTGGGGAACCGGTCTCTGTTGTGTTGGATTTAGAGGTGCTGGCTGCGTTTGTCTATCATTAGGTTTGTTAATTGTATGTGGGGAGTTAATTGATTTATTAGGTTGACTATTATTACGCACAGGCATATTTTGTGTAACTACTTGAGACTTAGGTGATGTGGCAGGCGAGTTTGAATTGTCAGAAATGGTCCTCGATTGAAAATTGTCTCTTTGGGAAGCACCATTGTTACTATTTTCTTTTTTATAAAATTGTACTTGTGGGTTAGTTGCGGGAGATGCTGAAGACGCACTTCCCTCGGTACCATTCATTGTGAAGTTTGGTGGCCTTTGGTCTGTTGACGTCTCCAGTTGTTCCTTATTATGAGAGAATGTAGACCCATTTGGGTTATCAACACGCCAAGGTTCGCTGTTGTTCTTATTGTCGTTTTGTGGTGTACCTACGTGTACCTGCTGTTGTTGCTGTTGTTGCTGTTGTTGCTGTTGCAACTTTTGCTTCTGTTCTTGTTGTTGTTTGGCAGCCACATGAAGAATTTTAGTTAGATGGATAAATTCGGGTACATTGGCAGCGTTCTTACCGTGTTCATTTCGAAGTTGCTGCCACTTTAGATAGCATCTATTTATTTCTTCCTTCGTTAGTTGGCGTTGTGGCATGGGAACGTCCATTTTTGTTAGGATATGTTGTTTACTTATAGTATAATTCCTGCCTTCTTTGCTATTCAGTCTATCTGATCCTTTTTAATAGATTTCGTTGTTGATAGAACTTTTGCTGTCTTCGATACTCCACGTTGTGGATAGATATTTACCAGGTATAGTTTTGTATCTTTTCCTTGGATACCTAGTGTCAAAAAAGTTTAGTTCACAAAATTTTTTGGCAAGCTATCAATGAAGAGTGGTAGTGGTAAAGTATTTGACCTTTTTATAGCTTCAATGAAGAGCAGATGAAATTGATAAAAAAAGGTGGCTTGCGAACTTATGGTCAACCAAAACTAAGTCCTTTATTGTTATCTTATTGACTTAATTGCTGCTTCTATTGGTTCTTTCCTTATCGAGATCTTTCCTCTAATCTTAGCGTTCAACTAAAGCTATATCGCAAAGCAAAGTTAAAACGCGAAAGAACAGTAGAAAAATTATTAGCTTACGTTGTATGAAAACGGGATACTAATAAAAATGGAAAGAAGTAGAAAAACAAGCTGAATATTTTTTAATATGGAATGCCAGTCCACTTTCTTTATTCCTTAATACCTTGTTTCTTCACAGTTAATGTACCTTTGAGCCATATAAGCTATGGACATTTCGCTTGTCTTTTTTTTTTGTTGTTTGCTGATGGGTCTTTGGACTTTAATTTTTTTCCTGTCTCACCCATCTCACTCCGTACCCTCACACTTTATTTTTTTTCTCTCCTTCTTTGCTTGTTTATTATATGAACGGAGCTCTTTCCTAGCTCAACACGTTCGCATACAATGACAAGCATAGTCAACATACACCACATGATATAATATAATACGGAAATTCCCACTATCACAAACAAGCAGGTAAAAACTCAATTTTGTAATCGTGTGAGGTAATATGCAAATGATTTGAGATCATGTGACTTTGAATTCCACCACTATCAGTAGTACCAGAACACTACACGTTGTTGTCGATATGAGAGACCCAAACTAGTTATAACCCTTTCTGTGTTCTCTAGCATGACAATACAAAGCGCCATTACTAGAGTCACTGTATAGAGCATAAAATATCCCATAAGGCGTATCATTTGTGAGATGTTATATTGGTACCATATTTGTCTGGTCAATATATCAAAAACTTAGTAGCGATTCCACTCTAATGAAGTTTGCGAGTATATAGGGTACTCGGTACGTTTTAAAATTGTTAGTAGTATCATAAAGCAGAAACTCATAAATAGAAGTAAAGTAAACACTTTTCAAAGACACTGAAACGTTGATGGATGACTTACTCTTGGTAACAAGAATTCACTAGTCTTGTTGACTAATTCTTTTGCCGCAACATCAGAACAAAATTCAAGCATTATCCACTCTGAGTTCTGTAAACTCCCTTAAAGTTAATAGGAAGACATAGCTCTTAACTTTAGCCTTAGCCGCCAACTACGATTAAGAACATATCAAGCCCTTGCCGCCGACCGGAGAAAGTCCTTGTAACAAATAACTCACGTAAACTGTGATAATACGAGGACCCGCAGAAAGAAAAAAAAATGATTTTCGGTTTTTCTAGCTTGTTTTTTGTCGTGTAAGTATTCTAGCGTTACGGCTTTTTTCTTCCCTGGCCGATGGTTTGAATAATGGATTGAAGAGGGACCGCGGGGAGGGTGCACAGAACTGGCGCAGGGGAAAATAGGGAAGGGGAAGTATTGGAAACTCAGTAGAAACAAAAGAAAGAATTCTTCAATCGTGAGATGTATTGTGACGTAATACATGGGAATCGGTAATCTTATCGAGAGTTGTATGTTTGTTTAGCTGATGGGTTCAAAGTCGGGAATGGTTAGGATTGAATAGTGTCTATCTGTTCATTGTGCCATGAGTTGATATCCTGGTATAGAAAAGACCGAAATAGCTGTGCTGTTAAGGCTTTTTTTTTGTTATATTCTATCTTAGGCACACAACTTCTGCCATATTGTGATGAGCGCTCACTAGGGAGAGTTTAAAAATGAAGGTGCGGACTATTCTATATGTAGCCCTTACTGTTCATGATATTGCTATGTAACCGGTTATGTACTTTCAAGAGTCGACAAGAGATGGAGAGAGGGGAGGCAAGGAAAAGATAGATGAATAGCAGATCTTTTATATATATTTATATATAGCTGTGATTGAAACAATGAGGTGTTTTGATGCTATTGCTACAGAACCGAATTCACACTACAAGGCAGACAAAAAAGGAGGAATGGGTAGCTTTTAAGTGGGGACTTCTTGAAAACACAATAGCTAATGGCATATGTATTTAATTGGAATTTTCCTTTTTCTTTTTTTCCTTTTTTTTTCCCTCTTCTTTGGCTTCTACAGTATATCTATCTGTTTAGTCTCCAGTTACCATGAAAATGCATAAGCAATGACTTTAGGTACAACTCATCCGCACTTCTTCTGTTTTTCTTCCTTCACTTAAATTGTGCTTCTTTTTATGCGTCCTTGATTTTATCTTCTTTTTGCTTGTGTGTTTCTGTGTGTGTCTGTGTCGGCGATGTAAAAGTAAGATGTCGAGATCCGGGATCAGAGATACTGAAATGCTGTACTGGAAATGGATAGAAACGAATAAAGGGAAGCACAATACACACGCAACTTACCTGTAAACGGATGTGGGTCTTACAGCTTCTTCTGTGGCTCTTTCTCAAGGCAATTGAGATGTAGAACTATTTCTCACAGATTGAAATGTTGGAAGTATACATGAAAAGTTGAGCTCCCTGTGTTTTTTACTTGGAGGGAGAGGAGTAGGGGCGAAAAGAAATGAGAAAAGCTTAAAAAATTAAAGAAAAACAGGTCCATGGCCATCCATGGCACTGATTGTTGCACTTTTTTGGTGTTTGTTCTTTAACCAACTCCCACCTTTTTTTTTTGTAGGTCGATGGGATGAAAATCTGAAAGAGAAATGATAAAAAAAGGAAGTAAATAGGAATACATATTAGTGGAAGAACCTTGACGACACAGAAGAGCTCCAGTATCTAAAGGATCAGAACGCTAATTTCAAATGTCATGATGTATAATATCCTCAAAAAAAAAGAATAATGAAGTATAGCAGTCCATCATAGCCTATCGTAGTAGTGAAAGATTCCAATAATGAAATAGAGTAATAGGATAGCACCATTGTGCCCTATAGCTAGCCCAGGTTAACCGGTATACTTTTCCCAAATTCTTACCCTTTCATAAGACAAGCATAGAGTCCTGTTGTAGTGGAGAATCGTCTACTAAAGAGTTGTAGAAAGAGCCAGAATAACAACAAAAAAAAGAAAGAAAGAAAGCATCTAGTTGCTGCGGGGATGCACTGGGATAACACAAAAAATACAAAAAAAGAAAGGAGACCCCCTTCCCCCCGAAGGTCCAACCGAACGATGTAGGGGAGCCCATTTCGGCCTTCTCTAACACTTTCTCCCGGTGATTCATCCTTCGATGTAGGCGATAGCACTAGAACAAGAACAGTGACTAAAATGCCAATATAGGCGTACATAACTTGTAAAAGAGTAATGTGGACAGCTTTTCACTAGACAAAAGGCTGTTAAATTAAATCAAGTCCTTTAGTACCATCTATCGTGAACTTGGGAAATTTGAGAGAGTATTATTTATCCAATAAATACTGGTTTTCATATCCACTTCATCTAAGTGCATTTAAACGCCAACTAAGAATTCTTGCTACAATTTACACTTTCTCAAAGTAAATGTTAGATGTACTATATTATTGTTAAAACTATCCTTTGTTAAAGTTCTTGTTGGCTATAAAGAAGGGAGGTCCATTGGATAATTGAAATTCCGTGAGAGTTCTTTTCAGCGAAATAAAAAGAGCTCTAAATCAGCTTCACTAAGTTTGCGCCATTATTTAGCTAGGTACATTTTCTATAATTATTTCTACTCTATAATGATTTTTTTCTTTCAAGGTTTTCCCTCCTTTGCTCTTAGATTTTTTAGCCTCTTTGTAGAATTCTGGCTTTAAAATGTTGATTTTGTATTCTTGGCCAAAGAAGTTCGAGAATGGGGATATCTAATGAGTCAATACCTTTAGCGATAAATTTATAATATTCATTCTTCAATTTAGTTTGTATTTATAAGAGAAACTGTTATAATCTAATATCCGCATCATAAGAATTACCCAGAGTTTCCAGCCCACGGAAATGGATCAAAAGGCCTGCGTTACGTAATCTAAATCTAGTTTTGTGAAGCTCGATATTAAATTTCTTCTTCTCTATTTCGTACTTTCAAGAAGGAAGTTATTTTAAAAATTAATGTAAACATATCATTTGGATTGGCATTGTACATATTTTATATTATATGTTTTGGCAACATTTATAGGTGGCATGCCTACTATTCGACACGGATGGCAAAAAAAGGTGTGGCCAAATAACAACCACAAAAGAATGTTAGTTAAGCTAAATCCTTAAGTGATTTCTATTAACTGTCTAGTAGTATTCGTAAAGTAAAAGTTTTAAACCGTTTTATAATATACATAATTAAAAAATGCCAAGATAGTTGGTACTGTACATGTCTGTAATTGAAATAGTGCGTATGTATCGTTCTATGACGATATAATTTAATCATTAGGTCAGGTCCGTTTCAAAAAGATGTTCTGTATGTTAGAGATGCTCAAGCAATTATTGTTCATCTTTTTGGGTATGCTTTTCAACATACTCAGATGCTTTCGCCTTGACGTAGTCAGTCATCTTTTCATCATTGTTGGATTCTTCAAATTGTAACCACTTATTGAAGAAAAATTTGGCCTGCTTTCTGGTTATCTTCATTTTAATAACACGTTCAAATAACTCTTCCACCCTAGACTTGTTATCTTTTTGTTTGATTTCTTGATCTAAATAAACATTCCAGATATCAATTCTTTTCGGAGCATCGGCAAGAAGACCTTCAAATAAGGATCTACCTCTCTCTGGGTTACCTTCAGAAAATTCTAGTTGTGCAAACTTTCTGACAACCTCAATATGGTTACGCTTTGGTAGGGATTTCAATGCTGAAGATAGAATTGTGCCGACTTGGTCTGGTTCATTCTGTGAAAGAACAAAAGAGGCCCAAGAGACCCAGATTGAAGTCTTTTCAGAGCCAAACTTCTTTGTTGTAATCTTGAAAAGTTCGCTAGCCTTGTCAAACTTTTCACTCAATTGATAGATACCGATGAGTTTGGAATGCATAGTAAATGAATCCATATATTGACAAGATCTTGTAAATACATCTTCTAGAGTTTCCTCAGAACCAAAAGTATTTTCCAAGTTCAACATGGCTATCCAAATATTTAGTTTTTCAGCTTCTTCTCTGTAGTTGATTGTCTTCAAGGCACGTTCCGCAAGCTCACGAGCCTTGTCAATTTCACTCAGCTGCAATTGGAAGGCCATGTAATTCATCCATATGACGGAGGAATTTGGATTACCAATTATTAGCCTTTCAAAATCAGCAACGGATTCTGGAGCACGAGTGTTGATATCAATTGTTTTGTCTTCAACCAAGTTCTTCGACTTTTTCTTTTTGTTCTTGGATCTTTTCGATTCCATGAAATCTTCCTCATCTGATTCTGAATCTGAAGAAGCATTAGCTTGATCGAGAATAGATGTAGTCCAATCGAAGCCAGCACTTAGACTCAAACCACCGTCATTTGAAATAACAGTAGTCGACTTGGAGGAATGAGCTTCTTCATCATCACTTGCTTCGCTTTCAGAATTGTAAACAACTTCATCGTCCATCAATTCATCCTGATCTTCATCGATCTTTCTTGGTTGTGGTTGTGATTCAGCCTTCTCAGTAATTGTTTCATTAGTATTGAAGTGAGACGCCTTCAAGGACAAAGATAGTTGCTTCTTTTCAGGGTTGGATTTCAAAACGTAAGCTTTAACTCTGTCACCCACGCCAAATATGGATTGAATATCCTCTGGTACTTCATCTGCAATTTCAGTAATGTGAGCTAGACCAGTCACATTAGCCGTGTTATCAAGCTTGACAAAAACACCAAAATCGGTCACATTTCTGACAGTACCGTTGAAAATGTCTCCTGGCTTTATATCAGAGTAATTCTTTAACACCTTCAAATCACCGTTCACTTCAGTTTCTCTCAGAGTCAGAAGGATACGATCATCTTCATTACAAGACACAATTTTACCTACAACTGGTTGCATTGGCTTGTAGAACTTTTTCCATTCCTTTAAGTAAGAGTCAGAAAGTTTACTCACTGGTACAAAAGCTTCAACTGATTTTCCTAAGAATACGAAAAGACCTTTATCAGTTACAGTTTTCACTAGACCGTTCACAACCTCGCCAACCTTCAAATCAGAATGAGAAGTGATCTTCTGAACTGTGGATTCATCTTCGGCAAGTTGTAGTTGAACTTTCTTCTCATCGGCAATAACAGAAGTTATTTTTGCCTTTACAAACTCGTTCTCCTTACCAGCAAAAACTTGATCTAGAGGTTCAGTAAAGTCATTAAGAGCTTCCAATGCGGTTGAGATACCGGTAATTTTGTTTTCAAGTTCAATTAGCAAGTACTTTGGAGTAACCTTTACAATCTTACCGATAGTATGGCCACCAACCTTCAAGTCATCAATACTATTAATTTTACCATTTCTTTGAGTAACTTGCAAAATGCTCTTATTTTGGTCCTTACCGGTTACATTAACCTTTAAAACAGAGCCCAGAGGGAAATCATCCTCAACGTTTTTGATATTCATTAAAGTTTCTTCTGATAAATCAAAAATGGATAACTTAGCTTTAATTGTTGGTGTAACTGTTAACCACAAGGTTGAATTCTGATAGTTGTTCACAAAAGCGATAATTTCATCGCCTACAGTGATATCTCTAATATCTAGTTCCTTTACATCCTTTGATTTCAATTGTGATGGTTTCATTGTCAACTCAAACACCGTACCTTTCACAAAGTTGTGTGTAATTGGAAGAGACTTGTGACTCTTAAGGTCATGGTGGCCAATGATTTTAACACGGACTTTGTCATTTGCCTTATAATGTGATAAAGGATGCTTTTTATCTTTTATATCATTATAATTGTCGAAGACTTCAGAGATGTCCACTCTACCATGGACATTATCAGCCAAAATGATATTCAGTTGATTCTTCTTAACACCCTTGATTTTGGCATCCAAAATTTTTCCCAGCTTAATATCCTTAACACTCTTGATACTTGTGTCAATGATATTTTCAGCTGAAATAGTTTCGGCGGCCTTCTCAACTTTTGGAGCCTTCAAAGTCAGCAAGAATCTTTCATTATCATCATCGGTCCTCAAAAGGTAGGCTGTAACAGACTGGTTTGAATAAAACGCTTTCTCAATGTCGACTTGTCTACTTTCAACAGCGTAGCTAGGCAATACCAAACCAACGAATTTACCAGTAAATGCAACAAAAACACCTGTACTTGAGATGGATTTAACATAGCCGTGCAAGGGGTCTGTCTTTTTAAACTTTGTAATTTCAGCAAAGGTAGTTGGTAGTCTCTTATTTTGAGCGTCTTTCATCAAGGATTTCTTTAAGGATAAGTTGAAAATCTGAGTCCTAGAATCCTTATCGATAACGAGACCAGTAAGTTTACTACCGATACGAATTTTTTTGATCTCCGCTCTACATTGTTCAATACGCTCATCAGAGATATGGCCAACGTAAATAACACCACGGATACCAACATCTGGAATTTCTACAATGACAGAGTCCTTTGTTTTTTCAACGACAACGGTTTCTATAATGCTTTGACCTATCTTTAGTGATTCGATTATACTTTTTTGTTGCTGAGCTTCTTCATTTGAAACTTTACATGTAACAATTATTCTTCTTCTTTCTTCATCCACTTCTAAAACTTTAACTTGTACAGTTTGGCCCAATCTTAAGTGATCCTCAGCTCTCTTAACAAAAACTTCGGAAACTTCAGATTTGGGCAGGAACCCTGTAACTCCACCAAAGAACATGATTACACAACCATGGCCATTGAATGATTGAACGGTACCAACAGTTTTTTCATTCTTGTTCTTGATTGACTTAGCAGTTTCAAAACTCTCTATAACAGGCTTTTCTAACTCTTCATCATTGACAAGAGACTTTTTCATAGTGGCAATTATATGGCCATGGTTATCAACGTTTAGAATCCTACATTTAGTCTTTGATGCAATTTTAAATTTTCTCTCTGGATAAATTAGACGAATATCAGAAATATGCAAAGGAGGGACAAATGCTGTGAATTGTCCTCCGAGTAGTTTTAATTCAACACCTGAGCTACTAGCCTTTAAAATTTCACAATTATTGAACACTTCACCTACTGGGATATCCTTAGATCTTATGTACTTTAGCTTCAACTTTTCTGGATCTGTGGTCAATTCAAAAATGCAGTCTGCTACATCGTAACCAATAACTCTAGATTTTAACTTATCCTGCTTTATGATCTCACCGAGATTGGATTGATGAACTCTACCAATAAACTTATCACTGATTGCAAGGTAAAGATAGCTTGAGTCACGACCTTTAACTACACTTTCATCGATGATGAATCCTATTGGGAAAGCTTCCAAACTTTCAATACTTCCTAATGTGTTATTGAGAGAGATGACATGAGGTAAAGTAGAAAGAATGAGTACTCTGTCTCCTGACTTGTTGATGACGGAAGCTAGAATTCTACAAGGTATATTACTACCTAGGGAAAATTTGTGTTTTATATCTTCTTCGCTAAAGGTTTGAAGATGTGGCTTACCGATGAACGCAGAAATTGAACCAAAAACTTTACCAACAATACCTGAGTCAGTTATCTCTTCGCACAAAAGGTCAACTACTTGACCTGGTAGTACTGAATCGATTGATGAAATAGATGTCATCTTGTTCTTCTTTACACTGAAATCTTGGGATACTACAATAGATCTGTCAGTTTTCTTGGTGATGCAACTTATGAACACAGAGCCAGGTTTTAATTCATCAAAATTTGTACAATCTTTCTTTGCAATGAAACCTGTTAGAGAAGGAACACCTAGATCTAGAGTTGCACCGTGATCTTCGATACTTTCAACAGAGCATTGTATTATGGTGTTTTTATTGATATCCTCTACATCGAAATTATTGACTACAGATGGTTCAATTGTCAATTCTATTCTCTTCTTTTGTTTTGCATTTTTTGGTTTCAATGCGGTGTTCTTGGTAACAGCACACCTCAACCATTGACCAACTTTGAAATAATGCCTTAGATTTGGAAGAGATTTCTGTTCAGATTCATCATCAGACGATTCGTATTCTGCGTCATCTTCTTTAGAATCAGAGTCCATGTCTTCATCAATATCTTCAAGCAATGACGTCAATTGTTCAGAAATATGTGTCAAATCAACAAAACCTGATAGGCCATCTGTAAAGGTGATACGAAGATCATTTTTTGTTATAGAATCAATTTGACCCAATAGAATAGTACCTTCTTTCACGTTGTTGAAGTTTAGATGTTCTATTATAGCACTCCTCTGTTCAGTAGTATCGTCGGTAACAGTTTCAGTATCTTTCTTGGAAGATCTCTTCTTTTTCTTCTTCGGTTTACCAGCATCATCTTCTGTTAATGGTCTCTTTTCGTTACCGAATAACACATCGTGAGCGGCTTCGTTAGCAACATGTTTCAACTCTAGTGGAGTCAAAGCAGAGGAGCCACCTCTTGGAAAGGAGATTTCTTCAGTGGTCCTTACCAAAGTTGACTTTTCTGGTTGTCTTGTTCCATCTTCTTTAGATAATGGGAAGTCACTTGATGTACTCATTGTATATTTCCACTCTTGTTTATTTTGTTTATATCGTCTCTCAATTGTGTCAAAATAATAATAAGTGCAATAATGAAGTGCTGATTAAGAAAGGAACTGGAAAATAAATATATATATTTTTTGAATATATTCGAAAGTGATTAGACCGGTTTTAACCTGCTATACTAATTCTCTCGGTTTTCTCTAGAATAAAAATAGTCGGGCAAATGTTAATGACTATTTCTGTTAATCCTTCTTTTATAAAGACCTGGTGATTTTGGGTGATATTTCAAAAGTGTAGTCTGCTTTTGATTACCACGACTTTCTTGAATAGAGTTCTCACTAAATCAATATATTGCACTTGAATCTTTGTGATTATAACAAAAACAGACCAGAACCTATTAGCAGAAATGCAGTTGAAACAATGTGTTATCTTTTTTTTTACAATAACAAATAAAATAACAAAACTATTTCGGTATAATATCAGTAGCTCATCGCATTATTTTTGTTAGGTATTTATTGCAATAGATCCAGCACTGAAAATTTTCGATGCTCATCGCAAATTTTTTTTTTTTTTTTGCTTCAACGGCCAGTTTAGTGTACGATGAGAATATAGTGACCGTCAAATATAAGTTGAAAAAGGAAAACTAAAGGAGCACATGACTTCTTTGATATCTTTTTTTGTGATTGTGTGTGTTCACTGATTTAAATTTTGTGCAGTATTGGGTCGAATGCTATTTGTCACAATTAGAGTAACTTGTCGTTAATGTAATAATCGGTTTATTATATTGCAATCTATGATATGTTTTATCCCTTCTGTAAAGTGTTGGCAGTTCAATTCATTTTGATATAAATAACGACAAGTAATCAAAGCTTTGTCAAGACGAAATGAAGAGACCCGTATAATAACAAATTTTGTAAAATGTTAGTAGTAATTATTGAAAAATATGAGTTTTATGGTTTGAAATAATCGCATAGCACTCAAAAAAAAAAGACACAAGTTTTCTAGTTCTACTTCAATGTCATTCGGCTAAAATGAAGTCAACGTATGTGCATGTTAAAAAATAAAAAAAAAGGCAAAGGATCAGGAAATAACTTTGAAAGGTCTCTTATCTTAATATAACGGGACTTGTACAATCATTACAACATTATATACTGTAAGCTTTATCGTAGAAGACCTACGCTTATTTTCTTACAACTTTGGCGGCTAATATTGCTATCATTTTATAGAGACAAGATCCCAGTTACGGATGTCAGATCTTTTTGTGGCATACGCGCTTATTACCGTGGATAACGATGATAAGGGTGTATAAAATATGGTTTAGCGAAGTGAAGGGTAAAGTGTAGTTTATTTTTTGGTATAACACGTACACTTAGTATTAAAACGTTACAAAGAGGTATCGTTGGCCTACATTACTGTCCATAATTCCCTCCGTTCCTGCATTGACCCATTCAAGAGTAAAAGAAAAGGAAGTTAACAAGTGCAAGTTCAAGGGTTATTAGTATCTCTTCCATTATATCGCAGATATATCTAGAAAGGATCTGAATATCTCCTCGGATGTTAGTTGAAAGAACTAGACATGTTAAAATTGAAGATAAGATACTTCGCCGGATGAGGAAGTGTGATGTTCTTCAACAACTTGTAATGTGATCATGATCTAGTATTGTCTGTACTAACGAACTAAGTCTACCTCAGAGTGTTTATGCATCGATTGAGAAATCGCATTACTCCAAACAAGACATGTGACTATATCTCACCCCCTTTTCCAACTTACATCTTCCCTACCTACAAGCTTCGCGCACTGCACATTCGAAAAACCAGTAATTTGTGACTGCTCTGTCTGGCTATATAGCGATTTTTGGAAAGGACATGCACCTGTACACCACGTATACTAAGGAACTGCTCCCCAGAACGACCCTGAGCTGACTGGCAAATAGTTACACGTAACGCATGATAATTCAGTGATAAATTTCCAAATTCGGTAATTTTCTCGTGCACATGTATTGGAAAAATGATGAAAAATCATTGTTTTTTTTTGCAAGTTGGCGAAATATGAAAAAGCGAAGACCACGAAAGCACTCATAGTGACGACTCTACAAGAAAGACGTGTACCAGAGAGATACTCGCAGCAGCGACTACAATATGAAAAGAAGACAGAAAAAAATTGCTCCAAAGCTGTAGTGTCTGCACACTTTTCTGAGGGCAGCTGCTCTTTGTAGAGGTTCAAGTAGTACCAACTGACAACCCAAAACCTCAATCTGTAGCTCCCCTTCTTTTGAGAGGCATTTCATGTCAACTCTAAGAAACCCTTGTAGAGAACTACCCCAAAGAAAAGCTACAAATGGGTCTCAGAAGGAACAAAACCTTGGTACTGGAGTATAAGAGAAACAGCTGTACAGCGCTTTCACAGTCCACATATTGTACAGCAGGTTTTCACACAAACTCGCAAAACTACGACAATTTCTCTGAGAACTACCGTAGAGTCCAAGATTATAAGATACTCGTGCTACACTATTTTTGCAAACAGAGATAGCTACGTAGAACTAGTAGAAGACAGCAACCATAAAAGATTACTCTTGTGCTTCATTGAACTTGTACGCCGGGTTTTACTGCCCGACAAAAGGAAAGCAGCTCTACTGGCTTTACCCGGTTGCAAATTGTATTCCTTAGTTGCACGCTTCTCATACCCAATTGTGAGACAACTGCAGAAGCAAGTGCACTAACGGGATGGCATTGTACGTACATAGTTATAAAGCACAATTTTCAAAAATTTTTTTTTTTTTTTTTTTCAAAAAATTTTCCAATTTTCATTTTGTGCAATCCGTGTTTGATTTGTACGCTTGAGGAAGTGAAAGCTGGAAAAAAAAAAAATTTCACTGATTTTTTTTTTCATCGACAACTCTCACCAAAAATTTTTTTTGCAATAGTTAGTAGTGAAAAAAACTCTTGGATAATAGATTTTTTTCTCTTTTGAACTGGATATTATATTATCTTTCATTGAAATTTCAATTACTATTTATTGAGTTTTGTTTCTAGGACTTAAGGAAGACGATAACAAAGTACTATAAAAGGATAACTAGCCCAAGATGTTGATGCCAAAGGAAGAAAGAACCAAGATCCACAGACACTTGTTCCAAGAAGGTGTTGTTGTTGCTAAGAAGGACTTCAACCAACCAAAGCACGATGAAATTGACACCAAGAACTTGTACGTTATCAAGGCTTTGCAATCCTTGACCTCCAAGGGTTACGTCAAGACTCAATTCTCTTGGCAATACTACTACTACACCTTGACTGAAGAAGGTGTTGAATACTTGAGAGAATACTTGAACTTGCCAGAACACATTGTTCCAGGTACTTACATTCAAAACGCTCAACAAGCTCAAAGACCAAACAGAAGATACTAAGTCAGTTAACGCTAAGATGAGAAGTGCATTGAATTTAAGGTTGTGATTTACTCATCTAACCTTTTATCTTTTTTTGCTCTATCTCTTTTTTTTAAACTGTTACTATATTATCTTTTATCCTTTTTTAATTAAAACTTAAAAAATTTACCCAAAAAATCCTCATTTTTCAGTTCTCCATTCTGCTACTAGATTGACTTAAAAGAAAAGAAATAAAATAAATTGAAAAGAAGCAATATCTTTTATCCTTTTTAAAGTGGTTCTCCTAATTGGAATGTGATTAAATGTGTTTCCATCTCTCTCAAGGTTCCTATATTTTTGGTTCACATTCTGATGTGTGAATTAATTTTCATATGTTTTGTTTAATAATGGCGTTTCTTCATGGAATTAGTTATTCGCATTGTTTACTTTGCATCTAAGTCCATTGAAAGAAATGCGTTTCGCAAGATATACTATGAGTTAATTCATAGGGAACATAACTTGGTTATTTTTTTTTATTCTTCTCTACTTTGTTAATCGATTGAGAAGGGAGATATGAAATCGCATTTTGTTTGCAAATTCTAAATTTACATGACCATAAGATATGGATATTCTCTTTTTTGTATATTGTATTTAATCAATAACACTAATATAGAAAAAAAGATTCTATCAAAATTAGCCTCCAGAGTATGCTTTTATTATTATTTCCACCATTGATAACTATAGAATAGATATATACGCCATGTAGTGTTGTGTATATATGCTAGACATACTTCGACGACATGCCTGTGTAGCTGGCATGCTAGTCACGTGAACAGCTTTGGGTGGTCCAAGGGTACTTTCTCTGGATCAGTTTGGCCTTACTCCACGGTAGCATGATAATAAAGATACTCTACTGAAATTGTATAGCCCATGGATGCTCAGGGTTGGTAAGTCAATCAGTTTAAAATTAATTGTACAATCGCATTCTGACTTGGTTTTGGTTTCTTCGGTTTTAGTCTAATTAAAAGTTATAAGAGAAAAGCAATCCCTTCCTCGTTTTTGTCATTGAATTGTGCGATAAGTGTTTAATAGTGTTGTATAGTAATGAGTTTAGAATCATGGAGGCATTTCCAATTCTATGATAATTTGCCAATACCAGATCCGTTGCTAGGTAATGATATCCGCTTATATTCTGATCCGACTTTATCAGCTGCAGCGACGGTTAATGAAGACCTATTCTTTATTGCTGTAAGATCAAATTACATTAGACACTTCAGCCTTAAGAAGGCAGAGATCATAAAAGAGTTTAAAGCATTTGCTGATGGCTTCCAGATATCGTATTTAATGGTGGTAGGACAGTCATTTCTATTGGCAGTAGGTGAGAAAGTGAATTATCCATCCCAGTTGAAATTATTTAAGATTAATGACCTACCGACAAATGAGTTCCATTATCACTCCCTGGTGGAAATAAAAAACTCTGACAACGCTTTTCCAATATCATCTGTGTCTGTTTCTAATGAGCTTAACTGTATTGTGGTAGGGTTCGTTAATGGCAAAATATTGCTTATAAAAGGAGATTTATCAAGAGACCGTGGATCACAGCAACGGATACTGTATGAGGATTCCACGGGTGACCCAATTACTTCATTATTTCTAAACTCAGATGCAAGTTCATGTTTCGCAACCACCACATCCAGGATTATGATGTTCAATCTAATGCGGAAAAGTAAGTCAATTCCGGAACAAGTACTATCCTCTAAGGAGGGAGTAGCTCTTAACTGTGCATCTTTCTCCAAATTTACAAACGAAAACATATGCTGCATGAATGATTGTATCCAGTTTTATCATGGGAATGGAGAGAGGCATGATATACCCATTAAAATTTCGAACCCAAAAAAATTGATGCCCATCAATAAAACAGAGCTTTTGATTATTTTTGAAGAAGAAAGGCAAAAAACAACAAGTATTGAATATGAATCAGGAGCTTCCAACAATATTTGCAAAGCGATAGTAATTGACTTAGAAAACAGTATACTATCATTTTCATTTTATACTACAAGCAATATTGTCGATGTATTACCAGTAAGAAGCAAAGATGATTCGATACTTTATTTAGTCACAGCAGAAGGTCTTATGTACAAGGTTTCGAAAAAGTCACTTGATGAAAGATTATCTATTGTAATGAATAAGGAGATGTTTCCGTTTGCTTTACAATTGGCATCAGATTGTAATTTACCGGATAACAAGATTCAGAAAATCAATAAGCTTTACGGAGACTATCTTTATAGTAAAGGATTGCATACTGAAGCAGCCCAACAGTACATGAAATGTATCGATATTTTGGATATTAGTGACATAATCACTAAATTAGGTGCTAATGATGTTTTTGATGTAAAAGCTATGAGGAATTTGGCTGATTTTGTTTGGGAACTAATTAGAAAGGGCAGAGCTGATCACGATACTGTAACACTATTATTATCAGTCTTAATAAAATTGAAAGATGAAGATGGGTTGAAAAGGTTTGTCAGTTATTTTAGAAGAAGTGGGAAATATATTGAGACAGAGAATTACAAGGATCTTGATGATGAATCTTACTTTTTTAGTGACTTGAGATTATTTGATCTCGAGCTTATAAGATCACTATTGATTGACTCCAAACTTAATCAATTGTGTTACCAATTTGTTTTTAAGTTTTCAAAGGATCCTATAATGATAACTGACGTACTGTTAAATGTTTTAAAAGAAACAGAGGCAACTTTAAAATACGTAAAAAGTTTATCAGTAGATGATATTCTGCGAGTTCTTGTACGTTTTTCGAAGCAGCTTTTATATTTATCTCCAAATGAAACCAATTTGTTATTGATTGAGGTTTTTACAGGAAAATATAGGCCTAGCAGTTATGTGAGTGATATTAATAATGTTGTTAACACTAAAACGGGTACTAAATCAGAGAAAAATCCAGTTTTCTACAGCTATACCGCCTTTTTAAAATACATGAATCCTTTGGCCGATGCTAGTGTATTGGACGCTTCAGAAAACGGTGATAGGTTAGACGTAGATCGCCCTACTTATCATCCACCGAAGCCATCACTAGTTTTTAATGCATTTTTATCTCGTCCTTTTGAGTTCGTGGTTTTCCTAGAAGCATGCCTTGAAAGCTACAAACAATTTGATGGGTTTAAAAATGATAGACAAGAAATATTAACGACATTATATGATTTGTATCTTACTCTTTCCAAGCAGGATGTGGGAGAAAGAAAATCTGAGTGGACTGAAAAAGCTAATCTGGTTCTCAACGAAAGTAACGAGTTGGCCAATGAGCTAGATCAAAATTCTAACAATAACCTCAACAAAGTTGATAACAGCTTAATGAAGTTAATAGCACATATGAATGGTCTTAATGTAGCTGACATTTCTAGCCCTATAAATGAGAACAAGGAATTCTCAAATGATGTAACGGACAATGCAAGGATTATTAACGGATTCAGGAACCTAACGTACATGGGTGAAGTTTCAGAGTGCATGAAATTTTTTGAAGAACACTCTAAAAATAACATTGATTTGTTTCCAATGGCTTTATCATATTTCATCTCCAAAAAGGAAATATTAGAATTCATTGGAGGTGAGGATCAACTGGTGAAGAAGATAATTAAACCTATTATTGAAAATAACATAATGTCAATATTGGACTTGCTACAGATTCTAAGTTCACGCGATTTCATAACATATGGATGTGTTAAAGACATACTTCTCGATCGAATGAAGGAAGAGGATGCAGTGGCCAAACGTACAAAAAAATTAATTGCATCATATAGTGAAGAATTGCAGGACAAAAAGACTCAGTTGAGGACGTACTTATCTCCTGATCACGAACAACATATAGCAATAAAGGACAAAAAATGTGATCTCTGTCATATCACATTAGAGCTTCCAGTAATATATTTCAAATGTGAGCATATCTATCATCAAAAATGTCTCAATGAAGAGGCTGACTTAAAGAATGAAGGTGATCTGCTCTATAAATGTCCAAAATGTGTCATCGATATTGAGACCAGCTCAAAAAGGATAAGCAAAGAAAGGGAGCTTGCCTCTCGTAAGGAGCTCCTCGATTTAGCTTTCAAGGAAGAAGGTAATAACTCTGACAGGTTCAGAATTGTTTCAGATTTTATAGGTAGAGGAGCGCTGGAAAACTCGTACATCACTATTGAATCATGAAATTATATGTATTAAGTAGCTCTCAATAGTATAGACAAAATCATATGTGTGATCAAGGAACGGCGAATAACAGCATTCATGCATCTATTTTTATCTTTATTTATTGACGACTGTTCGTTACAATTATAATTTGATATACATGCTTATCATCTCTATGTTTGCAACATCGACTATTTGTCATAAATCTGAAACACATGTTTGCTTCTTGATGAACTTACTCATCTTTTCATTTTGTTTTAGTTTTGTCCAGTTAAATACAGGCCACATAATTATATAAGCTACCGTTAATTATCAATTCCTAATCTAATATTTGAAGATATCTTTCATTGTGACTTGAAAATTAAGAATAAAAATATACAAAAATAGTTGAAAGCTATTAATTGATTAGTTAACAAGGATGTATGAACAATTTCAGATGATATCAAAAAATTCTCTCACACCTATAAGAGATTATAATAACGATTTTTTCCATGCAAATGATTCAAAACTTCCAAATCTGACTCGTGTTAAGGATGGGTATGGTGGCGCGCGTGCAAGTTACTCTGATTCAATTGGAGGTGACCTAGATACGATGGACAATAAAATAGATGACAGGGTGAAGAAAAGTTCAAATTCTTCTGTATTAACTGACATGAAGAATATTAATCTAAGAGAAATGCTTAAGAAATTTATTTTTAGTGAGGAAAAATACATAGAGATGACAGAGAAGGCGCTTACATCATATCGGTTTAATATGCAAAATAAGAAAATGAGAAGCAAGAAAATCTTTGATCCTAATTCAAAGGAAGATGTTATACTTTTTGGTAATCTGGAAACAATATGTGCTGTTAGCTATTTATATTTGAACTCGTTGAGTAAAATTGTTACAAAGCTGGAGCTTAATCCTTCAAGTATTGATGTCATATATGATGAGCTAGTAGAGCTGCATGTGACCTTATTTAATAGAATGAAACAACCATATACTAGCTATATTATTGCTTATCAGAATCAAACACACCTTGTTAAAATATTGGAGAATTCGACTTCAAAGATAGTAGCATCATGGTATCATCGGAGTTATGATGATGCTCGTCAAATCAAATTAAGTGAAATATTGCAATGCCCATATAAGCATGTTCATGATTGGTTGGAGAATATAAAAATTTTGAAAGAATGGCTAGTTGTGGGTACATCAGTGGAAGAGTTTCAAAAACTGATTGAGACTTTCACGGACTATATTAGTCATCTCAATATTGATAATGAGGATAATGTCCGTTCTTCTCAGCATCGTCATCCAATATCGAGCATACAAATCTCTAAATCATCAGATTTAAATCCAGAAAGCAGTGGACCTTCAGATGATGGTAATTTTGTTGCCTATATTCCCAGTGTAGCATCTAGTGTATATACAGAAGTTATCAAGCCCAGAATGAGTCCTAAGATATCTCTAGATGAGAAACCTTGTAATGCTGACTCTAATCATGCATTAATGTTACTAGTCCGACTGTTTAAAGAAAAATTATATCACCTTACTCAGCTGAGGAAATTGTTGGTTAAGCATGATATTACAAATCTGGCGGATAATTTTATCATGCAAATACATAGTTGGACCTCACTACTGAGTATTGAAAAAGACTCTGTATTTCAGAATATCCATGAACAATTGAATAATAAAATTAATCTTTGTGTAAAGCTTTACAAAGAGAAGAAAGAAGAACTTGGTGCGTTTAAATTTCTCAAGTTAGAGTCATTTATAATCAAGAAGTTAGAGACCGTTCTAGCGTTGATGAAAACTGTTAAAGGTTATATTAATGATTTAAAAGTGCTGCATAAGGACTATTTAATATTCAAAAAAGAGAAACAGATGAAATTGCAGGACATTAAACGTACATTACTTGGAACACATTATGAACAAATACAAAATAAATTAGTCGAGCAGCTACCTCGATTCCTGACTTATATTAATCAGTTCATGGTGTTGTTCCTTTTGAGTTTCAATGCATACTTGAGAGATGCACTTGATATACTGATATCAGTTCAGGCAGATTTACTCCATACTGAAGAAGGAGTAAATGAAATTGAAAAGGATTACGACAAAAGAAGAAATGTCATGAAAAAAACTGTAAACAGTCACTATGAAAAATCAAACAACAATATTGTACTGAGGAGACTATTTTAATTTACAAGAATTAAATGCAGCACCTGAAAAAATCGAGGTTAATAGTGAAGTCATATGTAAACGATACAAAGTCTAGATGAAAATCTGTCTACTAACAACTAGCATTACAATTTTTAATTAATAAAAGACATATTTGTTATTATCACATTTTTGTCACATTTCTCTAGCTTACGCAGAATATGCAGGTTAGTGGAGGGTTGGAAGATAGTGATGTCAAAGGGAAAATTAAAATTTCATGCAATGTAAATCTTTAATGGTACAACCAAAGCAAAAAGCAACAAGTTATTTATAGATATTTCAGCTGAGATTGCTAATATATATCTTTGGCAGTATTAATAAAGCAAGAGTAGAATACAGTGATACTTGACAGCATTCAATTGGAATTTTTTTCTTTCCTTTATAAAACTTCCTGGTTAAGTTATTTATTTTTAGAGAAGGTTGAAGAATTACTTGTACATTTTTACAATATGGACCAAAATATCGATTTGAATAACTATGTGTCGATGTTAGACGCTATAATTAGTGTATCTGATCCTGATAAGGTTAGTCCCAAAAAAATACGTAAGGCTTTGGAACAACTGTTCTCTGTATCATTAGAGAATAAAAAGAAAGAAGTCAATGAGCTTATTGTGGCGAGGTTCCAGATTTTGCAAGCTGACCCTCATATATTGGTAAGTAATGAAGAATTTCAAAACCTAAAGATGATAAGGGGAAACTATGATGCACTTCTGTCATCCAAGTCAATGGAAAAGAAGCACAAGTTAACTGAATCTTCGAAAAAGACACGTATACAAGTTAAGAAGAAAAAAAGCAAGAAAAGCTCTAAGGATGGTGAGAAAAAAGTAGCCAATCCTAATTCAAATGCCATCAATTCTATGAAATTGAGATTATCAGATGATCTCTACAAATTCTTAGGAGAACGGGAACTCCCAAGAACTCAGGTTGTCAAGCAAGTTTGGGATTATATTAAGGAACATAACCTTCAAAGCCCCGAAGACCGTAGAGAAATAATATGTGATGATAGGATGAGGCCTATATTCGGTGACAAGATGACGATGTTCGCGCTGAATAAGATACTGTCAAAGCATCTGACAAAAATAGAGCCTAAGAGTGAGGAAGCTGATAATAGTAGACTATCAGTAAAGCTAGAGGATGGTACTCAAGCATGAAATTCCGTTAGTAATAATAATTTGGTCTATTTTCTTGCTGTAGAACATTATTTTTTAGATTCATGGCTCTAAAATGTAGCTGTGTAATTTGCATATCAATTTAAATCAATTCATAATTCTTGTATTATTAATAAATTAGCATCTTTGAGAACAAAATCTTCAACTTATCTGAATTGAGTATCTAATTAGTTTATTATTATTTTTTACCTTTATATTAATTACTAATAAGATAATAAACTACAATCTATACATTCAATAGTTCAAATGCTAGCCTTAGATAGTTCTTGTGCCAGGTTATCTATCTGTAATTCTATTAGTTCATTTTCAATCTTTGAGGTTTCAATTTCTTCCATTTTCTCCTCTTCCTCCTCTTCCTCTTCTTCTTCTTCACTGTCAGGTTCTTCAAGGTCATCCAATTCCAAATCTTCGAAGTGATCCATCAAAGCGTTAACTGGATCAGAATCCTCTTCAAATCTGTTACCATTAATTTCTAAATTCTTTAGTTTAGGGAATTTATTATCTTCGATAGCTGGCAAAAAGACAGTTTCTAAAGTGTCTTGTTCCATTTCATTATATTCAAATCTCAGGGTTTCCAGATTTTCAAATGTGTTATCTTCAAAGACTTTGAACACTTCTTTAGAGCCCTTTGCCTTGAGCAGACAGTCGTTCAAGTTCAATTCAACCAGGGTGTTCTTCCATAGTGGTAAATTCTTAGCCAAGACTAGAGAAGCAGCAGTTGTAAAAGTGTTGTCCTGCAAGTCTATGATTTCCAATTTGGTGTTATATTTTAAACCGTAGTGTATCAACGTAGCAACACCCTTTGGTCTGATACCATTTTGGTACAGTTTGACAACTTTCAAACCATCACCATGGCTTTTCAAACCTAGGGCGAGGTATAAAGCAGAGCCATTTTCTAATCTATTTCTGCCACAGATGAAGGTTTCCAACATCGATTCCTTGGCCTTGGTTTTGTTTTGGGCCAAATAGAACAAAGCTTTACCAATTCTTTCACCTGCAAATGGGCCCATACCATTGTTACTCAAGATCAAGTGCTTCAAGTGAACGGCGTTGGCGATGTAATTCTCCAAGTAGTCGATGGTTCTCAAGCCGAAAGCGTTATCAGACAAGTTCAATATTGTCAACTTGTTACATTTCAAAAGCACAGGAAGCAATGCTTTCAAACTATCGACCACTTCATCGACTAACCTCGAAGTGTACATGTCTGCAAAGTTTATCTCTTCAACAACATCCCTGACTGACTCTGTGGATCCCAAGAAATCAGCCAACGCTTTAGAAGCTTCAGTACCAATGGTGTTACCTGAGAAATCTAGTTTCTTGCACTTCTTCAGCTTTGCCAAGTCATCCAAGTGGGGCTGGATGTCTTCCTTTGTGGTCAACTTCAAGGCCTTACCAGCAATGGAAAAGACCTCGTCGTCCTCATATTTTGGTGTAAAGTGTAGTGTAGCCATAACGTGTGTGTTCTAAAGTTCTTGATTTGTTAGCCAATAGAGCTACTTTGATATATTACTGTCTTCTGTACTGTTACTGGCTATTGATATACTTTTTTTGTTTTTTCAGGCATCGATGGATTTTTTTTCACTTTGATCAGAATAGTGTGGGACACAGTGAAAATGCCTGTCTTATAAGCAAGTAGTTTATAGTACAAGACGCAAATATACTAGTCGGTTTGCTATTTCGTTGTTAGCAAGTTTGTGAATACAATACTGTCCGCTGGTAATGTGTTAAACTAAAATTTGAGAGGATATCCTGATGAAAAAAAAGTGCTTAGAAGTTATTTATTTCGTTATATAGAGGGGCGGAAACACATTATGTAGATGTTAATTAGAAAATTTAGAAAATCAGACGTCTTCCTTATTTCTTCTTTGGGCCACCTAGAGGCTCACCAATGGCTTTACCTCTCAGCTTGACACCGAGAGCTCTTTCCATCTTACCGAGCACTTGTTGGTTAGGGATGGCTCTGCCGGCCTCGTAGTCGTTAATAACTGTTGGCTTCTCGTTGATCTTGGTGGCCAGGTCCTTTTGAGACATCTTCTTTTCGGTTCTAACACGGGCAATGGTCTTACCAACATTGGCATCCAGCTTCTTTGGCTTGACAATGTCGGTCTCACGGTCAACCTTGGTCAACCTCTGGCCTTCGGCGTCACCCTTGGTGTTGGCAGTACCGTACTTCTTATCCACAGAAAGGACAAGGCCTTGTCTTCTGGCAGCATTGATCTGCCCTTGTGTTCTAGCGACGTTGGCTCTTGGACCAGAACCACCAGCTCTAGCCTTTTGACCAATAACAGTATGAGATTCCCAATCAGACATATTTTGTAGTAGTTGTTGTAGTTGTGTTTATTGTTGTGTTAGTTGCAACTCACAACTCACAACTCACAACTCACAATTGCAGTTGCAGTTGCAAAAGTATGGGACGTCTTATATTCGTTGCCACTTTTCCATCAACGTGTTCAGCGATGGTGCGATGCAGGATTTAAAGAAGAAAGCACACTTAAAGAGCTAGTTACAAGCAATAGAAGGTTTCTGTAGCATAGAGTTTCGAGTAAAGGCCCATAAGCAGTGATATTTTAGACATGGAGGAAGTAGATTCGCAAGGAGATTTGCCCAGGGATGTGCGGTTGTTGCACTTGCTTCTTGCGTCGCAGTCGATACAGCAGTATGAGGACCGTGTGCCTCTGCAACTGATGGATTTTGCACACCGGTACACTCGTGGGGTACTGATGGATGCGATGGTGTACAATGACTATGCCAGCGAGAACGCGCCTGGTGGGAGCAACGCTGCTGCCAATGCGACGAATGCCAAAAACGCGCCCAAGGCCAATACTCTGGGGAGTGGTATGACGAGCAATGGTGGGAAGAATATTAATGTTGAAGACGTACGGCTGGCGATTGCAGCACGTACACAGTACATGTTCAAGCCCACTGCGCCCAAGGAGCTGTTGCTACAACTGGCTGCGGAGAGGAATAAGAAAGCGCTGCCGCAAGTCATGGGTTCTTGGGGTGTGAGACTACCTCCAGAGAAGTACTGTCTCACTGCAAAGAGCTGGGACCTGGATGAAAAGGAAGAAAAATGAGATATATGGGAGGGAATCTTCAATACAAATATCAAAAACGAATTCATGGAATCTAACTAATTATGTACATTAAGCTGTGGTACCATTGTAAAAAGGATGGGGGAATGGGAGAACCCCCTGTACTAAATGATTTTTTAGGGAGAAATACTCTGGACAGGGTACAGATAGGACAAAGCAGTCCTCAGAATAGAGTAGTGAAGCTTCATAACCAGCCTTTATAGCAAGTCCTTATGTTAAGTAAACTGTCGTCATATAAAACGACTAAGTAATTTTTCAATTTGCCCTTGTTCTTAATCCAAGTTTTGCGAAATCCGGCAATTTCACATCGAATGGCTTGGCAAAGCACCCAATAGTATAAGCCATCAATGCAATTCATCGGCTTCTGTTAGTGCAATTGGAAGAGTTAAAGCAGTAGAGTTGTGAGAAGTCGTGTTAGTGAAGGTTTATTTCTTGGTAGTTGTCTGCTCGAGCTATTATTCAAAGATATAAAGGAAAACCTAGAGGGAACGCACGAAATAAAGGGAAGGAAGCACTGTTTTGTTATCAATATTAAGTCATAACTTTAGTATTACGTTTCAAAGATTTAGCACTTGCATTAGACAGGATACTGACATTGAATTGGGGTTCTGATAAATAGTGAAAAAAAAGAGAGATTAAAAAAGAAAAATGATTACACAGGCGTCGATTCCTGAAGTGAGGGAGGATGTTATTGGGTTTGCGCTAGGTGAGAGAAAGGCCATTCTTCCACAATGTCAGGATCTGGGACCTCCGGACTTGATTACCATGGTTAAATACGTGCCAACACCAAACTCAAATGCTACTGCAGGCACCACCTCAGGTAATGGAGCTGGTGGTGCAAATAATGGCACTGCTGGAGCAGCTAATGGAAATAATTCCTTGTCTACTGCTGATCCAGCCGCCCTGTTGGCAGAGATTCACTCCCATGACAAACTAAAGGGGGCAATTGGCACCTTCTTTTACACACTAGGTATTGATACATCTGATCCAACTTCTATTTCTATCTCTTTAAAACAAATTGCTGACGCGATTGCTGAGAAGCCTCAAAAATGGTTTGGCAAGTTTAAGAATTTCAGTATCGCCAGGATTTCCCTGTCGACATACAATATCTTCAGAAGATGTGATGTTAATGTGATTGTACACATACCAGGTGCAGTACAAACCTATGTACTAGATTCAAATGGTGAGCATTTGCCTGTCTCAGGTAATCAAACTACACCAACCGTCGCTTCCACGGCTAGCGCCAATCCAATTGATCAGGCAAGTGAGATGGATGTCATTTGGGCGGAGACTTTCATCAGTGGAGTAATTCGTTCAATTATGTTTATGAAGGATAACGCCGATGATGGTGAGGCCCAACCCTTGGTCGAAACTTTAATTTTGAATCCATTGACAGCAGGTAAACTAGACGACGTTGCAAATACATTTATAAAGCTCTTCCCAACGGTCTATGAAAGAGGTGTGTTGACTGAAGCACCTTGTCACGTTTTGGTGCCAACTAGAACAAACAACTACCTAGTTGATACTTTGGTAGAACTGGTTAGGCTAACGAAATCGGTCGACATCTGTAGACCTATGCTTGAAGAGCTCATTAAAAGTTATCCAGATGCTAGCATAGTCCTTGCGCGTGTCTTGATGGCTTGTGATTATGAGATTGATGCTATTGATATCATAAACAGAGAATTACTACCTCATGGAGAAGAAGATGATACTATATCACCTATATTTAGAGCAGAATTGTTATGCCTACAAACACAGTTTTTAATGAATGTTAAAAATGACTATAAGCTGGCGCTGGAAGTGGCTCTATCCGCAGTTAAATTTTCTCCCAGTGAGTTCATTCCATGGTTTCTGCTAACTAAGATATACATCAAGCTAAATGATATTGAAAATGCCCTTTTGGCTTTGAATTCATGCCCTATGGCTCAATCACACGAAAGATATGTCCTAAAGAGAGCGGTACCTATTGGATCAGAGGATAATCTCCACCTACCATTGCCAGAAAACATAGGAGTTGATGAAATTTTACAATTAAATCCTAGCGATGTTAACAAGGAACAATTAAATTCTGATCCATCTTTAACTAGATCCGCTGCTTTAAATTTGAAGTCTACATATCTATTGGCATATAGGTTATTGACAGAAATTGTACAAATCACAGGCTGGGAGACCCTATTGAAGTGTAGATCTAAGATATTTGTTATGGAGGATGAATATCAAATATCCACGGATGAGGTATCATTGACAAACCAGAGTAATAGAAATGAGGACACACCAAGTGAGTTAAATATGAGAACTAAGAGACTTTGTGATAGGTGGTTAGATAACCTTTTCATGCTTCTATATGAAGACTTGAAGATATACACATTATGGCAGACAGAACAGTTATATTTCGAAGCACAAAATAGTAAATACAAGAAGCTGACATATGAATGGGAAGCATTTGGGCTTTGTGCACAGAGACTAGGACATCTTCCTGAAGCTGCTAGCGCATTCCAAAGAGGTCTTTCCCAAAGATTTGCTCCAATGAGTGCGCGGATGTTATTGAATTATTATATTCAGGAACATCACCGCGTGAGAAACCAATCCTTATCACCAAACTCTGAACTCACATCATCGCAAATAATATCACGTATCAATGACTTAGATTCTCGAATTATAGATTTATGTGTCAAGCTATGTTGCTGGAACCACCGTTGGTACATTGAGTTTTCGATACAACTTATCGACGCGCTGAGTGTCGCAGTTCAAGATATGGGTATCATGAAGGTAATCAACGAAATAGCGTCTCGTTATCCGGATGCCGTTGTATCTATAATGAAAGAAAACTTCTTAGACTTCTTGGAAAACTATACTAACGGATTCTTTGATGCTTGAGTAATACTAGGAGGCAAGACATGCGATATGCTGATCTACTCACGGAGATTTGTCATTGATTTACAGTCACGAAAAATTACAATACATAATCAAAATTCTACCAGATACAATTATTACTACATCTTAATATAATTATTATTTTCCTTTTATAAGTATAATTGCATTCCTTTAACAGAAGTCAATTTTATTCCGAAATAATAGCCATTCCGAATTTAGCTGATCTAAATCAGCAATAACTATTTTTGGCAGCCTATACTTTTTTTTTAGTGTTTCACTTAGCAGAGTATATATATTTTTTTGCTGGGATTATCAGTCAAAATAGGAATCTTACAGTATTAATCCAGTTAATGAAATAATGCATTGTATAATAACTTGCGTTTATAATATTATAGCTCCGTTTTTCTTACTCTTCTATAATGTCTTATTGACGAAGCCCATTTTCATCATTTTATGATAACTAAAGTTAATATCATTCTGAATAATTTTTAGAAGAAATCCGCAAAAAAATTCGTGAAATCACTGCGAAAGCGATGGGGGAAATGATAACCAAGAAATGTAGGCTTTGATAGTCAAAATGAATGCAACCCATGAGTAACCAACTTAATAGTACAACTTCTAAAGGTAGTCTTTCAACTCTATTTCTTTCTGTTAATTTCTTGCGTGTACAAAAGCATATATATTCTTGATCAAGAAAGGGTTTCTCTTGAATTATAATATTTGAATAACTTTGCTTGAAAAGGACTAGAGACAATACTTTAAGAACGGCGTTGTACTGATTGTGAAGATATAAGGAGATTTTGACGCATGGTAATATGAAATTACTGTTTTCGCTTCAATTATGGGTCCTCATAGGGACTCTTTTTCCAGACGCTGGTGCGATCAATTTGCAAGACAATAAGGACTCTATATGTGCAGCCACTGCTTTGATTCAAGGTGGTATGCTTGATTATTATGAAGGTACTCGTTACGGTGGTACTGTAGGTATGTTTCAGCCTCCATACTATTGGTGGCAAGCTGGTGTTGCGTTTGGTGGTATGTTAGAAAATTGGTTTCTATGTCAGAACGACACATACAAGGATTTGTTAATGAATGCTTTGGTAGCGCAAACTGGTCCAAATTATGATTATATTCCAGCCAATCAGACTACAGTGGAAGGTAATGATGACCAAGGTGTTTGGGGTCTTACAATTCTAGATGCAGTTGAGCGTAACTTCTCCGCTCCAATTGATGGTAAACCAGGTTGGTTAGCCATGAGTCAAGGTATCTTTAATACTATGTACGCAAGATGGGACATGCAAAGTTGTAATGGTGGTCTAAGATGGCAAATTTTCACTTGGAATAGTGGCTACAATTATAAAAACACTATTTCAAATGCATGTCTATTCCAGATCGCTGCTAGATTGGGTAGGTACACCGGTAACACCACTTATTTAGATGTTGCAGAAAGAGTCTTTGATTGGCTTGTTGGTGTTGGTTACATTGTATTGTCTGAGAAAGGTAATGTTTATGATGGTGCCAAGGTTGAGGATAACTGTACTGACATCACCGCTATTGAATGGACTTATAACCACGGTGTTGTTTTGGGTGGGTTAGCTTATATGTACAATGCAACCAATGGTTCCTCTGTATGGCAGTCTAGATTGACTTCAGTTCTTGGCGGTGCTACTGCATATTTCTTCCAAGATGATATTATGTATGAGAGTGCCTGTCAACCATATAAGACATGTAACAACGATCAAAGATGTTTCAAGAGTATTTTCTCAAGAATGTTAGGTTTCACTAGTGTGTTAGCGCCATTTACTAGTGACACAATCGATCCATTGTTAAAAGCTAGTGCTATGGCAGCTGCAGGTTCCTGTGATGGTGGTACAGATGGTCATACTTGTGGTCTAGATTGGCAATTAAAGACAAATGATGGTTACTATGGTCTTGGAGAACAGATGAGTGCACTCGAAGTAATACAGCAACTGCTTATCCATGAGAGACCTGCCCCATACCGGGCTGATAATGGTGGAACTTCAGTTGGTGATGCAGCTGCTGGTTTAAACTCAACAACAACAAATGTTCTAAAGAATAACTTGAAAATCACTGGTGGTGACCGTGCTGGTGCGGCAATTGTAACAACCATTGTGTTAGGTATAATAATTGGAGGTGCTGCCTGGATGATGTTTTAACATATTTACACCTAACGCCATTTATTCTAAAAAAAAAATATAAACAAATTTTAAATTAATGTACATTATATTAAGTTTTTATTTCTAACGCTAACTTTGGTAAGACTATATCACTAACTCAAAAATATTTATATTATTTGACAGATTATTCCAAATTTCAACATATCTACTGCTTGCCATAACATTCAGATTTACCAACAAAATATAAACTCGAAAAATTAAAAAACTGAAAAAAATAAATCTCCGCGACGGGGAATTGAACCCCGATCTGGCACGCGACAAGCGCCCATTCTGACCATTAAACTATCGCGGATTAATGATTTGTTGAGATAAGAAATAAATTTGGCCTTTATATTCATATACATGACAAACCAAAAATGGCGAGTGAGTCGCTTAACATCTAGATTAATAGATGTATATCCTTTGCAGTCAAAAGTCTCTAATACAACAATCCATGAAGTATAACAAACTTGTTGGAGTTGCCACATAATAATTGAGTACGCCTACAATTTCGAATTAGTACGCTGTCACATAAAAAAATACCTCATACAATGACAGTATCTCTCTAAATAAAGTAAAGTAAACCACTTATCCTGAACACAATAATCAATTGAATCATTAATTGCAACTTTAACTTGCCATTTACCTCAGAGTAAAATGAACCAAAAAAAAAGCACTCACGATGGGGGTCGAACCCATAATCTTCTGATTAGAAGTCAGACGCGTTGCCATTACGCCACGCGAGCATCTTAACTTGTTGTGACTGAAAAAAATTTGTTGATCATAGATTACTTATTGCCTATGTAAGTGATAATAGGTCTCACGTGACTCATGGTAATGAATATATATGAAATTGGAGAATGTAGAGATACTTTTGAGGATACACTTTTAAGTTGTGGTGTACTCTTCTGAAATTAAGACACAATCCCAAAAGTATATAACGGAGATTATTCTTTAAGTAACTATCTAGATCATATTACTCTCTCTGAACATTGTTGTATTTGCTATTAAAATTTCATAAGAGAGGAACCAACAATTATTTAAATACCCTTACTTAATTTTATTTCTTATAGTATATTTGCTAGATAATTCACCATGGAACTTGTTTATCCTTTGTTGTGTCAAACTATAGCTAATGGTGAATTGGCTTCCCTAAAGCAACAGGTTATGAGCCTTGCCGCAAACACCTATGATGCAAGCACAACTATTAAACTAACTGAAGTTGGGGACTATAAAAAATGGATACAAATGTTAGAATCCACTTTAACCATGGCTCATTCAGCATGGTCTGAATTCTATCATGCAGGACCTTATGATGTGAAGACTATAAGTGATCCTACAGTTAAAATCCAACTTTCATTCCTGAACGATGCATTGGTTTGCTTAATTAAGAAAAGGGTATCTGACGATGCGGTTAAAAATATTAATAAAATAATATTATCCCTCACTAATTTCTCGAACTCAGCCTTCAAGATACTAGATTACCTTAAAGGAAGATATGACAGAAATAACAGCAGAACATCATTTAAACAGAATTATGGGTGGATTACAAACTACCAATCAATGACCCATGAAGATTTATTTCGTGAGATCACTTCAATGATGGAAGCTCTGTTAAATTACGATGAGTATGAACTAGCATTGTTAAACACCATACCCAAAGATGATCAAGCCAAATTCATAGTAAGAAAAGAGAATCTAATCAAACAATCTGCAGCAGGTATGATGCTCGGATATTTACCAGAACATCTCAGAGAAGGATATTTTAAACAATGGGGACATACAGCAGAGTTTCAGACTTACGAAATTGTAGACATTGTAGTTGGTTCCAATGTCAACAATTCTCAGTCGGTTAACCATGGTTCCTTAGCAAATGCAGAAAATAAAAACTATAAGAAACAAAACAGAGACAAAAAACCACATTTCCGCAAACAAAAAACTAAGCCCAAGTGCCTATACTGCGGAAAACCGCATAAGCTCAGTGAGTGTAAAATACTATTCCAAGATAATCCTGATGCCGAAGTATTCAAAACTTTCGGTCCTCCAAGCATCGATGAGGAGCTATCCGGTGCGTATGAATACACGATCCAAGAGAAACCTGAGACATTGATATGGAATTCTGGGGCCAGTACTCACATGTGCTGCAATAAACAATTCTTCATTGAATATAAGGATTTGAAAGCACATACAAGTGAAATATCACAATATCCGACAACAAGTTGCCGCGAAGCACGTGAGGCTTCAATACATGCCTACAAAGAACCAGCTAGCCGACATCATGACCAAGACCATACCCAGAACCCAGCACGAGGCCTTAAGGAACTCGATTCTGTAGCCATTATAAAGTCTGGGGGGAGTACCACTTACTCAGTTCAAGCGGTATGGAGGGGATGTTGAACATAGATTACTTATTGCCTATGTAAGTGATAATAGGTCTCACGTGACTCATGGTAATGAATATATATGATATTGGAGAATATAGAGATACTTTTGAGGATACACTTTTAAGTTGTGGTGCACTCTAATATAAAATGAAGACACAATCCCAAAAGTATATAACGGAGATTCTTCTTCAAGTAACTAGCTATCTCATATTACTCTCTCTGAACATTGTTGTATTTGCTATTAAAATTTCATAAGAGAGGAACCAACAATTATTTAAATACCCTTACTTAATTTTATTTCTTATAGTATATTTGCTAGATAATTCACCATGGAACTTGTTTATCCTTTGTTGTGTCAAACTATAGCTAATGGTGAATTAGCTTCCCTAAAGCAACATAATTAGCTTCTTATTACGGAGAGGGAGAGAAAGAGATATGATCTATTCAATAGCGTTAAGATATGAAATTGCATAGCTACATAGCATTAATAAATGAGAGTGAAAAATGTTATCTTAGCAAGCTCTTTATTTAAAAACTATGCTGCAAGAGCTAACCACTAAAGTACAATTTAATGCGCTGGTGCCTGTAATTCGCTTCAATTTAGACACATCATAGAGAACGTGCTTGAAATACCCAAAATGACAACAGTAGCAACTATTAATTATAACTTTAATGTTGGGATATCAAAAGTACATAAGAACACTACACATTGTTTTTGATCTGTTACACGTAACAAACATACTTTTAATGGTAAGGCTTACTTCCTTCACATTTTCCTCATTGACTTATGAAATTAATACTTTAAAAATTGCCACGTTCATCCATTATTATAGGACCATAAAATCAGCTAGGTACTGACCGTATAAGTTAGATAGAACTTACCTAACAATATTTTGATACATGAATCTAAATATTTCCCATCATTATGCCAAAAAGCTACAATGAAAATGATATATGGAAGATAAGAGATGTATTTGGTAGAGATCTATCATATATTTCAAGTTGCCTCCCATCATTGGAGGATTATAAGCAAATCAATTTGAATAGCAGCGATTTAGAAAGCGGATATTCCCCTTTACATGTAACTCTGAGAGAAAGATTATTACAGAAGAGTTTTCTGCTCTACAAGAGGTGGGTTGACGATGAGAAACAGATGAGTTATAAAATTGGACAGCACATTTTGGCTCGAAAGGATAGAGAGGGTCTTACACCTATGGATCTATACAATATCGAATTCCAAAGAGCCCTGAAAGTTAAACCACAATTATTAGAATACACAATTGATAATGGGAATTTAAAGCCAAAGGTTATTTTTGAAAAAGTTAATCATTTGGATAGTGAAGGTATAGCCACTACTAAAAGTTGTAGCAATAATGAGCTGCTAAGAAGTACATCTTTTCTAGAAATACCTCAAAATTATAGTGACATGGCCAAAATACGAAATTTAGGTGGATCTCATTTATTAACTTTCGGCTCAAATGTTAACGCCCAATTAGGTACAGGAAATAAAGATGATAGACAGCATTTTCACGAAACAGACTACCAACAACTTGGCGGAGATTTACCACTAGACCCGAAAAAATTTTCTATAAAAGAGGTCCTTATGTCAAGATACCATTGTTTAGTAATTAATTCTTTTGGAGAAGTTTTCACGTGTGGGAATAGTAATAGAGGTAGACTTGGTAACGGTGAAACTAACACAACAGTATCTGTTTTTACAAAAATTGCAACGTTTGAGACGGGTGTCAGACATGTTTCCATAAGCAATCATCATAACCTTTTAGTAGATGGGAATGGCTATATTTATTCTTGGGGGTGGAACCAATATTATCAATTAGGCTATACATCTAGTAATAAACAGGGCGATTCAAAACATACGCTATGTAAATCATCACCAAAAAGAATTCCATATTTTGATAATATTAATATCAAGTATGTGGCGTGTTCAAAAGTACATTCATGTGCTCTAAGTCAGGATAATAAATTGTATTTATGGGGACTAAATCTTGGTCAGATGGGAAATAAAAAGCCATTACATGTTAATCTTGATATTTCTCATGACCATAACAATGGATACATTATTGAAAGTCCACTAGTAATTGATTTGTCACATCTACAGGTTGAACAGGTCTTAGCTCTAGAGCTTGTGACTTTTATAAGATGTTCCGGAAACACGCTAATTGTTCTCACTGATTTTTGTATGAGGACTTTTAAGATATCTACCCCAAAACCTAAAAATCCTACTAGAATTGATATATTCTCACATTATACACCAAAAACGATATCGGCTGACGTTGTTGACATGAAGTGCTCTAATAAGGTTGGAAATCATCTTTTTTTCAAATATGCTTCTGGCAGAGTCGGATACTTGTCCCTCAAAAAGGAGAACGTGGAGTCGTGGTCAAAATTATCGAATGAGCTGCCAATATCATTTTCTTGGAAGCCAAATTTTGCAAGAAACAATTGTACAGATTTTGCAGTTGGCTACAATGGAGATATCATAATTTGCACCTATGGAGGGGAAATATTTATATCTAGAAACCATGCGGAATTTGAAAGAATTTACAGTAACAAATTAATCACCGGTAGGGCTGTTAAGATTTCGAGTGATACATCACTCGGCTCCGTTGCAATTATAAAACAGGATTATCTATTTATGCCCGCCAAATATTTAAAAGATACGTTTGATTTTGATCTGGCTATTTATTCACCAATTTACCAAAACGTCGGTGACACATTATCTTTAGGATCATTAGGTCTCCAATGTCATGTTAAGGAAACTGACAGTCAACTCTTCCTGTCTTCAAAGTCTAATATATCTAACTTGCGCTACTCAGAAATTAATGGGTCTAGTGTAAATGAAAACCAAATCAAATGCTCCTCATATGACGTTATTTTGAATAATGATAGGGGCATTATAGAATGCTATTCGTTCAAATCACTATTTTCTCTTCGTTGTTCCAAGTTCCTTAATGCTATTTTAAATGATGGTAAATTTACAGTAAATAATGAACTTTTTTTTACCGCTAATGAAACAGCAAATGGCATATTACAGATAAAAACCCATGATTTAACCACATCAGCTGTCTACTATAAAATTTCAGTTGATCTTGTTCATTTTCTACTAACTGATGTTAAACCTGCAAACCAACAGAGGTCAATAGCCATATTATCCATAACAGACAATTATGCACATGGTACTACATTGAGAAATGCACTCAGTTCGTACTTACTGGGTATGCTAACAAATGATACTGATGAAAATAGAATAAAATCGCCCGGTAACCATCTGCTGGGAGATACCATACTAAGACTTAAAGATAAAACTCTAATCGTCGACTCATTCCTACTGTCAGCAAGAAGCAATTACTTCAAAGGGTTACTTTCAAATAGTGTTTTTTGTGAAAAAGATAATGACGGAAAGTATTTGATTAATTTGGAAATTTATTCCTATAAACAGTTTGATATTATATTAAAGTACTTATACGGTGTTGATTTTTCTGATCTGCACCCTCACTATGAGAGTGAAGATGGCGGACTCACTAATTTTCTTGAAAGTCTAGTTCTGGCCGATGAGCTATGTCTAGAACCATTAAAATGCTATATGCAGGTGCTTTTAAGCCAATTTATTGACGGAAATTCAATTATTCCATTATTTATATATTCCGTGAGGAGTAATGCAGAAATGCTATGTCTATTATGCTCCACATTCATTGCTATACATATCGGCGTTTTGTTTGTCAAGGATAACGTACAACTCATATCACAGAATTTTGATGATTCTCATTGGAAAATACTACAAAACAATATATCGTATATTACTTCTGAGCAATTGAATCACGAGCTGTGGTATAACAACTCAACTGATAACTGGAGATCTTTGTTCAAGAATGATATCAATAAATTCAATAGCAAGTTCATTTCCCCCAAAGATAAATTTAGTCCTATTTTTGATATTAAAGATACTTTGGAAGTTTCAAGCAAAAAGACTTCTACTGATAGGAGGAGGTCATCCACATCGACTAGACCAATTAAATTTAAAAACACAACAATGAATAATACTTCTGACAACCCGCATAGAAGACAAAGTAATGGCTCTGTCAGTATAGCTGAAAAGCTGTCAGCATCTAATTCATCTGATGAGGACTCACAATTTATAGAAGTTACAAGAAAACCGAAGAGGAAGAGTGTTTCTAATATACAGGAATCGCAGACTCCGGTGCCCAAGCTACATCCTCCAAAACCAAATATTCTTATCCATAGGAAACTTTCTGGTGACGAGAAACTACTACCATCCTTGATATCGAATGAACCAATTGTGGAAATACCTAATCAGAAAAAAAACCAATCAGAAATAGGCCCAAAAAAACCTATTTCATTTAAAAAAACCTCTCAAAAGGAAAGAATTAAAACTACAACACAAGCAGATAAGCAGAAAGAGAACAAAACGAAAGAATCTGCTTGGACTAATCAGAAACAAAACAGTAGTTTATCAAACCCAAAAGACAATCAAACCTCGAAATTAGCTGCATTGCCATCTTTAAACGATAGCAAATTACAGAAACAGGACTTGAAACCAAACAAAAAGAGCAAAAAGAAAGCGAACAACAAACAATCAGCCGAATTCATTAGCAGCGGTAATTTTGCCGGTTTAACTCCCTACCTAAGCACAGTACACAAAGAGAGCGTCACTACTGATACCACACCCTCATGGACAGCCTCTACTGTATCCGATTTCAAACAAAAAGTTGAAGCACAAGAATTTGAAAAGTGGTTTCAAGAAGAGAGCAAAAGAGTTCAATTGGAATTGGAAAGAAGGGGGTCTTCTCATCATGACGAATTAAAGGTTCTCTATGATAGTTCACAAAACATACCGGGCTTTGTCATAGATTCTAATGTTAAGAAAGCAGGTAGAAAAATCAAAGGAAAGTTCAAAGCAAAATTAAAAAATAAAGACGAGAATATAAATAGTATACAGTAAGTACAATTGTATCATATAAGTTCATAACGTACGTGAAAGAGATGCCTAAAAATCGAACAAAAAGACCAAGGTAAAACAAGTAAAAACGAGAATATTATTTATTTATGCTGGATTCTAAGATCAACTCACGTCTAACCCGATAGCTCGCATATATCCTTTTCTCCTTGCTCTTTATTTGTCGTTCTGGGCTGCTCGTTTTTGGAAACTGATTGCTCTCTGGGAATGGATGCACGAAGTTTAGCATATTTCTCTATAACATCTTCCTTTCTCAGAACATCCTCAGCAGCCTTCACACCGGCCAGTTTAATATTTCTCGCCTTACCAACCCCAAGTATAGTACCATCTCCAGTTCTGCATTGTACAATTGTCACTGGATTTTCATTAGTGGGTCTCTGTACTGTATGATAATGTAGTTTTAAAGCTGCATAACCAATCAATGAATATAGCTTTCTCTTGGCATTCATGTCTAAATTGTTTGTTGGCTCGAGTTGAATACTTGTTTTCATTGCTTCTTCGATCTTCGGCTTCGCAAGCTTCTTTAGCCACTTTCTTATTTTGACTAAGTTGGTCTTTGGATCGTCCTCCATTAATCCTCCAATATAGGCCTCAAAAATATCGGCGGACGTCTTGGAAGTACTTAGATCGACATCGGGAGACAAGTTACTTTTCAGCTGTTTTGGAAGCTCGTACAATTCCGACCACTCTCTCAAGGTCTCATTTTTAACAAGTTTTTTCCTCAATTCTGTCAAGTTACCTTCATTTAATGACGGGAACTTGTTATAGATAATCATAGTCATTACTGTGTTTAGGATAGAGTCACCCAAAAACTCCAATCTTTCGTTATTAGATTTGATAATATCACTTTCATTCAAATATACCTTATCATTCACCAGTGACTTGTGCATGAAAACTCTGGCTCTAATTACATGGTCCTTGATCTCTGGCATCTCCGGTGGCCATTTCGAGGATTTCTCCTTTGAAGTGATACACTCAGAGGATTCGCTACTCTTGGCCACAGACAAATCCAGGTCTAGCCGTCCGATATCGTCATCCTCCAAATCTTGTAAATCACTGAGTTCCAAATCACCCAGCACCGGCTCCCTATTAGAAGCATCGAACTTCGCCTCATACCCACTAATATCGTCCAGCAGAGTGGACTTGTTGAGATCATGTAGTGTCTTAATCTCAGCGGCCAACTTCAATGGATACCTGGTAAACAAAGAGATTAGCTGCGGTGGCACTTTCTCAGGGTCAGACAGCGAGTTCAAAGTCTCATAATACTGGACTATATTCGGGGACAGCTTCAGAATACGCTGGTAAGCCTCCACCAATTTATGCACCGCATGCTCTATCTGGATAGCATTAGAGTATTGGTAAGTACCAACTTGCTCAGTCGAATTCTTCTCATACAAGTCAACCAACTCAGACGTTAATCGGGATTTCTTCTTGGAAGCTTTCCCAACTTTCCCAATTTTACCCATCGCTCGCTAATACAACTCCTAGTAGTATACAATTTTGCCCTTATGTAACTGATAAAAACAACAAGCGTTCTTATACTCCCAATAGAAGCGATGAGCTGAGCTTTATTTTTTTTTTTTTTCACTGCAGAATTTTATTTTTTTTTTTTTCGTTCAGTTTTTCAGTTCTTTTTTTTCTTCCCACAGCTTGTTCCCTCCCTGTCACGCAGAAGGAAAAGAAAGGGCTTAGATAATGGTAATGATTGCGCCAGAGATATACTTCTTGTCCTTGACATACAATCTATTTAATCCTGGGGTTTGGGTTTGTCCTTTACATACCTCCATCTGCCATTTCCATCTTTTGCTAGTTGCAAAGTGTAAAAAATTCCATAACACCGAATCACTTTCCTAATCGGGAAAATCGAAGCTTTTCCCATTTCATCCCAAAAATCTATTTGGAACCTTCGCTTCGGTCCAACCTTAATTCACCTCCTTTAGAAAAGCCCGCATAGAGGATCAGCTATTTCCCCATTTGATATTCTATGCTCTCTCTGAAGCACAGAAACATTCGATTGTTGGATCTCGCATCTCGTGCTTTTGTACGTACATCTCTGTGTGTCTGTGTGTCTCTGTGTTTCTCTGAATGTTTACTGTGTCTCTCCGTGTGTTTCTCTGTGAGTGCGGGGGAGGGGCGGGAAGCCAGAGAAGAGTGGGAAGCATACACATTGTTAAATGAAAGGCTTTCTATTAGAATCAGAACTTGTAATTGGCCAACTCATCCTGTGCAGACTCGACATTGTCCTGAATTCCCCCGTGTTCGACAGATCCACGGATGGTGTTGACTGGCTTCGCACTATGTGATTCTGGTATAGACGTCACTGGCTCTGGCTTCTTTACTTCTTCTGGTACTGGTACTTCTGGTACTGGTACTTCTACTTCAACTTCTACTTCTGGTACTTCTACTTCTGGTGCCTGTTGATGGTCGTCAAATTGGAGAATCGCGCCAAACAGTGGGGTGTTTGTCCAGTTGCTCTTGCTCACCTTTCCGTACTTGTTGTCCTTGAAGTTGCTTATATCCCAATTTAGACCAGCTATTTTCATGTTTGGGTAGCTCGGAGGCATGCCAAGATCCTTCATCCTTAGACACCACGGTGGTAACTGACCCGGCTGCAGGCCTAGCGCATGCCTCAAGTCATCGCTGAGCCTGCCTGGTATCCTGTCCTTGACTAGCTTGCGCCATCTGGCTTCACCTTGCAGGTTTCTGTTCTCATAGTATACATCACCGTACGGTAACATCGTGTCAGGCTTCCACTTCTTTCCTAGCTTGAAAAACACATCGTAAAGCTTCTTGTAATCCAGATCTAGCTTTCCAAGCTTGGGTCGTACCGCGTTTCTCGTTTGCTCCTTCAGTTTCTCTTGCTCTTCATCCTCAGGGAGCGTATTCCTCATGGAGTCCACACCTGTCTGCTTGATCAGGTCTGGCAGCTCAAACGGCTTCTTCTCCAGCAGCGACCGCCCAGATAGATAGTCCCGCTTCGATTGCCAATGGCTCGGCACTTGTACAACGTTAAACGACGTCTTTACAGAAGCCAAAAAATAAGGCTCCTTGGCATCACAGTCGTGCTTCTCTATCAGCTGTGGTGTCAGCACAGAGCTTTTCAACTCAGCAAGCGTCGGTTTGTTCATTAACCTTGCCTTTCTGTTTGAAAGCGGCTGTGGGATGGCATCTGCACTTTTAGCATCTGCACTTTTAGCATCTGCACTTTTAGCATCTGCAACATGATCATCGCGTAAAGTAGGTTCATGGCTCGCTACCTTAGGATTCCTGTCTTCTTCCACATCCCGTTCTTCAACGCCATTGAACTTCTTGAATAACTCCCGGTACTCTGACTCGAGGTTAGGTGTCGCATTCACACGCTTCTTCTTCTTGGCAGGCTGCTTATGCGTGGTCTCTATCGCGTCTATTATACTGGCCTTAACATCCGACACACCCGATCTCTTACGCTTGCTTCTGGCCATCCTTGTTGCAACGCCCTATCGGTATGATACACACTGCCTTTACACACTGAATACTATATACGCTCCGGTTGCAGTTTTTATTACTTTGCAGCTAAGCTCATCGCAACTTATCCACTGCGCATGTGCAAAGTGATAACAGTTACCTGGTTTCATCAAACTTGGATATACTCATTGGCAGAACAATTGAAGAAGTTATGCCAGGATTTGATACCTACATGCTGATAGTAAACTGAGGCAAATATGTGGGAACTTGGGTGTCCCCAAAAGCAATACTGCAAAAGGTTATACAACCTTCCCATGCAATACTCTTGTTATCACGTTGTATATCACCTAAAATGTACTCTGTACTTCACATCCCACAATTTCCACATTGTCTTTCCTTAAAGGAATTTCAATTGTTTGAATTGAAGGGGGTGATGCTCATCGCTTTTAAATTTTTCAAAAATTTTCAGCTTTTTTTTTTTTGAAATTTTTCAGTTTATATAATATTATTAAGTAAAGATAGTTTCAACAGTGTGATATCTGAGCGGTCCTGCAGCTGGTGAGATAATATCGTTGATATCAAGTTAGTGGACACTGGTGTTGCTTTTCGGGTTTACGTTTGGCAATCTATTAGTGAACGTGGAAAGATGATGGTGTTTGAAAGCAATAACAAACGTCCTGCTACTGAGGAACTACCGGATATAGAATCGAAGAAACCCAGGGTTGATATCGTGGGTTCTACAGAGATATACGTGGAAGCTGGTAATGATGCTCATTTCTCAGATGAAATGTATAGAAAATTTATAAAAAATGCTCTTGATGAACTAGAAAAGGTATGTTATAGCCCTCAAAGACAGAATTGAAAAAAAAATATAAAGTGTTACTGGATAGAAGCTTGTCAATTTTAACTTTGATGTAGCTTGTCCAGATACACTTTGTGGATTTCTAATTTAACCGGATATTTGTTTTTACTAACATTGCTCTCCATTACACAAACATCAACAATAAAAATTATTAGAAATAACAACAGAACGAAGAATATAGAGACAACTTAAATGAAAAAAATGAAACTACCTATGGTCAACATTTCTTACAATATTTCTCTGTTTCAGTTTTATTGCTGTTTCTTCTAATTTTGAGTGATATTTGATGGGTATATTCCACACAGAATGATCCAATGCAAATAAATGCCATAACGAGTCAGATATCCCTGTCAGCGAAGAATCCTGATAGAATTAGTACAAAGAATTTTACTATCCTTCTGGAAGTACTTTCAAACAATATAAACAAAGTGGATTCTTCCAAGGGTTTGCCTCTGATTCAATGTATCATAAATTTCGAAAAATGGTGGGAACTTCCTGATCCTGCCTTAGGTAAATATATATTTTTCATTAAGGTACTTTGTTCAAGTATACCTAAATGGTGGCAAGATGTGGCTATGATAATGATATCCAGCTTCATCTTGAGTTCTGAAAAGACTACACAACACCATGAATTACTGAAGTACTTCTTACGCATGATACCTTCCTCTATGAGTTATATCGACTCATACCTGATAAGGTATTTCCCTAACAAAAATGACTCCAAGAAGAACATAGTCAACTACATATCGAATGTCTTGATGCTGACTAGCTATTGTCAAGAACTGAAGTTTCAAGCTTGGTCCTTGATCATGGAAAGAGTCATCTCAATTGATGTTGAGCTACAAAATGAACTAGACGAGTTGGATGATGATATAGATGATGAAATGGTAGACGATGATGGCGACGACAGTGATGAAGATGAAGATGATGAGGATGAAGATCATAGTGGCGCTGAAGATGATGCGGAAGATGATGAGGATGAAGATGACGGTGATGATTTCGATGACGCCGATGGCCAAGAAGAGTACAATATTGATCTCACTCAAGGTATCAAGGAACTGTCAAATAAGCTTGATGCCATTCTATCTTTATTGAGTTCGGAGATTATCAAAGACATGACACCAGAGAAGCTTGAGAGTGGTGAAGGTATTGGAACATTCAATACTCTGACCACTTTGTTCAAAACTCACATTCTACCAACATACTATACCCGTTCAGTGCAATATATCATGTTCCATCTCTCACAACAACAACTCGAATTGATGGATTCATATCTCGTCACATTGATAGATATTTCTTTTGCTGCAAACGAGACATCAGAAAAGAGGATCAAATCTTTACAATACCTGGGATCATATATTGCTAGAGCCAAGAAGTTGTCAAGAACACAAATAGTCTTTGTTGCAAGCTACTTGACATCTTGGTTAAACCGTTACGTGATAGAAAGAGAAGAGGAAGTTAACCAACCTGGAGGTATGGACAGGTTCAAGCATTTTTATGCAGCTTTCCAAGCTCTATGTTACATCTTTTGTTTCAGACATAAAGATTTGCGGGATGTGGACGGTAGCTGGGAATGTGAACTGGACAAGTTCTTCACGAGAATGGTTATTTCCAAATTCAATCCGTTGAAGTACTGCAATGAGAACGTTATGCTAATGTTTGCAAGAATTGCCCAAGAGGAAGACGTCGCATATTGTTTCAGCATCATTGAAAACAACAACAACGAATTGCTAAGAGGTATTATGGGTAAAGCGGACTCCTCTAGAGGTGGTACTCCTACACCAATGGGACCAGCAACATCTTGGTCCTTGGCCACTAGGCAACAATTTATAGATTTACAAAGCTACTTCCCATATGATCCATTGTTCCTAAAGAATTACAAGAACATGATGAAGGAGTATTACATCGAGTGGAGCGAAGCAGGCGGAGAATATGAAAGCGATGGATCAGACGAGTGATTGTTTGACTTTTTATCAATATTCACACAAATCTCCCAGAAGCATATCAATACCAATGGCATTATTTTATTCTACAATTTTTTTTCTCTACATTATTGATTTTTTTACTACATTATATTTTCTTTCTTCTGCAAAATGGAGAAAGAGCGGTGCATTATAGATTTTTCATCCTTAAGTTTCTTTATCTTAAATCCAAACCTCATATTAATACCAAAAGTACATCTCTCAAGAGACATACTCTATATTATTTCTCTGTATTTAATATATACAATCCCCAGCAAATACATTCTAAACTTCGCAATATAGTTGCTTACGTTAACTGCAATGGCTCTGCCAAAATTTTCTCTGACAAAAATTGCCAAAATAACGTCTTTCCTGAAGAACATCCTGCAGTAAAACATTGAACAAAATTCAATGTCAAAGTCATGGTTTGCCAGGTTTTTGACATAGACTGGCATTCCAAGGAAGGTTACAGTAAATTGTTATTGATCTGAATCCCAAAGTCAAATCTTGACATTGCAAGCAGTGAAAGGCTTGCAGATATATTCCTGACTTGGAGGTGGACAGTAACCAGCAAAGATATTGATCAATAAAGGACGGCTAAGTACTGCCAACGTAATCAAATTAATATACACAGGAGGACAGCAATTGATAGAGGAAGTACTAAGATGCCTAAGCGGACTTTGGAAGAATGGGAAGAGGATGCTATGGAGTCGGTGCCGTACCTGGCCAGTGATGAGAAAGGGTCAAACTACAGAGAGGCTACTCAACCGGTGATTCTTGAGGATTCTAAAATTGTTCAACCTAAATTGGAAGTTCATAAAACAGTGAAGCCATGGGTACATTTTTTAGCTGGTGGTATAGGTGGTATGGCAGGAGCTGTAGTGACGTGCCCATTTGATTTAGTGAAAACTAGGCTGCAAAGTGACATATACCAGAACATGTACAAGAGTCAAGCTGAAGCTTTGATGATGAATACCACAAGACCTAGAATTGTGAATTTGACCTTACAAGCTGCAACACATTTCAAAGAGACAGTTAGCATTATTGGAAATGTGTATCGCCAAGAAGGTTTTAGAAGTTTGTTTAAAGGTTTAGGTCCCAACTTAGTTGGCGTAATTCCGGCAAGAAGTATTAATTTTTTCACCTATGGTACTACAAAGGACATATACTCCAAGGCCTTCAACAATGGACAAGAAGCACCTTGGATCCATTTGATGGCTGCTGCCACAGCAGGCTGGGCAACTGCAACAGCTACCAATCCTATATGGATGGTGAAGACCAGAGTTCAACTTGATAAAGCTGGGAAAACAAGGACATACAAAAATTCATATGACTGTTTGAAAAGTATTTTGAGAAATGAGGGTATATATGGACTTTACAGAGGTTTGAGTGCGTCATATCTTGGCTCAGTCGAAGGTATCTTACAGTGGCTACTATACGAGCAACTAAAACATTTAATAAAGAAAAGATCCATAGAGAAATTTGGAGCTCATGATGAAAGCACCATGACTACAACAGATAAGATAAAACAATGGTGCCAGAGATCGGGGGGTGCAGGCCTTGCAAAATTTATGGCTAGTATAGTAACTTATCCCCACGAAGTTGTGAGAACCAGATTAAGACAATCGCCATTAGAGAATGGTAAAGTAAAATATACTGGACTTGTACAAAGCTTCAGAGTTATCATCAAGGAGGAAGGCTTAGCATCCATGTATAGTGGTCTGACTCCTCATTTAATGAGAACTGTTCCAAATAGTATTATTATGTTTGGTACTTGGGAGGTTGTGATAAAATTGCTTTCTGATATTTGAATACCTTAATGCGATCATGTGAGCACACACTTGAGTGTTGAAAGCTATATCTGATGTTTTGATGACCTTCTTAACGATAAATACCCAAATTTGCTTCGGGAATAATTCAAATACCATAGTTCATGCGATCGAATATACGAGGCACCTAAGTTCCCGTTAACTAATATTTATTGTTTCACGATTTTTGTTCCATTTTCATTGTTATTAATTTATGTTTTTGTTTCGTGATTTCATCCTCTAAAACTGTCCATATAAGCAGCGAAGAATAACGCAATCATTGTCTTGTGAATATCAAACCTACATAATACACCTAATAGAATATTTTGAAATTAAATTGCATCATTAAAAATGTATATATGTTATTGCTAATCAGAGGTAAACTAACCACATTCAACTAAGATAGTTCAACTATTTCATCATGAAATATAATTACTTAAAGTATCACTGTATAGTAACTTGGCATGAAATTGATTAATCTGCCATAATGATGTCTTTGTCACCAGATTGTTCGTTATTTGTAGAAAGTCCTTCCTGCGAACTGCTACCACGATCAACTTCTCCTCTTGACATATATTTTAGGACATCTTCGACTTGGAATGGACTCTGTGCTCTTTGTCGTACTGACGTCTTCACAGGTTTTAATGCATTCCCCAACACGTCTAAGTCGTCAGCGGTATCCCCATTAGATTCACGCTTTTCAAACTCCTTGGCAAATACTTCTAAAGCCCATTTAGAGTCCTCGTTGTTCTTTTCCAGTATTTTCTCAATTTCATCATCACGCATCATATTCGTATCCACACCTGAAGCTTCAATGGCATCTTTAATCCATTCCTCTACTTCAGGTATGTTCTTTTTTCTTAGTAATGTAGTCAGTAGACTTTCATGAGATGTAGTAGGGAACTTTGGTAAAGGGTATACTATTGTTGAGTCCAGTGTATCTTCGAAATGTTGTAATGTAGATGTCACAGACATAAGCTGCGATAATGTCACATTGATCTGAGACTGCAGAGAATACCACTGAGTCAAATCAGCTCTTGAAAGATCGTCTCGGATACGACGCAACGAGTGTGTCAACTGGGCGAGTCTCATCCTCACCGAGTCCAATGCAGGACCGGGTACTCCACTATAATCGGGCTTTATATCTTCCACTAATGCTCCATTTATTCCAGACATGGTCCCCACTAGTTATGCAATTAATCTATGTTAACCACCGTCAAAGTACTGTAGTGTAATTTTCAAAGAGGTTGCTCTATTATATGTTACCGTTGTGCTAAGAGTTGTCCAAGAATTCGCAGTTTCAATTTAACTCGCCTTTTTCTCACTGAAGCTTTATGAAAAATAGTTGCGATGAGCTCATCGCATAATAAAGGCTAGAAATAGTTTCAATTGATTCAACCCATTGATACTCTAGATACTATCAATAAGCAACTGAAAGATAATTTTAATTAGCTTTTGACTAATAAATGGTGCATTCTGATAATAATATCATTAAGGACCCGAAGAGGAATGGCGAGAAACCGGTGGAGATGATTCTGAATGGTAACAGGAAAGAATCAAAACGCTACAATGAACAGCTGTCGTCATTAGAAGAAAGAAAGCAAAAGAAGAAACTAAAAGTAGTCCAGGAAGACTCAGCTTATATGGACCAGAGTGCCAATCAAACTAGCTCTGCCGGTTTAGACAAAGATACCAATGAATTAGGACCGAAGAGTATATTTTATGACCCTGACTGGAATCCCAAAGGAGAAGCACCTGATGGTTTCAGAAACGTACCTTATAATCCCAAGACATTCAAAAGGCTGCATAATCAAATAGAGGAGGATTTAGGTTCTTTATCAGGTAAGTTAAAGTATCCTGAGTAACGAAGTGTGATGAAACACTCCCTACATGCAAATTATTAAATGACTATATCTATATATGTCCCATAATGGTAACCAAGCTTTAAGATGGTTTAGAAACAATATTCTTAGCAGGCCTCCATATTTGTATGGTGTTATCATTACTTACACTTGCCATTAGCCAAGGATCGTGCATATCCCATGATATATCGTTCACGCCTAACATATGACCTCCATGTACAAATATTTCCTTCCCAACAGATGCATCCCATAATTTAACAAGGCCATCTTCTTGACCGGCGGATGCGAAAACAACTCCAATGTTGGGGTTCCATTCTATTGTGGAGATTGATGAGCCATGCTGCATGGTGCTGATCGGTTCCTGATCAAGTTTCCGTATATCCCAAAGGTTTATTCTCCCACAAGTATCAGCTGATGCCACCAATAAACTATTCCCCGGATTAAACTTACAAGTATTTATCCCATCTTCATGTTTATAATTAGATATACTGTTCACCTCTTTCTCTCCATTTAATCTCATATCAAATAAACCAAGTTTGTTGCTCTCACCACATGCAATAAACATTGAGTCATGCATTGGCATCCAATCCAAATCATTACATCCGTTAGAATCAAAAGTGACTGTGAGTTCAGGTTGAGAAATTAGAATATTTGACCTAGAAAACTTCTTGACGTCCCATATGTTGCATTGCCCTTGTGAATAGCTTACTCCTAAAATGCCTTCTTTATGTTTGTTCCAAGATAGAGATACGGCTTCATTAAAATTGTCGAGGTTTTGTGCATCGTGGCTCCCTGAAAATAAACGGGCTTGGAAATCATCAGAAGACTTCGATCTTAGAACTGAATTACCATGCTTAGTCTTGTTAAAAATATAGACAGAACCATCAGAAGATGCTGCTGCTATCAAATCGGGATTCTGAGGTAAATATCTAGATCTATTACAGTCTCCGTTAGGAAATCGAATTGAAACTTCTGTAGTTAAGTTTTTTGGCGGGAGTTTAACCGATGGATCAGGCTTGAACTCCATCTCATCCATATCGAAATTATTTAAAGAGGACCAGTTCAGGTGCTTCAGGGTAGATATCTTGGAAATGTACACTGATTCATCCTCTGGTAATTGAGATGATGTAAATGATGAGAGTAACAGTCTATGTTGATCTGAACTAGTATCCAAATCAGGAAAAAACTGACATGTTAAGGAGGGCCATTTGGTGGAATTTGTGTTCAGATAATCATACAGTAATTTAGTATTCTTTTTCCAGTGTATATATCTCGTTTGAACATCCTCTGGAATTGTACTAACTGGCTGTTCCTCAATGTCTTCTATATTATCAGCGTCCATTCTTCAGACCAGCTATCTATCACCTGCGTATTTGCTCAATTCACTTGGAAGTTCACTTATGACCTAACTGAATTTGTCTACTAGCCAAAGATATGCTAATAAAGTTTCAAGAACTTCTATATGACTTCATCCATTGATACCAATGTATTCATGCATCACTTATGGCTATGATATGACAATGACAATGCCAATATTCAACCGAATTGGCTTTCGCGTCGTCTCTTCGAAGCCCATCGCGATGCGATGGGAACTTAAAGCGAAAATCACGTGACACATAAATCAGTAGAAATGCAACGTAAGAGTTACCTAATGATACCCATATTTCAGTTGACTGTACCTCGAAATGAAGGTGAAGCAACTATTTGGCAAGTCTATCTAACGCATTTCTGATGTTGTCTATCTTAAACTACTAATAGTATCAATTATCTCTTTGACATACGCCTTCTCTTCCTGCTTGGTACTTTCCAGCTCATCTTGATCGAACGGTTCCATACCCTCATCCTCCACATGTGACTGACTTCTAGTATCTACATGGGATGCACGTATTGTCCTTCTCTTAGTCTTGGCGAGTTTTTCATTACGATCTCTCATGATTTGAAACAGTTTCGCTTGGGACATCCTATTCTTAGTTAGATTTTCTTCAAATTCCTCAGGGAAACCACCCTCAAAGAATTTATCTTTGGCCATTCTTCTAACATCATCCAACATATCTATCTCTGTCCATTTTGAATCCGGCTTATGCGATTGTCTAGATTGTAAATCTCCGCGACTACTTAATGAGTTATTAAAAAATGGTGGACTACCGCTACGATGACTGGAAGTCTGATCCTCCATGTTACCTCTTCTGTTTGAAAACCCATGTATTGTTGAGTAGGAAGTAGCAGTACTCAGCGTTGGCTGGTCTATTCGCTTCGCTCTATCCTTATCTTTATGTTTCAATTTCTTGGTCTTCCCTTTGAGCTTTTTCTTTAGATCAGCAACCATAGCAGCATCTGCTTCAGCTGCTATATTCTTTAAGTCAGGAAAACTTTTCACTGGCGCATGGAACTCGTTCTTTACATCTTCCGGTTGTTTTGCAGCCCTCTCTAAATCCTCCGATTTACTTGGCTTCAACGGACTACCAAATTCAATGTCCATAATTGGTGGTAGACCCTAAAATCAGTTGCCCTATTAATCAGTATTAACAATTCATATATTTAGGTAGGACCCGTCTTTAATACTAAGTCCCAATCTTGCAATGACTACTATGCCTCTATATCATGTTCATATTCCTGCTTTGTCGGGTAAAAGTTTAGAAGCCGATCACCTGACTTTATAAAATACATAATGATTAAAATTAAATGCTGGCGATTTCAATCATTAAATACATGATTTTAAGTTTTAACTAATTATTTAAATACTGTATCTGAGTATTCAGCCCGTATTTTTATTAGCCTGAGTTATTTATCATATGGCAGTGTTAATAAAGACACTTTAATCGTCTTTGGAAAAGATGCAATGGCTTTATCCGTATGATTTGCAATTAAACAAGAAGAGAGAAAAATCATGGCAATATACTTCTTCTTTGTTTAACAAAAAAACAACACGGAATAATATTGTTACAAAATTAGTGTTCCTCCAAATCACTCTCTGATTGCACCACCAGCTAAAGCCAAGTTACTTCTAGTGAACTTTACTTTGAATACTGGACTTCTCTTAGTGTAGAAAGAAGCAACCAAGTCATTTGTGGGTATTATTGTTCTTCTTCTTCCGTAATCTTTGATATCTTGATTAATTGATGCTGTTATGTCGCCTACGTGTGCGTTAAATGGCTGTTCTGGTTCTGGCCCTTGTTCAGTGGTACCGTGTTTGACATCCCAAACACGTACTGAGTGGTCTGCACCTCCACTTATCAAAACATTTCCCTCTTTATTAAAGGATAACGAATGAACTGCATTCTTACCGTGTCCACGCATTTGCTTGATTCTCTTACCAGTACCGATATCCCATAGACATATCACACCATCTTCACTACCAGTAGCCAACCATCTACCATCTGGAGATACTTGTGTGGATAATACAGGAGCAGTGTGGCCTAAGAATAATCTCACGGAATCACCAGTACTTACATCCCACATTCTACATGTCTTGTCACTGGAACCTGTAAATACGTAGCAACCGTTTGGATGGAAGGAAACTGTATCAACATCATTTGTATGCCCTGCAAAGATTCTTAATGGATAGATATGATCACAGGCCCATAGTCTGGCCGTTTGATCGTGTGAGGCAGATGCAAAATAATGGCCTAAAGGTGAGAATTTAACATCCCAAACTGGGTGATTATGTCCTTTATAATTCACTAACGCAGTATGCGTATCCATAGACCATAATTTCACCGTCTTATCCTCTGAACCGGAAACTAAATACATGTTATCAGGGCTGAAACTAGTTGAGTAAACTGTACCACTATGGCCAACTAATGTTGAACAAGTGTTATCCTGAGAAAATCTATCAAATTGAGAGGAACTATACTTCGGATTTATCAATGAGGACCCATCTAAGGACCAGATTTTAATATAGCTATCTTGGAACCCAGCAGCAGCCAACCTACAATCATCACTGAATTCCAAAGATGTCATATCCCTATTGGTGTTGTGAAATGTGTACATACAAACACTGGGTAGTGCTGCTTGTAGATTGTCCAGTTTAATAGCGTCTCTAGATTCCTTGACCTTTTGAATCTCAATTTTGATATCAAGAGCCGTCTTAGGAGGTAAAGGTAAAGTATCCTTCGAAGGAGAACTCATCATGGCTGCTACTTCCTCAGTTTTTACCACAGCAACAGCTGTTTTCTTATCTTCTGACTTGACCTTAGTGGAGTCTCCGCTTTTTCCATCCTGTTTATCAGCTGCAGCATCAGATTCCTCCTGAGGAGTTGCTGAAGATTCATCACCGTTCATTTTTCTATATTCTTGGAGTAGAGTTGGTCTATCGTTTGTATCATCAAGGTCTGCGGTCGGTTCTTTGGCGACGTCTTCTGATGCTACGGAGCCTTCCTTTGAGCCGTCCCCTTTCTTCGATTGTTCTATTTGTTTCTTCTCTTGGTCATCTTTGATCTTCAACTCAGTCTCTATTTCCTTTACGAATTCCTCATCCTTTGGGAATGGTCCCAATGTCACAGGTGCGTTATTTATCTCAGCCAGACCGTCTGTACCAGCTGTGTCGGCTGCAATCTCTACACCGTCCGAGATTCTGTCCTTGGACCTCACTGTGTCCATTACGTTAGGCTGTATGTGATCGTTTATTATACCTATTATCAATGAGCCCCCTACGCCTTCATTGTCTGTGAGGAAGTATAGCATTAAGTAAAAGGCCGCGCGGCTGATGGTCACTCTATACCGGTTGCCGTTGAACGCCTTTGCGACTTCATTTTCCTTTATATGATCGACGGAGTTTACACTGAACAACCTGTTAATCTCAGAGCCGTGCTTGACTCTAAAGTCCGAGGAGAATTTGTCAAAGAATCTCCTTGCGTATATCGGGTCCTTAGAGACCAAGTACAGGAATAGGTATATGAACACCGGGTACATGATATAGCTCAGCTCGGAGCGGTATATATCCAGGGAGGAGTCCACCCAGTTCTTCAGCATTGTGTAGGCCCTTATGTAGTGTTCGGGAGACATGTCCTGCCTGACCTTGTCCTTCAGCACCACTTCACCCGATGCGTCACGCTTCGCACTCGCAGAGTCCACAGGATTGCTCACGGGCTTAGCGTTCGCATCCTGTGCAGGCGGCACTGTGGAAGGCTCAGGCAAGCTCCCGTCCTTGGTGTTCGCAGGCGAGTTCTTGTTCACCGGCGTAGCGGTCCGCGAACTCTCAGCCCTCAGCATCGCCTCGGTACGGTGGTACCCTTTCTTGTTCAAGTACTCCAGCACAATCCTGTTCAGATCAGACGCGGAGAACTGCCCGCTCGGCCTAGAACCATTGGCAGGCGCCTTCGCACCACTCTTAGCACCCGCAGCTGCACCTTTCACATTCTTCTGATCTTTCTCTTTACCAGACATAACCGCAAGAAGATTTTATAATCCAAAACAAACCCCAGTTTACTTACCAGATGAGTAATTGAGTCGCTAGCCAATGTCACAGCCAAATTACCAACTTCTGAGCGCCTAGTCCTTGTATATCCAATATAAATCAAGGTGGGTGGCTTCAGCATTGGTAGTTAGAAACCACTTCATCGAAACTGTCTCTTGCAGAAATGCGATTGTTAGGCCAGAGAGTAATGAGAGTATCGACAGATTGAGAGAGACGAAATTGAGATGAAAGAAAATACAGATTAGGGCCGGGTAACATCACGTTCACAAGAATTTAATTTCGTGAAACATGCTCACTACATATACCTGAATACGTACATCATATGACTAGTACGTATATAGTGTTATAATATCATATATAACGTGAAACAACACATGATGTACGTCTAAATGTACAATGTTAGATATACCGTATACTATTACAATTTTGTTGTGTCTCTCTTGTTCTTGCTGTCTCTCTGTCACTTGGAATGGCATAAGCCAGAAGGTTGCGAGCGGGCTTATATATGTCAGACAGAGCCTTGCACAGGATACTTACCTATCTTAGACCAGGTTCCTGACATACAACCTGGAGAGATATATTGAAAGAGTGGGAGTTATATATACACACACAGACACAGACAGACAGACACAGACAGACACACACACACACAGATTGAGTGATAGTAGAAACTTAAGAGAGCGTGAAGAAGAGACTCGGAGTTATTTTGGATTTGTGCTAAAACAATGTTAAAGAACTTCAAGCTGGGGAAGGAGAAGCACAGTAGGATTACGTCTGCGGATATATCTACGCCGCGCCAGGACGGTAACAATGTCATCAAGCATGTGAAGACGGTGCCAGTGCAGGTGTTGAACCAGCGGTCGACACCGTCGAGACACGCCAGCAACAGCAGCAGGCCACAGATGCAGTCGCCGGAGAAAGTTATCAAAGCCAGAGATAGTTACAAGGCCAAGCGCGCCAATGAGCTGTCCTTTAACAAAGGCGAGTTCTTCTACGTTACGGGCGAAGACACCTCGTACTACAAAGCCTCGGACCCTTCCGCTGGAAAGAACGGTGTGGTGCCTAAATCCCATTTTGACGTGATCGATAGGACTAGACCTTCCTCTAGCGATGCACTTGGCAGATCGGTGTCCACTTCAAGTCGTAACGGGGAAAAAATGGGCACTTTGTATGCCATTGTGCTCTATGATTTCAAAGCTGAGAAATCCGATGAGTTGGACACATTTGTTGGGGAAAATCTGTTCATCTGCGCTCACCACAACTACGAATGGTTTATCGCAAAACCAATTGGAAGACTTGGTGGTCCAGGGCTGGTTCCCGTCGGGTTTGTTAGTATAATTGACATTGGAACAGGCTACGCTACTGGAAATGATGTCAAGGAAGACATTGCATCAGTAAACTTGCCCACAGTTCAGGAATGGAAGAGCAATATAGCTAAGTACAAGGCAAGTAATATCAATTTGGGTGCTGTCGAAGTCCCACCAAATGGAGAATTTGGAACACGACAGAAGATCCAGCAACAGATAATGGAAGAAGAGAGATTGAGGCAACAACAAATAGAGGCTCAAATGACTCCCAAGGTTCCTGAACCACCAGAGATTATTTACGCCTCTGTGGATGCATATGGCTTAGAAAACGAGAAGTATTGGTACACAGTTTCATGTATATTGGACAATGGCAGAGCTAGAAGACTAAAAAGATATTATCAAGACTTCTATGATCTACAAGTGCAACTACTAGACGCTTTCCCTGCAGAATCTGGAAAATTGAGAGATGCCAATGGTAATTGGACTAGACGTATTATGCCTTACATTCCGGGTCCTGTTCCGTATGTGACCGACACTATTACTAAGAAGAGAAGAGAAGACTTGAACATTTATGTTGCAGACTTAATCAGGTTGCCTAAATATATCACATCATCCAGAATGATTCAAAACATCTTCAGAGTCAAGAATAACGGATATGATACTGAGTTTGACAAGAAGGATGCCTCAATACACACCGATAACTCATCGACACATTCGAAATCTAGGACAAGTAAGATTCATGATAAGGATAGCACATTGACGGGAGAAGAATTAAATCTTTACGAAAAGATGTCTGAACTATCTGTATCCACTCCAGGCTCAAGACCACACTCAAGACCACCAAGTTCTTTACCCCCTCAACTAAAATCAATCAAAGTGAAATTTTATTACAAGGACGATATTTTTGCATTAATGTTACCTCAGCATATATCCTTAGATGAACTCAAAAATAAGATAGGTCCTAGAATTGATACAGAGGATTTCATACTGAACATTAAGCTAAAGGATGGCTTAGGAGAAGAGATAAAGACCGATGACCAAGTTAGCTATATTATTCAATCAAAACAAAAAATTGCTGTCACTGACGCTTAGAAGTTTGAACTCAACCAATAAATACGATATTCATAAAACTGGCATTTTTGTATCACCCACACACAATCGCATTAATTTGGCTTTCCTAATTTGGGTCAAAGAGAGTACTTTAATTCATCTCTGGTATATTCCAACATTCTATTTTATTCCTTTTTTGCAGTTACATGTCCAACTCGATGCCTGCATATATTAACTATCCAAACAACATTGATATTTTGCATTCTCTCTGCCCCAAATAAAGCTTTTTAACCTTTACATGCATTCACCACTCCTTTTGAGTGCATGGTTGTATCCATTTACATTTACACTATTGAATTTTTTTTTACTATATACTTTCTAGTACTACAACTTTACCATGGGAGCATCATATCATTATGATCTATATTACATTAACCTATATACTGGTAAATCGTAAGAATATGTTCCTTTTCAACAACTATGCATATATTGCTCACTAAATAATATAGTAGTCGACCGATCTCTGCAATGACGTAATTTGTGAGAAAGGTGATCGACGCAGGGACAAACTGGACTTTCCCTTAACGACTGAAATTTGAAGTTACTATAATAGAGCTTCAGGACAAACTTAAAAGATGTCCACTCCATTTTGTTCAATAGTGTTCAAGCTAGAGAAGCAAGAATTTCAAATTGGTGTGTAACGGTTTAGATAGATAGCTCGCCAATTTTCTGCGTTATATTTTGGTTAGTATCTTTTGAGAGGGCAAGTGTGGTTATATATTCAGAAGCACAGGATTTTACATTGAAAGTGATGGATGCGGTATTATTGAACATAGTCAATGATGTTCCAGTGGTGACGCGGTATTGGACGATGGGCTGCATAGCTGTGTCGGCCCTGGTACGATTTAACATGATAAACTCCATCAAGATGCTGTACTCGTATGAGATAGTGTTTCAGAAGGGCCATTACGAGCGGATACTGTACTCACTGTTTGACTACGGTTTATTTAATTGGATGTCGCTGATGAATATAGTGATAGCGGCGAACCATTTGAGTTTCTTGGAGAACTCATTCAGCCTCAAGAGGCGGTATGTGTGGATATTGTTCCTGACGTTGTGCTCTTTGCTCGGGATGTCGTATTTTGGCCAACCGGTGGCCTCATTGGGTGTGCTGCTGCAGGAGAACCTGTCGTACTACTATCTGAAGAAGAACAATGAACAGATGAACATAAGGTTATTTGGAAACATCGCGGTGTCGCCACTGCTTGTTCCGTTTTACTTGAATTGCCTTTTGCTGTTTGTGTACCACATGGACGTAGTCGAAGTAGCGATGTTTTTCCTGCCAGGACACATAATGTTCTACATGGATGACATGCTGAAGAGGATATACGGCGTCGATCTCACGAAGACGCCATACGATTGGTGGCTGGGCCTCAAGGAGACGCAGTAGTCTGACGGTGGCGGCATATCGAGCAAAAAGCAATGAGAAAAGCATAAAGACGAAAAAAACCATGATACGAATCTATTAAAAATATTCTAAATAAGTAAACTTTGACATTATAGAAGGGCGAGTCCTGTTCCAATCAATGGAGTACTAGAATCCGCGGTGTGCGAAATTGTTGCGTTTCTGTGATGTAAGGGTCGTGCATACATGTGGGGATGTATATAAGAAAATGTGCAAACCATATAGATATATAAGGGACATTCTTTTTTTCTTTCTTTCATTCCTGTAACGATATAGCGAAAGCCGCTAGTCTAGACGTTGAACCGGTGGGTCAATTGATGCTGGGCATGCTCATTTACCGAAAATAAGCTCTTGGGTGTCTTTTCCCTTTCACCAACGAGTGGGAATTCATGTGGTCTTCGCTAAGCAGTGATTTACTCAGAGCCAGGAACCCAGTGTTGGCCTGCTTGGCAGGCATCATGAAGGGACCCACGAGACATAGGCCGAGGTATGTGAATTGTAGCGCTGTTTGGAGTTTTTGGTTTGCGGAGAATTTCAGTAGGCTCATTATGGGAATATATAATTGTGTAATTGTTAGTGGATGAATTGTTGTGGCTATGTTATGGGACAAGAACTGGGACAAGAAGCAGGTCAGAGATGTTCAAGAGACTTTACGACCTCTTTATATATGTTTTGTAATGTAGTCAATTACAATTTAATTAATTGTGCTATTAGCATTAGATAACTATATTAGGGGAAAATTTGCATAGCTTCTCAAATGCTATTATAATTCGCAATTGAATAGGAAAAAACGATCTACTTGTGGGCAATGTGGAGTAGCAAAAGACACAATCTAGGCAAAGGGCTCATGTGGAGAGAAGAGGATAAGGCTAGGGTGCAAGGTTGGTAGAGAAAAGCCATCTTGCCCAAAAATATACAATATACATTACAACCATTGTGTTGAGCACATGAAGCATGGAAGAAAAATGCACCTGCTCCATCCTCAGGACAGGCCAGAACTCCCCTGGGGCTTGTCCTCCATTGTTTATATATTTCGCAATTTGCCAAAAAACGCGTAAACAATAATACAAGAGAGAAAGAGGAGGAGAGAAGCAAACGCGTGAATAGTGGAATCCCAAGCAAACAATGGCAACATTCCATATCGAAGTTTTCCGTCTTGCAAATTACGTAAAATGTAAAATTGTAATATCGCATTCGTATACTTGACATCTAAACGAGTTCCATATTGGGTGCAGTAGGGTCCATGGTACAAGTACATGGGACACATAGAAAAATGGAGCATTTAGAGGTAGATGGACACTCTTTTGACAAGATAAGACCTTGTCCAAACCAGCCATTAGAGAACCGGAGACACAGACACACACATGCTAGAGCTCACCACTATCACAGTGCTACCACCCATAGCAGAGACATGCTGGGAGGAAAGCTAGGAGAGGTCACATGACCCAAACCCCAAAGAGACGGCAATTATATTTCCTAAACGGGTAATTGACACAACAATCGCGTGGTACGGCAGTGTCAAAGGACCAAAAAAATAGTTGGCGAACTGCTGGAAAAAGTTCACTTCCTGGCGGGAACACATAGTGTGAAGTATAAAGATGGGCAGGAGAGAGAAAGATAAAGAGAGAGAGAGACCAGGAACAGGCTCTGGACGAAGGAGTGTGACTATACTGAAGAGGAATCAATAAGAAATGAGCACTGCGTTGCCTTCTATACAATTGTCTGTGGATTACCAGACGCTGCTGAGCGAGATCAGCGATTTCTTGCAGCACTTCAAAGTGGACGAGGTTGGTGCCGCCGATGACTCTGCCACTATTGACGCGGATGTGAACATTGACGATGCGGAGGAACTGATGAAGCGCGGGCCCAAGTACATGTACCTGCTGCAGCAGATCGCGAACAGGGAGCGGGATACCATAGAGATCGAGCTGAATGACGTGCTGAGGTTCCAGAACGAGAAGTTCTTGGAGGGCGGGGTTGCGCAGGATCTTGTGGCGCTGATCCAGAAGAATGCGAACCACTTCATTGACCTATTTTCGCGCTGTATTGACAGTGTGATGCCTCTGCCCACCAAGGAGATAAGCTACAAAGACGATGTCCTGGACGTGATACTGAACCAGAGGCGATTGAGGAATGAAAGAATGCTTTCGGACAGAACTAACGAGATCAGAAGCGAGATGGACACTGACACCACGTCAAACGATATCATGAGAGAGTTGGCGCAGGACGAAACAGAGACTTTCCCCGCAAACTTGACCAGAAGATACACTGTGTACTTCAGACCGCTGACCAGATCCTACGCAGTACGTTACAATAGCAAGAAATATCTGACAGGGTCAATCCCACTCTCAGTTAGACAGATCAAAGGTGAACTCCTTGGTGAATTAATAACAGTAAGAGGTATCATCACAAGAGTCTCAGATGTCAAACCGGCAGTAACAGTTATAGCTTACACTTGTGACCAATGTGGTTACGAAATTTTCCAAGAAGTGAACTCAAAGACGTTCACACCTTTAGTCGAGTGTACTTCAAGAGAGTGTTCCCAAAATCAAACCAAGGGTCAATTATTTATGAGTACGAGAGCTTCCAAGTTTAATGCTTTCCAAGAATGTAAGATTCAGGAACTATCACAACAAGTGCCAGTAGGCCATATCCCAAGATCATTAACAATACACGTCAACGGTCCACTGGTGAGAAGCGTTACGCCCGGTGATATTGTTGACATAGCTGGTATCTTTTTACCTTCTCCATACACAGGTTTCAAAGCATTAAAAGCAGGTCTATTAACTGAAACCTACCTGGAAGCACACCATGTTCGTCAACACAAGAAGAAATTTGCATCTTTCCAAATGACTCCTCAGGTTCGTTCCAACGTCGACGCCCTTGCCCAATCTGGAAATGTCTATGAGAGACTGGCAAAGTCCATTGCACCAGAAATTTACGGTAATTTAGATGTCAAGAAAGCTCTACTGCTTCTACTGGTTGGTGGTGTCGATAAAAGAGTCGGAGATGGTATGAAAATCAGAGGTGACATTAACATCTGTTTGATGGGTGATCCGGGTGTTGCTAAATCCCAACTTCTAAAGGCAATTTGTAAAATTACCCCAAGAGGTGTCTACACTACTGGTAAGGGTTCCTCAGGTGTTGGTTTAACTGCAGCTGTCATGAAAGATCCTGTAACAGACGAAATGATCCTAGAAGGTGGTGCTTTAGTTCTAGCAGATAACGGTATCTGTTGTATTGATGAGTTCGACAAGATGGACGAAAGTGATAGGACAGCAATCCATGAAGTCATGGAACAACAAACCATCTCCATTTCGAAAGCAGGTATTAACACCACTTTGAATGCCAGAACCTCCATCTTGGCCGCTGCCAATCCACTTTATGGTAGATACAATCCAAGACTATCGCCACTAGAGAATATTAATCTGCCTGCTGCACTATTGTCTAGATTCGATGTTATGTTTTTGCTACTAGATACTCCAAACAGAGAGAACGACGAACAACTGGCGAACCACGTCGCCTATGTGCACATGTATAATAAACAACCGGACTTGGACTTCGAACCAATTGAACCAACTATGATGAGAGAATTCATCGCTTATGCTAGAACCATGAGACCGGTAATGACTGCTGAGATCAACGATCATGTTGTATCCGCATACATTCGTCTGAGACAAGACTCAAAGAGAGAAATGGACTCTAAGTTTTCTTTTGGGCAAGCTACTCCCAGAACATTACTTGCCATTATTAGATTATCACAAGCCCTTGCTAAATTAAGATTGTCGGAAACTGTAGATATTGATGATGTTGAAGAAGCATTGAGACTAATCAGAGTATCAAAGGAATCTCTATATCAAGAGAATCGTAAAAGGGACGAGGACTCCAACCCTACCACTAAAATTTTCACCATCATTAAGAAAATGTCTCAAGAAGGTGACTACAAGGGCTCTCTTCCTTATGATAGCATTGTAAAGACCGTTAGATCAAGAGGTTTCACAATGTTACAATTGAACAACTGTATCCAGGAATACTCTTTCCTAAATGTTTGGCATTTAATTAATGAAGGTAACACATTGAAATTTGTTGACGACGAGGATCAATCTTCGCAGGACATCGAAATGGCATAGAGATAAAATTTCCCAAAACATCGACCCCCCAATTTCATTTGAAACTAATTTTTTCTTCCATCTAATCCCTTCTTTAGCTTTACTTTTTTATTGACCGTCTTTTCTTATTTCCCTAATTGCTAAAAGTAAAGAGCAACTCCGGAACTTCATAATCTTGTTCACAGAACAACATGTAACATTACTACAAGACCTCTATATAGCACCCAAGAATATAATATTATATTATTACATTCACTTATCTTTTCGGATGAAAACTCACCCAATCAGTTTCGTAATTACTATGTTCTAGAATCCATCCTTCGGAATATAAGGGATTTCAATCCCCTCATTCTCATTGAACAGTAATAGTTTTGAGAATCATACCTCACCCCAAAAAACGTTAAAAACACAAATCAGAGGTATAGTCCCCCGGACCAAGAGAGAAATTCTCCCTTATCACTCTAATATCCCTCTAATATCACTTTAATTTCCATATATCCCTTAACATAGAATACAGTTTCTCGGGTATAGTAAATTAACCCAACAGAACAGAAACTCGAGAAGTGCAGAAAGCAATGAAGCACAGCTGAGAAAGTATAGAATCCTCTTGAAAATAGCAGATTCGAAGCAAAGATCATAGCTGCATCACTACTAGCAGACACTACACCCCACTCTTATTTTATTTTTTTTTTCACTATTATCCAGTCTAAGAAACGATCCATCGCCCTGCGATACTTTCACTACCCCTCACTTTTTTCTAAAGCATTGTCAAAAAGTGGATCAAGATGACTTCTTGGAAACTGACTGAGCTATCCTAAATGGTAATAGAAACCGTCTACCCCAGTAACGAACTCAGTATGTTGAAGCTGTCTTCTTTTGGCAATTTAGGGATTATCAGTAGGAAGTACCTCTGCTTTTCATCCCCCCATTCTCTTTCTTTCTTTTCTTTTCAGCATCTCTTGTTTGTAAAATCTTGCATATTATCCAATCTCCCTGTCAGGCATCTCTCATTACCATATCATAGACATACTCATATATATTCACATATATATGTGCCTGTTAAAAGGATATCGGATGCTTAGATTAGTTTCTGTCGATCTAGCCCGAGAACTGGTAACCAAATACTTCGAATAATGCAGAGTGTTAACATTGTGAGCACTAACTATTCCAGATATGGGGTTTCTGTCTATGACAGATTATACCGGAAGGATAAGAACGTTTCTGCTAAACATAGGCCTTCCTCTACTGGTGTTTATGGGCACGATGCAAGTACTGTGGATCATGCCAGTAGGTCTAACAATAATTTGAACTTGACAAGGTCCACTTCTGCCATTTCAGAATCCGATGACGTTGCTACTATTTCTACGAATAACTCCAGAAGGTCAGTGATCAAGCGGAAATATAAGTCGCTGATAACTGCATCCTCAAAGAAATTAATCACGAAGCTATATGAACATGGTTCCAACAGTGATTCCTTTTCCATATTCTCGCATAAGACTTCGCAATCACACCATCCGGCCCAACGATTGGGAACAGAGGAAGATTTAATCATAAATGACTTATTCAAACGGAAGGAAATATCAGACTTGCCTGATGAAGTCCTGAGGAATATCTTGAGTAATGTTAAAGACGACCAAAGAACCTTGGTCAACTGCCTTTATGTGAATAAAGCGTTCTATAATGCTACAAAACCAACTCTATATGAGCGTCCTAAGTTTACTTCAACATATCGAGTTGCTCAGTTTGTTACCTCCATTAGAACTAATCCACAGAATGGTCTCTATGTGAGGGAATTAGATTTATCTAAACTGAAAAACGGATCCCTAAATGGGAAAAGCACCTCCAATACTGGTGTAGTAGCAGATTCTCCGGATGTGGATGAATACAATCCTATGCGTACTAGGACGGGCTCGGTGACAAGTTTTACCTCTGTTACCTCCACTGCTAATTCAAACACTGCTCTATCGATCACGACCAATAATAAGGATGTCGCATTAGCTGGATGGAGAGATTGGAGATACAGACACGATCCATTGTACTCGTCACCAGTACTTAACAGCTACAACGCCAAGAGAACTGTGTCTAGAGCACCTTCTATAAAGTCTTCACACTCAAGCTCATCATTAACTCTATTTCCGGGCTTGAAGTCTAAGGAAAGCTTCGCACAACTTTCCGAAGGTAAAAGTTCTGACAATGGGAACAATGGCAAAAGACAACGCTCTAACAGCTCTGTATCATCGATTACAAACAGTTTAATGTCCTCTTTGTACAATGGGTCACATATCTCTTTAAATACCACTCTCTCAGGCTCCGACAACAATAGCAGCAAAACACAATCAAAAGGGAAATCCTCATCATCACCTGGAAATCCTAATGATTCCTCTGGGGAGCAAGATAGTATTATATCAAGCAGTTCTCAAATTGATACTAACACCTTTGGCATGACTTCTAGCAAAAGTACAAGTTCAACTTCAAACTGGTTCAGAATGAAATTACATGGCAACGGTACCAGAAAGTTGAGATTGAGAAGCAACAAGGCAATAAGCTCTAAGAAAGATGAACAACAAAACGAAGAATCTGCTCAGACAGCACAAAAAATTGAGACTCCAATTATAAAGAGAACAGAACCCTTCTCAACGCCACATCCGTACACAAATAAGTTCCTGCTGAAATATGCACAATACAAAGATTTACCACTTGGGTATATTTTACATATTTTAGATCACTGCCCATACCTATACATACTGGACCTTTCAAATTTGACGTTGTGCACAGATTTTGAGATAATTGAAGGACGCCGTTATAAGGGAAGGAAACAGAGGTTTGGTTCATCCAGAGCTCTTCCTGTTGTTCAAGAATCAGTGATTTCTACCGATGTCCCTAATGATCTCGACGTTATCTACTTGACCGATTCGAGCAAAACATACGAGTATTATGACCGCCTTAGAAATACAAACAAACATAAGCGCTCATCTAGCTCAAATAATCTATGGTCGATACCCAATCAAGGATGGTCTGATGCTCCAGCCCCTATAGGATCCCATAAAAATGATCTAAGAAGAACACATTCGCAAACAATTGGCAGATCAAATGTAGAGCTACGAAAGCTAAATGCCTCAGAAATTTTTGAGCATATCGCAACAAATCAAAAATCGGCGTACAACACACATTTGCGTGTATATATGAAAAACGTTTTGTGGTGCACCCAAGATATGGTAAAGAGCTTTGTATTAGAAAACTTTGATCAACAAGCTGAAAATTTAGGTGAAGACAAATCATCTGAAATGTTCATTCATGACATGAATTTCAGTTTTGAAAACTCTGGTTTAAATAGGAATTTTGTTTGGACCTGTGAAGGTAATCTTCAAGAATTTATCGCAATGGTGGTGCTGGATGAAGTAAATAGAAAAGATGATCTTGAGATAGAAAATTTATTCAATATAAAAGCTGAACGAATTTTGACTCCTACCAATGGACCAGAGAGAGCTCCCGAAGTTCATTATATCTCAAATGTATTTACTGTTTCATATGGATTTCAAAGTAATAAGAAAAGGGAAATGAAGTTCAGGGTCACTATTCTGAAGACAGATACTCCGATGTATTTTAGTATCAAGAAACTCGCTGACGATTATACTTCTGTTGTGATCAAGCTTCAGACAAATAAAAATGTTGCACTACATGGATCTGAAACTGCAGATATAATTACTACAGATCAGGGCAGTGTTCTACCAGAAGATGTACCAGAGGATAACAATGCGGATGATACAAATAATGGTGAAAACACAATTGCCCAACCCTTTTCCAACGATCCCAAAGAAAGGATTGAAAGAATCACACAAGAAATTGTTGCTAGGCTGAAGGATTTAAGAGGATCGGACTTGAGAAGGAATATAGGTGAGAACAATTATGTGAGAGAGAGATTTCTCTTGTAGTATTTCTCCCCACCAATAAATTTTGCATGATATAAAATACTATTATATCAATATTTGTAATTGCCGGATTTTAGTACAATTATATAATTGATACTACATTTATCCATTTTGATGACTATAACGATTTTATTCAATTATTTGTACTGTATAATACTACTTAAACAGGATATATAATCTCTAAATATTATGTATATCAGGAAATTTTCTACAGTATCAACTCAGCAAATTGATTAGTCATGATTGAATCACATATATAATAAACGATAAATTAGCATTTAAAACACTTGTTCCTGAAATAATTTGCAAGCCTTCTCAGGACAATTGAAAAAAATATTATGACCACAGTTAGTAATCTCCAGAAGTTTCTTTTTAGTAGCGGCAACATTTTTAAAAGCGTCAAAGATCAGCTGTGCGTCCTGTTTTGGAGTGATCTTATCGTGCTCGGCATATATCACCACCAATTCTACATTATTCGTATTAATGATATTATCCAAATCCTCCCAATCCGGGAATTTCCAACCCAAAAAGTAGGAGAAAATTGTAGAAGTATCAATTTTTATATTGTTGGAGAATTGCCAGAGCTTTCTGAACTTCAAATTCTTGTTCTCCGTTTCTTCGTCCTGGAAAGTTTCTGTATTGGCACTGAAGAAATTCATAATTCCAGAACTGTTCAGACCCTTGCTTTGATCAAACCACACTCTATATATGTTGAAGATAAAAGGTGCCCACATAAGCCCTCTCATTGCCATCTTCATAATATAGTTGTCCTGTCTTAGTGTGCTGATGCTAGGAGGTGGGGGGCATGTTAGAACCAGTTTATCAATATTGTATTCCTCGTGGTACATCTGCACAAAATGAGAAGCTATATAACATCCCATGGAATGACCCACAACTTTAAAATCAATATCTGTCTTGTTCTCTATGTTATTGTCTACAACTTTCTTAACCACCGAAGTAACATATAACATGTCATAACCGTTAGTACTTGAACCACTTTGACCAAAACCAGGCAAATCAAGAGCAATCACTCTATATTTCAACAAAGTCAACAGTTTCATCAAGGGTTGGAACTGGTCCATAGATCCTCCCAGCCCATGTATGAGGAGAAATACCGAATCTCTGCGTTCCCCATCCCTAATATTATCAAAACATCTCATATCAATACCATCAAGTGTAACCACTCGCGTTCTTTCTTTCAGGAACCGCACTTCAAAATCCCTACTGTCAATTACCCGTGAAAGCTCCCGCTGTGGAACTTGCTCATACTTGGCAAGTATGTCATCCACCCGACCATTAACAAGTTCACCTTCCAAGGAGCACGCCTCTCTCAAAACTTCCATGGCCGACTAAGTTATTCCAATGCCCTATAAACAGCAACAAATGAGAATTGAGCGCTGCATGGGAAACGTTTCAACCAACCGACTCCAACTTGCGGCCAGTAGTCATACCATACCTGCAATTTATTGCTGCAAGAAGGTAGCTGATGTCCTGGCTCATCAACCTTAAAACTTGGAAATTTGAGATTTTTCCTAAACAGGAAATGTAATGGAAGAGTCACGTGAACATTCGATTTATGAAGAAATTGTTTTAATGTTCCTATAGTTGAGATGTCCAAAGTATTTAGACCTGTAACTATCCAAAAGTTAGATATAATCTAATATTTGCCCAGGACACCTTTCAATTACCATGATAGTATGCATAGGGAATATCTATGTTCGTGGCTTCTTCAACTATCCTGCAGGGATTTCTGTGTATTTATCTTATTTCTAAGTGATTTTCGCAAAAGAAAAATTTCTTCGAAACTTGACAGCTTGGTGGACCTACGAAAGCGAAGAAACACACTTATAATAGCAATTGAGAAGAATGAGCGCTATATTACAGAAAAGCTAAGTAGTCTTCAATTGAGTTTGTGCAGTTAATAGGGCAATAGAAAGGCGAACTCACGATGGGAGCTGTTAAGAAGAAGCTTATGCCGAAGTCGGCGATGTTTGTAAGGAAGTATGAAAAGACCATTCGTGTTGGGTTTGCATCTTTCCTTATGGCGCTGACTGTTCTATTTCTGATGCACAAGCCCGATGCGGGCACTACTGCGATGGCACCCCAGCAGACAATGGCTGGTTTCACTAGCGTTGTTAAGAATGGCCAGCCTGGGTATGTGATTCCTGCCTCTGATCTACTGCAGGACGTCAAGGAACATCCTCTGGATGATGGTGTCAAGGAAAAGGCTGCATTTATCACTCTGGCTAGAAATGGTGACTTGTGGTCTTTGGTAAATACAATAAGACATGTCGAGGACAGATTGAACCATCGTTATCACTATGATTGGGTATTCCTGAATGACAAAGGTTTCACCGATGAGTTTATCCGCTTGACATCTGCATTGGTCTCTGGTAAAGCTAAGTACGGTAAAGTTCCTAAAGAACATTGGGAAGTTCCATCTCACATTGACAAGGAGAAATATGAAATCTCTAGGCGTAAAATGGTCCTAGACAAAGTTCCATACGGTGATTCGACACCATACAGACACATGTGCCGTTACCAATCAGGTCTTTTCTATAGACATGAACTTGTGCAAGAGTACGACTATTACTGGAGAGTTGACACAGACATCACTGTTTTTTGTAATTTCCAATACGACATCTTCAAGTTCTTGAGACAGAACAAGAAGAAGTACGGGTTCGTAATTTCATTGACAGAATACGAGGAGACCATTCCAACGTTGTGGGCTACTGTGAAGGAATTCATGAAGAAATACCCACAACACATTCATAAGAATAACTTCTTGAACTTTATCAGTGACGATGGCGGTGAGACATACAATGGCTGCCATTTCTGGACAAATTTCGAAGTCGGTGACTTGAACTTCTGGAGGTCACAAGCTTACACGGATTTCTTCAATTTCTTGGATCAGAAGGGTGGTTTCTATTACGAAAGATGGGGTGATGCGCCTGTTCATTCCATTGCTGCAGCACTGCTGTTAGACAAGGATGAGATTCATTTCTTTGACGGTTTCGGTTACCACCACCCAGATTTCCAATCTTGTCCACATGAAGAAGAAGTCAGACTACAGAACAAATGTACCTGTAATTTTAGCAAGGATAAGATTTGGATGACGTACTACTTCTGCAATCTGCGTTACTTTGAAGCTAAAGAAATCGGTCTACCACCAAAAATTGAAGCCAACTTAGACGAAGAATACAAGAAGAAATTGAAGGTTTCTAGCTAAACTCAATGAACTGTCCTGTAAATGTTACCTTATACTAAACGCTTGGTTCTAATTTTATTCATTTAATTATTTTCCATATCACCATTTTTTTTCTACGTTATAAACCCGCTTAATATTAAGTGGATAATGAAAAGCCAGTAATACTAATCTATACAAGCAATACTTGTGTAACATGTAAAGATCATAGGTTATGATTGTACTCTTCGTTGGTGCTTAATATTCATTAGCATTTTGTAGAAATCCATATTAGCATTAGTCACATGAATCTCGCAGGAAGTGAGTCTAATTTACACCCACTTTCATGCGGAAACACAACACAAAAAGTAGTATTGGTAACGTCAAAACTTGATAAGAATCACATTTGCTATAAGATGGGTATATATATTGCAGACATTACTGTGAAATAATCTAATTATATTGCAACTATAGGATCCGTGCGCACAAGTGTTTATCCAAGAAGCTGTTCTATAAGTAACTTTCAAAGACAAACTTAAGGGAAGGTCATCGCAAATCGAAAGCAATAAACAACATGGCTTTCGAAGACTATTTCTCATTCCAAGTGTTTTTCATATTCCTCCGGGAGTCTCTAGAGATTGCCGTTATTATTTCTATTCTTTTAACCATTGTCAAGCAAGGTTTATCTGTCGGTGATGACTCTGAAGATACAGGGAATCAAATCAGCCATGGTATCGATGATGGCATTCCAATAAATGATGTAAATGCAGAACGTATACCTTTAACAGTTGAAGAAGAGGAAGAAGCATTCAATATTGAGGGTGAATCAATGGTTCCATCAACTGACGAATCACTTTCATATGCAGATAACTTAAAACTTTACAAAAAACTAAAAATTCAAATTGTATCCGGGGGTGCTCTGGGTCTAATAATATGTGCCTTTATTGGTGGTGCTTTTATTGCGGTCTTTTATCATATCGGTACCGATCTTTGGACTATGAGTGAGCACTATTACGAAGGTATATTGAGTCTTGTGGCCTCGGTGATCATTTCGGTAATGGGCTTGTTCTTCTTAAGAATGGGTAAATTAAGAGAGAAATTCAGGGTCAAACTTGCGTCTATCATATATTCTGACCGTGGTGGAATGATCTCTAAAGTAAATTCGAGTAAAGCAGTGAGCTTTAGTGAGAAATATGCATTTTTTATCTTACCGTTTGTTACATCATTACGTGAAGGTTTGGAAGCTGTTGTGTTTATTGGTGGTGTAGGCCTCGATCAACCAATGAGCGCTATTATGGTTTCTATGGCTTGTGCAGTCTGTATTAGTGGCGTGTTTGGTGTATTTTTCTTCCGCTACTCTAGTTCGCTATCTCTTAAAATCTGTCTTGTTGTTACTACCTGCTTCATGTACCTGATTGCATCAGGATTATTCTCAAAAGGTGTATGGCAACTGGAGTTACAAGATTATGTTAATAAATGTAATGGACAAGATATGAGTGAAGTTGGAAGTGGACCTGGATCCTACGATATCTCACGCTCAGTCTGGCATGTAAACTGTTGTAATGGCGAAACTGATGGTGGATGGATGATTCTAACAGCTATCTTTGGATGGACAAATAGTGCCACATATGGCTCTGTTTTAAGTTACATTATATACTGGCTAATTTTAATTGGCTGCCTGAAATTACTTACTCTGGAAGAGCAATACGGTTACATTCCTGGGTTGCCAGTTTCATGGCAAAAGAAGAGGATAATAAAAAGGCTGAAAATTGCCCATGCTTCACTAAAACTAAAACAAAATATTGGTTCTACCTCTATGAGTAATGGTGTTCAATCACAGCGTGTTTCAAAGGATAGCACTACCCCACTAATAAGTCACTGAAACATCAGAAAGCTAATGTCATTTCCATGTAAGTAATTTATGTTATCATGCTTTTATATTAATAAAAATTCTTCTCCATTGTTGTTATGTTAATTGAGATTTTCATTTTATTTCTTTTATAAAAATAAGCTATACTATAGAATTATATCCGATTCTTTTACAAGCATTGAATTATTGCCACAGGATCACCGGCATCAACCATGTCTCCATTTTTGAATAAGAATTTTTTCAGTTTTCCAACCACAGATGATGAAACTATCATCTCCGTTTTCATAGCCTCAATCACAGCAACACCTTGGTCTTTCTCTATGCTTGCTCCAATCTCTACTATAGGTTTCCAGAATCTGCCTGCATATTCAGAGAAAATATATTCGCAGTCATCTTCTAATATGTTTTGTTCAATAACTTCAGTTGTGGTTTGTTTCAAATCTGCATTCGCCTCTTGTATTTTTTGGGCAAATTTTGAATAGTTGTCCCCTCTTTGGGCCCTCTGATGCTCCTCTATAGCTTCGATATTATCTTGAACCCATTTCAAGTAACTACCATGATCAAAAACAACATCATCTACATCGATTTTGTAATTACCATTGTCCCACTCATCGGTATATTCATCAATTTGTTCCTCTGAGACAGGGTAAAATTCAATTTGATCAAATGGGGACAATAACCATGGCTCATCTTTCTTTGATTGTAACATCAATCTATCCCAAATAGGGATTGTTCTGCCAACCAATTGATACCCGCCGGGACTATCCGCGGCATAAATACACATATAGGATCCACCTATTCCAACTACTCCTCTTTTAGTAAAAGTTCTAGAAGGGTTGTACTTGCTACCTAGTAATCTATTCCGTGGATCCAAGGGTATGGCACACGGTGATCCTAAAAATACATCTCCAACACCAAGTACCATGTATCTCGTTGTGTATATTAGCTGACGGATATCATCATGTGTCAAGTTGTTAACTTCGGCAACAAAGTCTACATTATTTGGTAGCCATGGTGCTTTAGAGCGTATTGTCTCTTGGTATCTCTTCACACATGCAAGAGTTTCTTTATCTTCAAAAGCCATTGGTAGTCTGAATATTCTTGATTTCACCGACCAGTTTTTTTCTTGGGGTAATTGCTCTTCATATGCGATTAACGTCTTAAGTAATTCTTTCTGCGAAATTTCATAGCCGTCATATTCAACCAATACTGATCTAACACCCTGTGACATCTCCTTGATCCCTTTTGTATTTCTTTGGGATATAATATCTATCAAAGATTTTATTCTGTAGCACAAGTTCAATTCAAAAATGTCATCTCCATATTCAATCAGGATGTATCTGTCCCCAGCTTGTCTGTAAACTACTTTAGGCGATTGCAATTCTTGACCATCTTTTTGGAAAAGTATCGGGTCTTCTGGTGATTTAAGTAGTGGTTGATCACTTAGCTTCTGAAGCGCACACGAGGACATATCATTGATAATAACATCTTGATTTTCTTTCAAGTTTCTAGCGCTTTGCCAATCTATTGGGGTAAAATTAATTGTATCACCTGGCTTCAATTGTCCAACCTTCCACATCTCTGCTTCACTGACGACAGCTTGGCATACAAATCCACCGAGAGAAGGTCCATCACAAGTAATTATAACAGGTTCATCTCCAGTAAAATTGATAGCACCAAGCGAGTAAACGTAATCATGAGTATTAGAAGGATGAAGACCTCCTTCACCACCGTCAGTACGGGACCATTTAGGCTTTGGTCCAATCAGTCTTACACCAAATCTATTAGAATTGTAATGAACTTTCCACTCGGATTTGAAGAACTCCATCATACCTTCGGATTCGAAAATATCAGGTGCGCCATGAGGACCAGCTAGAACACCAATAGTCCAGACGCCATCATTTGGTATATCAGGTCTAACATATATAGGAGCTTTTTCTGGTGAAAAGCATGGTGATGGAATACCGTGTTCAGAGTCAAACTGCTGAGGAAGAGACAAGACATCACCTCTTTTCAATGCTCGACCATTAAATCCTCCTAAATTACCCATAGTGAAGGTGGAAAACGATCCCATGTATTTGGGTACATCGATACCTCCCCTAATGGCTAGGTATGCTCGACTGCCTTTTACAATTTTACCAATTGAAAGAACGGACCCAGTTTTGACAGATATAGGCTCAAACATTGGTATTTTCTTTTCATCCAATTTACAACATACCTCACCACCTGCTATGGATACTAAACTATCAGAGTAAAACTTTATAGTAGGACCTGTTAAAGTTATTTCGATGCCTGGTGTTCTTTCATCATTACCTACAATTCTATTAGCCAATCTGAATGAATAATTGTCCATAGGACCACATGGAGGAACGCCAATTCTCCAATAGTTGACCCTGCCAGGGTAGTCCTGAATAGTGGTTAGCGCGCCAGGTTCAATTATCTCGACTGCTGATGGACTATATTCATAGGTGTTAAGATAGTTGGTTGATAACTGCGCATTCCTGAACATCTCTGAAGAGATCAGACTTTTTAAGTAGTCGACATTTGTAACACATCCATATATTTTGGTTTCATTCAATGCTTTCTTCATTTTTAAAATAGCCTCATTTCTATCTTTGCCATGAACAATTATTTTAGCCAATGTAGGATCAAACTCAGGGGAGATTTTGGTTCCCTTCTTAACCCAAGTATCCACTCGGCAGTCGTTTGGAAACTGTACATCGACAAGCTCTCCTGGAGATGGTCTAAAATCTTTTAAAGGATTTTCTGCATATACACGTACTTCTATTGAAGCTCCATTTTGTGAAATGTTAAATTCATCGAGAGAAGGCATTACACCGGCAGATATTTTAATCATCCATTCAACCAAATCAAGGCCTGTTACCATTTCAGTGATAGGATGTTCGACTTGCAATCTGGTGTTGACTTCTAAGAAGTAAAATTGATCTCTCTGTTCGTCGTAAATAAACTCAACAGTTCCTGCACCTCTATAATTTAGGTATGCTCCTAATCGCTCTGCAGCTGTTAGCATTTTTTGTCTAGTCTCTCTAGGAAGGTTAGGAGCCGGTGTTTCTTCTATTACTTTTTGATTCCTACGCTGTAATGAGCAATCACGTTCACCTAGAGCAAGTGTCTTGCCCTTACCATCCCCCATAATTTGGACCTCAACATGTCTTGCGTTATCAATGAATTTTTCCATAAAAACTCCTGAGTCACCGAAATAGGATGATCCCTGATGCTTAACAGTCTCAAATGCTTTTCTCATGTCTTGCTCATTATCAACTTTTTGTAACCCAATTCCACCTCCACCAGCGGTTGATTTCACCATAACTGGGTATCCAATGTTTTTTGCAATCGTAAAGGCCTCATCAGCGTTCTTGACTAGTGGAGAACCAGGCACTAGCGGTACTCCAGCACTTTTAGCAACTTCTCTTGCGGAATGCTTTAGACCTAATTTTCTAATTGTTTCACCCCTAGGCCCAATAAATTGTATACCTTCTTGTTCACATCTATCGGCAAAGGATGCATTCTCAGATAAGAAACCATAGCCGGGAATTATAGCATCGACGTCATATTTCTTTGCTATCGAAATAATCTTTTCAACATGCAAATATGTTTCTTCCACTGTATGTCCATCAAGAGCTTGAGCCATATCGACATCAAGAACATGTTGAGAGTATTTATCTGTCGCAGAGTAAATGGCTAGTGATTTGATTTGCATTGATTTCAGTGTTTTTATAATACGCACAGCTATTTCTCCTCTATTTGCAACTAATACTGTCTTGAAGTGTCCTTTTTTTGATTCATTAGATGGTATTATACTCTCAATGTAAGCCCTAAAGCCGCCGTAATGAGAAATGTCTATAGAACCTGTACTGTTATAACCACTTTCTTCACATATAAAAGACTTAACCCATTTTCCATTTTCCAGTTCCACCGACCCTATTCCTAGTGGTTCTGGAACAAAAGAAATAAATTCACCAAACTTTTCTTTAGGAACACTATATAATTCAAGTTCGATTTGAGAACCTGTTCCACTTGTAATTCTTCTCAAACCTGGTTTCAAAACAGGGCCGTTTTTTGGCAATGCGTATAGTTCATATTTTTTGGCTGTTTTTGTCGAGCAAATAAATGTAGCATTAACTTTCTCCAATTGCCAATGAAGTGGTAATCCTCTTAAATGGGCACCCACAACAGCTAAAACTATAGAATCATCAGAGCTTACAATTGGTCCTTCTAAAGAGTCATCTTTCAATCCGACATATCTGTCTAAAAACATTCCATATGGTCTGGTACCACTTGGATATAGCTGAGCTAAAAACCGTTTTGCCAGTTGAAGTAAAGCATAGTCCTCAAATTTTTTGGCTATTAGTGTTACACCATTAGGCAATCCATCAGAACGGAATCCTACGGGTATTGCTAAAGCTGATAGATCAGCTAAGTTAACAAAATTAGTCCATGTTCCTTGCCTTGAGTTGACTAGTATTGGCTCTTTGTCAACTTCTTCAAAGGATGGGTTTAGTGGGCAGGTCGGTACACATAGGACATCGATATCTTGCAGTAAGACCTCCACTTTTCTCAGTATACCTTGGCGTTTGTATTCGTATTCAAAAGCATCTGCAGCATCAAATTTAGTTGCACTTTTGATGATACCATAAACAACTGGATCAAGAGTACTCTGTTGGGGGGATGTTTCTAGAAACTTCCTTGTAGCAGCATATCTTTCTGCTACCCAAGTTCCCTCATAAAGACAACGGGCAAGTTCTAAAAGTGGCTCGAAATCAATAATTTTTATCTGTGCTCCTAATTGCTTGAAATTATCGATGGCCCTATCATATAAGAGTGGGTTCTCTTTTTCACCATACCACATAACATTCTTAGGAATAGCGACAGTGAGATTCTTGTTAAAGCTTTGAAGAGGATTAGCTGGAAATGATCTTGAATATTCATCATTTTCAATATCAAGTTTGGTCATGATTTTAAGACATTTCTCAGCATCTGAAAGATTCATTGAAAAGACAGAAACACAATCCAATGATTTACAGGCTGGGACAACACCGCTACAAGAGAATATTCCTCTTGTAGGCTTTAAGCCAATAATATTATTAAGTGCCGCAGGAACTCTTCCCGAGCCTGCAGTATCTGTCCCTAATGCGATGGGAACAATTCCTCTAGCTACAACAGACGCAGAACCCGCTGAAGAGCCCCCAGAAACATGCTTATCACTGAAAACACAAGGAGTGCGGCCATATGGCGATCTAGTTCCGACAAGACCTGTAGCAAATTGATCTAAATTAGTCTTACCAATAATGATAGCTCCAGCCTGCTTCAACAATTCTACAACAGTACTGTCTCTTGTTGGCATATAAGAGAAGGATGGGCAAGCTGCTGTTGTAGGGAAACCCTTTGCATCGATGTTATCCTTTACTGCAATAGGAACACCGTAAAGTGGTAATTTCTCTTTCTCGTGTCTACTTTGCAACAACTGCCATTGTTGCTCTAGCAATGATTCGGTTGCCACACTGATCCATGCTGGGTCCTCTGGTGCAATTCTTTGATTCTTCACTAACTCAAGAAGAGATTCATATGAATCCTTAGGGGTGGATTTGAAGTGAAAGTCTATCCAATCCTGGATAGACCAGCCTATTGAAGGGCAAATATTAGTAGCAGTCATTATAATCTTTTAATGAATGCCTGAACTTGTTTGATTAAGTTTTATCCTACTAGTAAAAAAAATATGAAGGAGAGTGTCATATAAGAACCTCTTTAAAAACGTATAATGTTTCAACTGGTTTCGATGTATTCCTCAAACTTCCAGCCTTTTTATATGTAGCAGTCCTCATTTTTGTATTAGACAGCACAAAAGTGAAATATAATAACCTTTGGACCTAGGTTTACTGTTAAAGATTGACAATAATCTAATATAGACGAATTCTAAAACGCAATTTCTTGATCCGCAATACTGGAATTAATCTATGGAGAGCGCAAATTTCAATTTCAACTGCATAGGAAATTGTATATGTGCATACATAGACTAGGATGCACAATTAAAGTTTTCCAAACAAAATTATTGTGAATTTCCCTTATCTCGACGCAATTTCCAGCCAAAATACGCTTGATGTCAAGGATTTTCCAAATGTATAACTTTCAGATGTTGTTGATCAGATCGAAAACTATCCGAATACCAAAAAATAAAAAAAAAAAGCAGGGGTTCCATACAAATAACTATTACCTGTCGATTATAGTTACTTGTTGTTTCTCATTGTTAGTTAGCCATGAACAAAAAACCATTGGAAGATTCAAAAAGATAAGTCTATCTTATCTTATCGGTGACTAAGATAGCCAAATAGGGTAACTCTTATCGGCTGATAAAAGCAGATATGTCAATAGATAAACACCTATTCGTGATCAATGCTATGTATTTCAAATGATGAGGACTTTTTACCATCACGTGATTCTACACCAGTGTTTTCCCACACAGAAGATGTGAAATATGAATTTCACTACGGAAAGCAAAAACGCATTTTTGTGTATGGGATTGGAACAGATGATGTAAATACTCAAGCGTGGGACAGCACAAATTTGCGTTTTTGTTTTCTATCGTGGAATACAGTACAGAGTTTTATGATTTTAAGTAGCTAACATAGGTAAAGAGCTCTTACAAATTTGCGTTATTTTTTTTTTCCAATATCTATTTGATTTTTATAGTAGTAATTATAACTGGAGTTTATTGTTCACACCAAATATTATGGTATTGGTGTTGTTGTTTTCACTAGACTAACCTGAATTTACCGCTAGAAAGTTAAACCCATCGTTCCTTTACCAGCCGATTTGTATTGATTTGTATTGATTTGTATCTTTTTGAAATTGGCGATATTGGGGAGAATGTAGATGACCATTATGCGTTATGTAGTGCAATAATTTAATGAAAAGCTCAAGTATAAGTGCGATTTGTTGTTAGTAACAATAACAATAACAAAAAAACTACCAATGGCAATTATACTGAATCTTTATTTTAGTGCTCGAATGAAGACAGTGTCAACTAGTTCTGATATTGGAACTCTTTGGTTAGTTACCATTACGATAGCTAGGTATTTAAGTAACGTAATTAGTGCATATGTTGACCAAAACGTAAAAACTATGAAACTTGCATAATAGAGCATAAACAAAAAAAATAAGAGCTCGCACTCAGGTTCGAACTAAGGACCAACAGATTTGCAATCTGCTGCGCTACCACTGCGCCATACGAGCATCTTAAAACTTGTTGATACTGAATTAACCGCTATGTGTTTTATGCTCTGTATATATACTTTTACCCCAATACAACAAACACCTCAAGGAAGCTCCAATATCAAATAGTGAATGCGATCATATGAAACATTCACTGTGAAATTAATCATTGTAGCCCCTAACACTGATAAAAATTCCACATGGGTTTATAGTTTGCTTTCATCGCAAGCAAACTAAGTGAAATCTCTAATGACATTCGGGCAGTTTTCACACATTTTGTATTGCCAGTTTATTATTAGGTTGTGTTCGATGCTCGTGGGTGGAAAATATTCAGCTACTATAACTGATGCCATACACAAGGATATTAACAATGAATAACCCGGATTAGGTATTCGTCAACCTGTTTAGTGATCATAAAATAAAACTCCTTTTGAATGAGATATGCAATATTGAGGTGCTCTACATTAATTAAATATTATGGATTCTTCTAGCAATCTGAGTCAACTCATCTCCAAGCTTAGTACTTTTAGCAAGGCTATCTTTTATCCATGCACAATGATCTCGATAGTCGCAGTGCTTACAATACTGATTGTAATTGAAAGTTGTAGCTTCTACGGGTTCAATGGCCCTTTTGCCAAACCAAAAACTACTTGCACTCCTGCAACTTTCACCTAAGCTTTTCTTATCATTAACGAACTCAACTTCCTGGAAACACTCGTTATTATGATAGTATTCTACCTTTAGTTTTTCTGAGATCAATGGAGTCAACATACTGTACATTTGTGCAAGTCTCATGGCAAAATACCTTAACGTAATAGGCTTAGCAAAAGTACCGTTCAAGAGTTGACCAGCCAGTTCATGAGAGTTTATATTTTGGAGGAATTGATGATGCTTGGCATCCGCTAGTGTGAACGAATGAGATATTGGAGCGTTATCAAATTTAGGAAATTGAAACCCATCACCGTTTTGCAATTTGACAAAGTCTCCAACAAATCCGTCCATCTGTATCATTATTAACAAACAGTTAGCAGGGTTTAATGGCTGATCTACATCCACACCTCGTATTCTTGCATTGTACAACAACATCTCATAAGTATTGTCTGAGTCGGTGCCTAGACTTAGTAAAAAATGTCTATAGTACATCAATTGTAATTTAGTGGCATTTTGAACCGATTCCTGAGGCGGTATAAATTTCCTTGTCCTTGTTTTGACATCACTTATTTGAATAGTCAAGCCGTTTTTAGCAAATTCATTACGAGTATTCTTAAGTTTGGCAATGGAGTCGTCGATTGATCTATGGTGATTGTTTAATGGAAGATTTCCGTTTTTTGAGGTGAGCGTCAAATGATCGATAATGCCGCTAATCAAGATATGTTGTGATGGGTCCCAAACTTCTGTTTCCATAGGATCATAGAGTTGGTTTGTTTCTTTATTCAGGTACCCATGACACAGTATTTCTCTTGCGTCTCCACTTGAGAAAAGGTGTATAAGCCTAGTGATAGTTTCTGCCCAGGAGGCCGCCAACACATGCAAGTCATCCTCTACTATTTCCACTGTTTCTGAGAATTGCGGTATGTCCTGAGGTCTGATCACTGGAGTATGCTCGGAGTTCTCCAATTTTTGGTGTGTGCGTTCACCGGCGGCCAAGTGTGCTTCTCTAAACAGAGGTAGCCTTGAGTATAGATCGTAAGCGAAGCGCAACTCGCACCACGATTTGGTCAAAAGCTTAGTAACCGACAATCTATGGGTCTTTAAGTCTCCGGGGTCGTACAGATCGTGGTATGGATTCATTCCATCACGCTGCCACAAGAGATCGCCTTTGCCATCTGTGCCGAACTGTGATTTGACATTGTCGATCTTCTGAAACAAGTACTGGGTTTTTCTACTGGCGTGGGGAGGTTTCGCACGGAGAATGGGTTGCTGGTTTCGGAATATCTTTAACCGCCATAGCCTCAGCTTCTCAACATCCCGAAGAGTCATATGCGAGTTACAGGATTGTTTCTGTGATATATGAGCTGTTCTTTTCCAAGATGTTTTGTAATTTTTTTCAATCTGTCTTTGCAAGTTTCTAGCTCGGGTAATAATTATTTTTTTTTAAGGGAAATTGAAATAGTAACATTAATTTATTAGAATATTTTTCATCGAAATAGATATACAGATGGCAGTAAATATTAGTTTTTCCTTTCTCTATGGAGAAAAAAAAATTATGTACAATCAGTGCTATTTTGAGAATAGACAAAGATATCTCTCTAATGGTGGAGAGTTCATTAGTCTATTGCTCTAGAACAGACTAAGCAATTTTTTTTTAGAACAACAGACTAAACAGCTCTAGAACACCACCACCAATCAACAGGAACAGGATGAAATAGACCCAGGACTTGGAGATAGGTAGTTCAGTCTTTTGCTTGTCTTGCTTCTTCTTACCGAACTTCCTCTGCTTCTCCACGTTCTTGTTAAACTTCTCGTTAGCCAATCTTTGCTTAGGTGTCTGAACAGCCATTATTAATTAGTTTTGCTATTTTTTTGGTTCCTTTGTAGTCGTACCTCTAAAACATTTTTATGACAAACTATATTAGGTAGTTTTATATATTGTCAAGGGAAAAAGATTGACACATCATCCGAGTAGACAAGCTTCCAGCACTCGTTTCATCTACTTTTCTCGAAAGGAGGTAAATCATACCGTGTACAGTTATCTATCACTTGACCTGTACAATCCATGAATACGAAATGCATGTGATTACACGTATAACGCGTACAGCACGTTGTGGTAGTTACGAAATGTCGGCTTTTAACGCGATGGCCGCGAACTTCTGTGCGTGGGCGTGGGGTGGGGGCCCTGTGCCCTTCAGTGTTTGTGTGGTACTGAAACGGCGAAAGAGCAAGCTGCCCCGGTTTTGTGCTGGGAGGATTTCTCTGTGCGAGCATAGACAGAACCGCGAAAAACTGGAAACGTCCATTTCTGTGTAGGAACGGGAAAAGGATTTTCGCGTTTGAGAATGTCCACTGCCACTAAGACACACGCAGGAGAGTGTGCAACGGCTTACCGTGTACATGCACCCGATAGAGAAGTCGATGGGCCAGAGAGACCCCGCACGGGTCCGGGAGTTTCGGTTGGGAAGAGAGAAAAAAGGAAGGCATCGCAACGAACAGAGAAGGGGAGAAAAAAAAAGTGCTGGTGTTTACCTTGGCGTAGAACATAGCGCAGGTTCAAGTGCAAATGGAAGCTTCTCATTTTCGCGCTGGGCCTCTTGGCTTCCACGATACCTCTCGTAACACTAAACACTTGTGCACTGGGGTAACAGAAAAATACACCTGCAAAAAATCAAAGAACGAAATTTGGGATTTTCCCGTTCTTGCTAGCCCCCTCCACCTAGAAAAAGCCGTGGGTCCAGTCTTTTAAGCAGAACCCAACTGTAAAGTGTAAACAACTTGTAAACACCAATCCTCGAAGCCCAAAAAGTTTCAAGTTTAATCCAAACTATACTGCATTATAATGGGTTCCACGCAAATGCCAAATAACAAATATCAAAATAAATGAAAGCAAGAAAGAAAAAAAAATGCTGGAATTAGTAGAGTAAATCACCAATTGGAATAGCTTTGCTGGGATTCTTCAAAAAAAAAAAACAGGAACAAAAGAAAGAACTGGATAGATATAGAAAAAGTATATAAAGTAAATACTTGGTAAAAAAACATACTATACTTTGAACAAAGCCCAGAAAAAAAAAAAAGGATTCTTTGAAAACTACAAAACACACATCAAACCACTCTAATAAAAGGCAAAAAAAGAATACAATGTTTCAGTTGTTGACGTTGTTACTACCGTTGGTCAGCAAAGTTAGTGCTGACTGCCAGATGATTGCTGGTAATTACTACTGTTCCAAGACAGATGCTGCCATTTACTCGAATGTCGGTTTCTCTGGTTCTTACCAGGATGTGACGTCGATGGATGAACAGAGCTGTGTTTGTTCACAGCAACCTTTCTCCTTTGGTGGTGCTTTGGCTCCATTCGATGAAGAGCTCTCTGTTCATTTCAGAGGTCCTCTAAAACTATCACAATTCGCAGTGTACTACCCTGCTTCTTCTAACTCAAAGAGAGCTGTCGCAGAAGAGGACTGTGACTCCGTGGTCGCTAAACCTGTCCACAAACACAAGCGTGACGTCGCAGTTGAAGTCATCGAAGTCACCGAAACAGTATTCATCGATGAAAACGGTAACACTGTCACCGCTTCCGGAACTTCCACTTCCATGTCTACTCCAACTCCATCTAACCCTTCCCAAGTACAATCTTCCCAAGCTCCTTCCCAAGCTCCTGTTTCTTCCTCCAACAAAGGTACTACAACTCTATCCTCCACTTCAAAGAACACTCCTTCCTCTTCCTCCTCCTTTCAAGCCGCTTCTTCTTCCGCTGCTCCTATCCAAGACGGTGGTGACTGGAGCCGTGTCGCTTACTTCTCCCCAGGTACTGCCTCTGGCTGTACTTTCATGAACCACCAAGGTGGTACTGCAGGCTCTGGTGTCTGGTCCTCTTGTTTCGGTAACTCCATCTCTTTCGCCAACTCTGACGGTGTCACTGGTGCAGGCTCCCCACAACCTCTAGGTGACGTTACCATCAAGTCCGGCCAAGAGTACATGATCTTCTCCTCTACCCAATGTTCCGCAAACAACGCCGAGTGTGGTTACTACAGAGAAGGTATCCCAGCTTACAAGGGTTTCGGTGGCAACAGAAAGATTTTCTACTTCGAATTCTCCATGCCAAGTGACACTAACGGCAACGGTTACAACCAAGACATGCCAGCTATTTGGTTACTAAACGCCAAGATTCCAAGAACTTTGCAATATGGTCTATCAACCTGTTCCTGTTGGGCTACCGGCTGTGGTGAATTGGATCTATTCGAAGTGCTAAGCCCAGGTTCAGACAAGATGATCACTCACATCCACGACGGCCAAGGTGGTGGTACCCAAGATTTCTTCCAAAGACCAACTGATGGTATCTTCAGAGCTGTTGTTATCTTCAACGCTTCTGACAAGACCATCCACTTGGTTCAAGTCGACAGCGCCCCAGCTGGTGGTCTATCCAACGACCAAGTCCAACAATGGTTGAACAAGGCCGGCTCCGCTGCTGCTTTGCCATAGACTTATCGATTAAGCATTAATAAGTCTTTTTTTATCAAATTTCAACCTTTACCCAACTTTTGCATTTTGTTTCATGAAGAGCATTTATAAAAAGGACTACATCTCTAGTCTTTTTTTACAGGTCTTTTAACCAACTTTCCGCCTAACAATCTAACAAACTTGCCAATAACAAATTTTTTCACAACCAAAACTATTTTTTATTTTGTTTCTTGGATAACTTACTTTCCTTAGCTATTGCCTGGTTTTTTTCTTTAACTTTTATTTTCCCAACGTTCTCATCCTTTTCTCCCATTTCTGTTTTATGTCATCTATCACCTAAGCATTTCTAGATCAACTATTTGGAGCCATTTTGAATATTCTTTTTGAACTGCAACATTCTATAAGTGGGAGTTTGCTTCCAAATCAATACCTTCATTTCTGATCTTTTCTTTTGATTATTACTAACAACTTGGAAGAATTAAATGAAACGTTGCTGTATTATTAGTCAACTTTTACTTTTATATTACTCTATTTATGTGTAATTTTTAATTAAATTCATATTTTCATCACAATTTATCTCACGGTAACAATAACCTTACGTTCATATTAATGATGGAAGAAAAATAGTGTTATGTGTTACATATCCTGCACGTTAGACGTCTAGACGCCCTAGCAGATATTGAAAAAAATTCGTAATTATACAAAAACTCATGGAAAAAATTAAATATGTTAAGTTTATAACTTAATGACTGAAGTATATTAAATGCATGAATGTGTTCTAGCTATAATGCGTCACGTTTATTTAGGATGCCAACTGTCATGAAAACGATTTACTCTCTCTCACTTAATCAATTGATGAATTAAGGAACGAAATATCCTTTGAAAGAATATGTTATGGAATTCAATCTGCTTTATCACAACCAATGGCCCGCTACATGTGCAACACAGCATACCAGAACTGAAGTAGAAAATAAATAAACGAAAATGGCACATTAGTATTGGCCATCTTTGTATGCAAAGTGGTTTATATTGTTTTTCGTTTCTTTTTTTTATTATTTTTGTTTTACAATATTGTCTATCAACTGTCAAGTACCCGCTTGTCTAATTCGTTAGGTCCTCCACATTAGGATCAAGTTTCTCTATGTCGGAAAGCAGGAAATTGGTAAAACGGACGTTAGAGTCCTTACGACTTCTTTTACCCTTAGGCGTGGGGCTGTTAAAATGTACACTGTTCTCCTTTCTTAAGGAATAGTACTCAGCTACTGATCTGCTTAGTTTCGGAGTAGAGTATTTCTCTGAAACTGAACAGGCCGATGCCGAAGAAGATGACGATGACGGTACCAGCTTTGTGTATAATGTTGAGAATAGACTTTTATTTAGTTTTCTCAAAGGGCTAATACTTGTGCCCAAAAAGATTGAGCCGTGACCTTGCTGGTAATATTGACTTCCTTTGTTGTAAATGAAATCGTCTTCATCATCTTGACTTTCTGCTTCTGGATCATTCGAGGAACCCAACCAAGAGGCACATAACCAACAGTAGAAAACATATTCACCATACAGGATGATGAACCCAACAATGAAGCCAGCAACAACACATGACAATATATGGTTCTCCAGAGATTTCATGAAAACTGCGTCATCCATATGCCATGAAGAACCCTTTGAGATAGAAAAGAATGAGTATGTGTGCTTCTTATAGTCTGCTGGTTGCATTATCCTCACCACACCGTTCTCGGGCACACCCCATCTCTTGTACTGTTTCCATATGACACTTACGAAAAGTGGGCCAGTTGAGCCCATGATGGTCAGGTATGGTATAAACCAGTACTTGTCGTAATGTTTTAAAGAGTTGAGCAATTTCAAATAGAAAGGATGTCTAGGGACAGAGCCCATCACATTATTCGAGACACCCAACGGCGAGGTCTTTCTAACAAACGCGGGCACTTTCAATAGTGGGTCGAGCCTTCTTTCACAACCGTCATCCAGGTCAATGTATATACCACCGTAGTGTGACAATATGAAGTATCTGATGGCATCGGCACGCTGTATAGGATACTTGTAGTTCTCAAATGTGTCAAGGAACCAAGCGTACTCCTCCTTGATGAATTTTAGAGCCATCTCATCTGTCCACAGGATATACTCATAATCTGGATGCAGGTCTATACATTTCTTCTGTGATTCTTTCCATTGCTCGGGTATATCCTCTGTTTTGTAAGTCTGGTGGATAATCTTTGGAATCAACTCAGGTTTCCCATCGTGCACTTCTAGACCAGTGACCCTGTCTCTAGGTGGATTCAGCTCAAAGTCCAACAGCGCATCTTGGAAAGTATCATCTATACACAACATCAGCAGATCAAACGTATAGTACAGGATAAACACCACCAACATAAAGTTGGCGTATATAAGCAACTTTAACTCCTTTTTCATCCTTAAAAAAAAAAGAGAGCAACGCGGTTGTGTATGTATTACTGGTCAATTAATCCAATTGGCCAATGAATCAACTAATTTAATAGCCAGGATAAAAAATTATCAAAAACTGTTAATACCATTAAAAAAATATTATTCAAAACTACATGCAAACTAACCCTATTTTCATAGTATATTTAGTGATGAGCCAAAATGGCTTGTTGTTGTTTGGCAGCGAAATTTTGAAAAATTTCAGGAATTCTGTCAGGTATGGTAAACAACAACGTGATGTATACTAGTTAACGGAACGCGAACGCGAAATGTTGCAAAGATGCAGAGTCACATGATATCAATGTAGCAAGTGACTCAATATTAATCAGAATCTACGAGTTATTCATGTGATTGTAGTCGTACTATACAACAAGATGCTGACAAATATAGGGCCGTTCAGTCAACCAACATCGCACACACAGAGACTAGAGACATACACAGACAAGCAAACACCGTGCTTGACAGATGGGTGACTTTCTAGAAGCGGAGGGCCACAGCTGTTTGTATGTGTAACTGTGGTAGTTACAGGCGATTAGCAAACATTTTATAGGTATATAACAGACACATGGCTCTTTGTATCACTACATAAGCCAAATCAAAGACTTTACAACAGTAAAGAACAATGATCAGGAATATTTTACGCAGAAGCGCTGCCAGAGTCAGGATACCGGTGACTAGTGCAACTTGTGCTAGTCGACTAGTGATGTCAATAAGATTAGCGACCAGTACAAGGTACTATAGTAATGGTAACGAAGGTGGCCCTGCAATGACGAATGGTGTACAGATTCCCAAGGAAGTGCTAGAGTTGCCTTTACAGCAGTACCACCAGCATTCTGAGTCATTCCTGGAAGGGCTGTTTGATAACCTGGAGGAACTGAGCGAGAATTACCCTCAACATATTCCCGAAGTGGAATACAGTCACGGTGTTATGAGCCTTACAGTAGCCGGTGTGGGCACGTATGTGATAAACAAACAGCCACCAAATAAACAGATATGGCTCTCTTCACCAAACTCCGGCCCAAACAGATTTGATCTGTATAAGGGAGAATGGATATCCCTACGTAATAACGAGACTTTGCTTTCAGTACTAGACAAAGAGCTACATGACGCACTTCCTAATGATGCTGAGTTCAAAGTGGAATCAGATCAGTGAGATATTGGTTTCACGCACTTGTATATATTAAAACAATGTGAAGTAATCATCACACGTCTATTCTCCTCCAACTACAAACTATCTATTACTTTATTTCTATATTGCATGAGAAAACGAAGCCATTTTTAATAATTTATTTAGGTCTAATCGATTAAATACACCTTACTTTGTACTCAGGATAATAAATATAAATTCTTGATTGAAGAAGGATCATGTGACTTCAATATATGCATATGCATAGTAAAGCATCCCAGGAGTGATGAAACATGTATCTACTCCGTAAGAATGAAATGGATGGCATGCAACTTTGTCATTTTGCATCGCACATCAAAAGGAAATAGTGTGGTGCACCTCTGTGCAAATGACGTACTCCTTAATATCACTCCTATCCACAAGTCTACCTACTCTAACTTGCTGTCACTTTGTAATACAGAACTAATATAAATACAAGGATTGTGCTCTACAGAGGAATATAAGCTACTCAGCACCCCAGAATACCAAGATATACATATTCTAAAAAACACAAATATACGCATAATGGCCAATTCTTTTATCGTTACTTTAAAGAAGTCTGTACCAGAGAGAGAGGTCAAGGAATTTATCGATTCTGTGAACGGAGTTGGTGGCCAAATAGTCCATGAGTTCTCCTTGATCAAAGGTTACACCATCAAGATGCCAGAGAAGGTCTCCCTATCAAGCTTCAAAGATAAGCACAACAACGTCATCGAGTCTGTTGAGGAAGACAAGGAGGTTAAAATTGCCAAATAAGAATTGCATGAGCAATACTATGTGCGATGCTCTTGATCTACTGCAGCTGGAACTGACACTCAATACTTTTTTATTAAATATTCGACTTTATCTTTTGCTTTTTTATTGTATTATTGCAATTGTCTATAGCACTCTCTAATATCATAAAATTCAATTTACTACATAGCTCTTACTGGCCCCGCTATCTATGCGATGTGCTGATTCGGGCCCGATCAGATGATTAAAGCGATGAGCAATTGCTATAAAGTGGCAAAATATACAAATTAACATTTATAGATCACAAACATCGCAATTACAGTACAAAAAGCATATATAGACAGAAATGAGTACCTTTTTTGGTGATGTGGGTTTGAACAGGGTTTCATTCCTTAGAGAGGACACGGAATTCATAAAACTAGCATTTACCTCATCTGAAGCCAAATTCATTGTATTTGTCAATGGCGAAGCCTTTTATGACATCAGTTCAGATGGTAAACCACAGCTGCATATAGAGACCTCTACTAGCTTAAAAGGAATCATAACGACCTTGAGCCCATTGTTAGAAACGAAGGACTTAAGAGTGGATGTCTCGGGTGTGAGTATTACATTCTTGGGTTTAGATGACCGTATTGATGGGTTCTCATACAAGGGTAAGTACAAAGGTGCCCCATACTTTGGACTTGAGTTTAAAGTAGATGATAAAACGTTGCTCACGCCAAAGGACATTGAGTTTACCACATCCTTACAAAGAATGGATCGTGAGAGCTTGTTCATGATCGATAATCACAGCGCAACTCTTTATTCTCATGCAAAAATGTACTTGGATTGGTTGAACAAATATAAATTTTGTCCTGGTTGTGGTTCTGTTATTTACCCTGTTCATGGTGGTACCAAGCTGCAATGCAGTTCAGCTCCGGAAGTCAATTGTAATGTAAGAAATGCTAGAGTTAACAATGTATGCTTCCCAAGAAGCGATCCAGTTATTATTATAGCTATGGCAAATGAAGATTACTCGAAGATATGCCTAGCAAGATCTTTCCGTAAACATGGTAACTTTGTGATGTATTCTACCATCGCCGGCTTTATGGAACCTGGTGAATCGATCGAGAATGCATGTGCCAGAGAGATTTGGGAAGAAACCGGAGTTCATTGTGATGTGGACAATGTCAAGATAATATCTTCTCAACCATGGCCATACCCAGCCAACCTCATGATTGGTTGTCTAGGGATTGTAAAATTCAATAATAAGGATGAGATTATTGATCTTGGTAATGACCCCGAACTAATGGACGCTCAGTGGTTTGATACTAACGAGGTGAGAGCTGCAATGGATAGCTACAAGACTGGCTGGCTCGTTCCCTTTAAGGATGAGATTAACTTCCCTGGAGAAACAGCAATAGCCCACCACTTGATCAGACACGTCTGCAAACAGCATCAACGCTTGCAGAAATTATGAACTGCACGACAAGCTTTCCACATTATTTGCATGAATACGCAGCAACATTAAATCATATACGCTGTCATATTTATTTATTGTATAGCATAGAATGAAATCATATGTACTGATTACATACTTCAAGCGAGTAGAATATTCTATTTGATAATAGTACGCATAAAATCATGCTAGTTGAGTTTGAATTGTATTGATCACATGATCACATCATATATAACGTTATGTGTATTTACTGGGAAACTGAAATTCGCAAGATGGGCACATCCTGGCCAAACGAAACAGGAACAGGAAATAACCGATGACTATGGCGACTGAAGACAATAGGAATATTACTCATTTAGCCGCCGGTGGTTTGCGTACCTGGGAAGCTTTTGGAATTTTTTTATTGTTTAGGATTTGATAGGTAGCTGTACTTTTCATAGTGGTGATCAGTGAGTTTTTAGAACAGACAATAGCCTCAATTCTCCTGGCTTTTGAACCAAGTCAAATATTCAATTTCAAGTACGGATATAGCAATTCTACGATAAACTGCTAATAAATTTTGATGGAATCTTTTAAACTTCTAATTTAAAGAGCAGATTTATATTTTGTGTTTTGTCCCAAGAAGAAAGGTAGAAAGTAATTTGATATTGGATATCTGGTGTCGAAGTATACAACGGAAGAGTATCAGTAGTGACAATATCGATATACTTCAGTTTAGAACATACTGGAACATAATATGGAAGTACAAGCACAAATTAAGGGTATTAAGGAATCATATATTCGTGACCTCAACAGTGGTACATCCTGGAAAGATCTTATTGACGTTGCCAAGAACAATCCGCAAGAATATTCAAGTGATATAAACTCAGAGACTGTATCTAAGTATTTCGAACCAAATACTCGTATTATTATCGACGCACTGGATAAACAAACAAATTTTAGAGTTTGTAAAGGCTGTGGTAAACCTATCCTATTGGAGGCTATTGTAGATCATATTGAGAATCACTGCTCGAATTCGAGAGACCAAAAGGAAGGAACAGTTGGAGATATGGATTCCTTCTCAGAATCCTTAATCAATTCACCGACAAACGGATCTATTGATGGTAGTTTACAGACAAAAGAAAATTTAAAGAGATCTTTAGATAATGAAAGTAGTGATATCATGAGCTCTCCTGGCAAACAGGATGCAAAGAAGATGAAGAGTGAGACTCCTGGAAACTCGAATAGGAAACCAAAGAAGGTGAAACAAAGAAACCCCACCGATAAACATTTGATTGACTTTGACAAACAATGTGGTGTGAAGTTGCCAGAAGGTGGATATTGTGCGAGATCTCTTACATGTAAATCACACTCAATGGGTGATAAGAGATCTGTGGTAGGCCGTACTGAACCATTTGACACATTACTAGCCGAATATCATAGAAAACATCAAACCAAGATTGGTGCAGCTGCAGAGAAAAGGGCTAAACAACAAGAAATGCAAAAAATGCAGAAGCAAACACAAAGGGATCATAAAGACCAAAAGAAAACAACTCAAACGAAAACTGATAAAAGAAAGAAGGCCTCCACAACAACCAATAAAACTGTTAGAGGTACTGGCTCTAATCGTGGAAAGAATTCTTCTACTCAAAATACTATGAATTATCCAGTTTTGACACCGGAAGAAGAAACTACCCAGGTATTGAATGGTGTTTCGAGATCATTTCCACTACCATTGGAATCTAGAGTGTTATCTTCCGTCAGGTACAGAACAAAGTACGTTAGAATGAGAGAAATGTTTGCATCTGCTTTTTCTGTTAAGCCTGGTTTTTCAAATCCAGGCTATGGTGCAATACATTCCAGAGTTGGTTGCATTGATATCGATAGAACTACAGATTATAAGTATAGAATACGAACTCCTCAACCCGTGAACCAACAAGGAACTCAAAATCTAACACCTCAACAAATACAGAAAATGCAGCAACAACGGATGATACAAAACCAAATGCTCCAGCAAAAGCAGGCACAGAATGCTCAACAAATGGGTTTTAACAATAACAACAATAATAATCAAAATATAGGATCCCCAGGTGCGAACATGGTAAATTCGCCATCAATCAATAACCAGGACCAACTACTTCGGCAGACGAAGCAAACTAACTCGAATGATCTCAACCATATAGGAGGACAACATCCTATACCGAATGTCCAAGGGCCGAGTTCCCCAGAAAATAATTTAATAAACGGTGTTGGTGTGGGAAGCCCTGTGAATAATCCTCAATCTCCAGGAATGGGTAATCTTCAAATGGGTACTCAAATGGTAGGGAAAGATTCCTCACCATCACAATTCGGAGGAAGAGTAAATTAGACGAGCTTTATTAACTAACTGCCATTTTTCAAATTGTAATATTTACGTAATTTTAATGCTTAAGTCATTATGAAGTAAAATAATTGGACTTTTTATAGTCACAACATGGGAGACATTTAAGATGCATAGTGATTAGCTATATATGTAATATCTATATCTTAATTTATGATGTACTGCTCCATTAGAAAACAAATACTTTGAGCAGTACTGCAAATATTATGGATACAACATATATGATACTTATATTGGAAGTATGCCTTAGCGCTAACTTGATGTTAGTTTCAAATTCTTGCGTCATAGCTTTTCTTGAGAATAGTTCAATAACCCTTTTAGGGCCATTATTTTTGAAAAGTTCCGGATTTTGATTCAAAACTTCTTTACTTTCAATCAAAGCCGATGCCCACTCATCAGCGTCAGCTGACCTCAACCAACCAGTGGTTGATTTCTCATTATCTTCTTTTTGATAGCTTACAACAGTTTCAACTGGTCCACCATTGTTGACAGCTAACACTGGTTTGCCGTATTTCATAGCTTCCAATGGTACTATTCCAAAATGTTCATATGAAGGTGTATACAATAATAGTTGCATGTTTTGAATTAGAAATTCCTTCAAAGAAGAAGAAATTGATGTCAAAAATATAACCTTTGCACCAAACAACTTTTCAATTTCATTCACAGAATAACTATCCTCAATAAAGTCAGAATAGTGATTAACAGTATAAGAAAGATCCAATTCTTTGCAAAGGCATGTCAATTCTTGCAAATACTGTACATTTTCGTGTATCCTTGGATCATAACCACCACATACAACCAAATTTGTGTTTTCAACTGATGCTTTGGCAAACGCTTGTATTGCTAGTTCTATATTCTTTTTCCTCTCATACCTATTGATACTCAAGTAGAAATTTGGACATTTTCCAACCAAAAGGTTTCCTATTTGCATATCCCTATCGTTAATCAGAGTCTCAGTATCGGTATCAACACATGGATAAATGACGTTTGGGTTTTTCTGTAGGTATTTGAAGGTTTTTTTATACATGGATTTTGTAAAGTTAGAGTTAACAACAACCTCATCCGAACAGTACATCGTGAATTGCTCTAGTAGATCGAATGGTATACGATATAAGCTTTTAATCCAGTTCGTTCTTATAGCTAACAATTGATCTGGAAAATGGCAATAAAACAAAACTTTATTATTTGCTAACTTAAAAAATGGGACACAAGTTGATAACTGATCAATGATAAACACATCTTTGTCTTTTGATCTTCCTGACAACACCACTTTAGCTGTCAGATACAACTGTCTCAAATTAGCAAAGACAATGAAGAATCGTTTACCCAAATCAGTCGGTAGAAAATCACCAAACACTTCAACTTTCAAAGTACCATTTTTGACCTCTTCGAAACAATGTGTCTTGTCACAATGACTTGTATATATGATAACTTCATGACCTGCTTCTTGTAAACCAAGTGCTGCATCAACCACTAGTCTTTCTGCTCCACCAATTCCTAAATCGGGATGCACAAATGCTATCTTTAACTTCTTCGCAGGCACCATCTCTATCGGTTACTTGTTTGGCTATCCTACCAGAATGCTTATGTTTTATCAACCTATTGGATTAACTTAGTCCACTTGCTATGCTTGGATTGTACATATGTACTATTAATGTTATGTTTTTGTACATGTTATTATCTTGTAAAACCTCCACTTACCCGAATTGAGTGATTCGTAGCTATTCGCGATGCCTTTTAGTGATCAGAATTTAAACATATGGAATAATTTCTATAATGGTCATAAACATATCTCTATTCATATATACAAGTTTGAATGGGTAAAGTTTATATACTGTAAAGTGCATTAAGTAAGGGCTTTGTTCTTTTTTAAGATAGTTGGTACTGCTTTAGCCCAGGATTGTGTCTTTTTATCAATTATCATGAAAACTCTTCCAGATTGCCTCATTCTAGCAGTTCTCCCTGCTCTATGGACCAGATCAATGGCTGTAATTGGCACGTCATATAGTATAACATTTCTCACACCTTTGAAATTTAGACCTCTTGCTAGAAGATCAGTAGTAACTAGCACTCGAAGTTTTGGGATGAAGTTAGATGCCTTGTTACTATTTTCGATGTTACCGATCGATATGTTTGAACCACTGATGTTTACAGTCTCTTGGTCATTAAGATCTTTATCAATTTGTTTTTCTTGTTCAGTTAATTTCTCTGGTGGAGAGATAAATGGCCTTATTAGTTCCAATCTAGTCCTACCTTCCATATCACCAGTTAAACCAACCACATCATGCCCATATTCATTTCTTAATTTCTGCACTACATTATCAACGTTCTTCTTTTCATTAATAAATACAATACAACGCTTCTCAAAGCCTGGGTCTGTACCGTCATATGCAATGGCATACAAGGTCTGAGCTAATGCTTTAATCTTAGAGCCCTTGTAGGGGCTAACTGCCGCATTAATAATCCTAAAATTAATGCCTTTTGGAAGTTTATGCAATCTAGGTGTAGTTAATGGAATAGCATTTGGAAACATCTTAGTCATAGTTCTATCAAACTCATTCGGTATAGTAGCAGAACAGAGAACTAAATGATTGACATCTGACATTGCTTTTAGGGCCTTATGAGTATCTTCAAGCCAGGATTTATCCAATAACGTATCTGCTTCATCTAAAACCACAAATTCTATCCTTTTCAATATTAAATCCGCTCTACTTATCATTCGAACTCTTTGTAAGCTCAAAAGTTTTGAAGGAGTTGTAATCAAAATGTCTGTTCTTGATTTTAAGTTCTCCAGAAGCTGTTGGTAATCGACTCCAGTAGTCCACTTATGCACATGAATGCCTAGAGTATCTGGAATACATGTCAATGTAGTATATATCTGATCAACAAGCTCTAAAGTTGGGACTAGTATAACAGATCTTATTATCGCTTTGTCTTTTATGGATTCCCATTTCTCTGGTGTTTCGATTTCCTGTCTCTTCAAATAGTCCAATAAAGGTGCACAATAAGCCATCGTTTTACCAGATCCTGTTTCAGCAGCTATTGCATGAACTTGAAGTTTGGGTTCCATTAAGTTCTTTGATAATCTTTTTATTGCGATTGTTTGAATAGGCGAAGGATGGATTTCCTCGGTAGTATTCAATGAATCCTTTTTGATGAGATTAATTACATGTTTACGAACTTCTGGAAGTAGTTTTAGTTCTTCAAATTCTGTAATCTTCTCAACTAAATTTGCGTTAGTCTCTAAAAACTTGTTTTCATTCTCTTTCAGACCACCATATAGACCATACTTGAACTGCTTCTGAGACTTAAATTTATCTGCTTTTTGCGATTTATTAGCATTTTGTTTAAATCTAGCAGATAGTTGTAACTTCGATTTACCAGCTTTATTCTTCTTTGAACTGGCTCTAGTAGTATCATTCTTTGAACCAGCCCTAACAGAACTACTCTTTGAACCAGCTCTAACACTGTTGATCGCGTACGCTCGCACACATTGGGTAGATACAAAATGCCCTAGCGGGTTAAATGTCCTAATAGCCAGTATGGAGACCATTTATATTTCACACTAGTTTGCTAGATTTCTATATCCTGTATTCTTCTGATCTTAAATTGATATCTTCTATTTAAAGCATTCCCAATTTTTGCTTTTCATAATACTCAAAAAGTCATATAAGTAACCTCAGGTAAATCAATGGGGCGATCAAATATTGATAAATAATGTACATAAAGGAATTAATAAGTGCAAGAAGGATGCGTTATATAGTATTTAAAATCTTATTGTAGTATGCTTTTGAATTTGTTGTTCGATTCTAAGGCCTTTTTCAATGCCAAATCATAATCGAGTGTTCAAACTGTTCAAGTGAACAAAGTATCTTCATCTCTCAAGTATTCACCGATATCGGCTTGTCTGAATGCAACGATGGCGGTTGGTTGCAAGTTTTTAGACTCTAATGTACTCTTGGCACTAACACCAAACCCAAGTGGCATATCGTTCATGGAGAACACTATCAGACCAGCATGTTCTGGAATATCGTCAGTCATCTTACCAACATGTGCTTTCAACACATGGTTACCATATAGAAAAGGCATTTCACCATTTGGCTTAATCCATATCTTGTACTTGGCGTGCTTGGCCAATACTGACAGAGCAGTGATATGCAGTCTGAATTTACCAGTCTTTGTAAACTTCCCGAGACATATACCCACAGACATTAGGTTCTGTCTAGCTACACTTGTAGCTAGCTTGGCAATATATTCTGGAACGTAGTAAACTCTGTCCTTCTGCAAACGGAACACATGGGGCACCTCCTTGTTGTCCACAAGGTAGGCTATGTTTCTACCAATGTAACCCGCTAGTTTCTCAAAAACAACCTTAGTTTCTTCCTCAGTTAGCTGTCTCATCTTTCGTTAACCTATTCAATTCGACCTCTTTGTAGTAACAGTTGACCAATGTTTTTGTAACAAGTGTTTAAAAAACCTCAATATAAATTGTTTTTGAAATGTTACACTTTTGCAGTATGAGCGATGAGCTCAGCTCATCGCTTCAATGCTAATTATTTTGTCAAAGATGCTCTTCGCAGTGGAAAACTGCAATTCTCAAAAAAATTTTCAGCGGACGTTATTGGTGATGTTGTGTGATCTATACTGTATAAAGCCAAAGTAGACAGACATGAGTATAGTGGTGGGCTGTATCACTAGCCATATTCAGATGTTTCGAACAAGAAGTTGTCAGACATTTTGCTTAAGTTAGATACTGAGTGGCCATATGGATACAATTGTGGGCCGTCTAGCTAAAAGTAGACTTCCCAAGCGGAAGATGGCACTTGTGCTCGGATATTTGGGTACTGGGTACCAAGGTATACAATACAACCCGCCTGCCCATACTATCGACAACGAGCTATTTAAAGCGTTAGTGGCTACTAATTGTATATCACAATCCAACTCTGACGACTTTTCAAAGAGCTCATTCTCCCGAGCCACGCGGACCGATAAGGGTGTACATGCGCTCACCAACTTGGTTGCGTTAAAGATGCAAAGGTATGAGGTGCCGCAGCAAGTTAAGGCAGAATTGAACGAGATTCTACCCGATGATATACGCATATGGGATGTCGTGCCAGTAAAGAAAAAATTCAATGCTAGGGTCATGGCGGGAACAAGACACTACCGGTATGTGATCCCAACATTTTTGCTCCAATGCGGTCCCCATAGCGATCTCTCGACCTCTCAGCTTGCCAGGTTCAAAAACATCTGGAATATGTTTCTTGGTACGCACAACTACTACAACTTCACACCAAGAAGAAAAGACACAAACGCCGACTCCCCACAGAACATGAGACATATGTACTCGATCCAGGTCTCTGACCCATTCACCATAGCCGGTTCCACTCAGTGGCTGTCCATTGCCATACACGGCCAGTCGTTCCTGTTACACCAGATCAGAAAGATGGTGCACTATGCGCTATCAGAGTACCATAGGAGCTCGAGCGATACCAAAAGCATGGAACTCTTAGAAACTGTAGATCCCGATCTTACATCAGCGACTGCCTTAGACACACCCACGGAGCAATACATACCGCTAGCGCCAGCCGCAGGGTTGTACTTGCACCACCCAACGTTCGAAGGCTACAATAACCAGCCAGCTGCTCGACGGCTACAGGTTCTAGACCTCAGCGGATACCCCGCATGCGCGACTTTCGAAGATCGCATACACACAGAGATAGCCCGCAGCGAACATGTCTTCCACGAATACATGGCTGTGATACGCCAATAGGAGAGATGTATTACCGCTTTGGGAAGGAGAGAAGGCTCCTTTATTGTTCTCTTATCTAATCACACCATGCCCTCACGCAGCTAAACAAGAACGCACGCGCTGTCTTCTGTTTCTGTTTGCGCGCAGAGACACTGAACATGCATCAATTGACTAATAAGCTTTTGCTGGTGCTGCACCATATTCTACCACAGTCACATTTTTTCCCACGGATAACGCCTTGTGTTCCAAGGCAGTGCTCGGAGGCGTGGTGAAACCTGATTTTCTATAAATACTACAGAAAACGACCAGACACCAATGAAATCAAAAAGCTGTCCCAATCCCCATTCCCATGCCCAGAAACAGCTGCACAGAATAGCAACAGCTGCTCCACTGACGGATATTAAAGGCGGTTCCTGAAATTTCCTAATTTAGCTATACAAGATAAGATCTTGTTTCTTTCTATTTTTTCTTGGCTTCCTGGGAATAAGTGGGGCACAGACACCCCCGCAAGCTCCTAATCCCAAAAAATGTTTAAGAGAACGCTCAATATGTTTTATATATATTTCTATTCTTGGCCTTTCAAACCACAGAATGTCCTGTAGCTCTTTATTTTTTTGCTTTCTGTCCGCAATCCCTTAGTCTGTACATACGTTTCGCATCTATGTATTAGTGTTCTTGCTACTTCACTTTCACCCATGCAATGCCAATTAGAAAGGGAGCGGGACTTTTTCCATGCTTTTATGGAGTATTTGTACGCCTCTTTGTCTGCTAATATCCCTATTGCCTGGGATCTGGAAATGTATTGGGCAATGAAGTGTAGAAGATTAGTGCGCACCATTCTGTGGATCAACGGATCAGAATTGGACACAGAAGCAATATTTCTAGACTTGGCGTAGATCATAACGCAGAGAACAAATCCTTCGAGTATTAGTGTTGGAAGGTGGAAAAAAAAAAACTGAAAAAGTTTTGAAAAAAATACAGCAGAGGAAATTAAAGACTTGCATTATCTGCTACACATGGGGTGAGAAAGGGACAGGGAAGGCGCAATCAGGCAGGCAAGGGCCTGCAAAGAGGCTTTCCACAATAAAAATAGTATTGCATAAAGGTAAAGACTTATATATAGCTTCGTTCTTCGATAGTCCTGATATATAAAGGAAGCGTTCCAGACAAAACAAAAAGTAACTAAACATCCATTGAATTCTTATTCTAGAGGAGACCACCTTTGGAATAGGATGAAGGAGTGGCTTATTTGGGTAGTAGAGGTGTTTATATGGTGGGGACAGCTATGGTTCTGCGGTGATATTGATCGCAACTATTTTGAGAGAAGTGTGGCAGTGAAGACAAAGTACGATGGGGTTAGGCGACGTGAGTATTTTGTGCCATTGAAGCTGGCCACGAATAGTTATGACGACATGGCTGTTTTCACCGAACTAGAGTATTCTCCCAAAAGGGAGAACGCAACGTTGTTGATGCTTGTTAGAAATTGGGAATTGAGTGGAGCCCTGGCGTCCATGCGGTCGTTGGAGGATAGATTCAACAGGAAGTATAATTATGATTGGGTCTTCTTGAATGATGTGCCGTTTGATGAGGATTTCATGCTGGCAACATCTGCTATGGCTAGTGGTATGACTTACTATGGTATGGTGCCGCCCCATGAATGGTCTACTCCAACTTGGATTAATGAGGACCAGTACGCACAGTGCCTGAGAGACATGGAAGGCAGCGGTGTCATATATGGTGGTTCAAGATCATACAGAAATATGTGCAGGTTCTACTCTGGGTTTTTCTACAAGCAGGATCTTTTGAAAAACTATGATTACTACATGAGAGTAGAACCCAACGTTGAGTATTTCTGTGACTTCCCATATGACCCATTTAAAGTCATGCGTGCAAATAAATACAAATATGGCTTCTTAATGTCATTATATGAGTACGAAAACACTATTCCACACTTGTGGCATGCAGTTGAGGATTACATTAACGAATATGGTCACAAACTCAATTTTGAAAACAATTCCTACAGTTTTTTAGTGGATAAAGACCATTTCAGCCCAAATACCATGGGTATCATAGAGTCACACACCGATTACAACCTATGCCATTTCTGGTCCAATTTTGAAGTTGGAGATTTAAGTTTCTTCAGAAGTAAAGAGTACGAAGAGTTCTTCGATTTCATGGATCAAAAGGGAGGATTTTATTATGAAAGATGGGGTGATGCACCAATACATACAATTGCTGCATCTCTACTATTGAACACTAGTGAAGTGATACATTTCGATGAATTGGGCTACAGACATGAACCATATCTCTCCTGCCCGAGATCTCTGGGTATACAATTACAACAAAGATGCCTGTGTGATGTAAACTCCGATGTCAATTTGGACATTTCATTGGCAAGTTGTCTACCTAGATGGTGGAGGAACGGGTCTGGCAAAACGTTTGTTAAACCCAAACAATTTACAGATTAATCGCATTTTTTTTACCTTTAAGATTTACAAGTGATATATAGAGTAAGCATTTTCTTTTTTTTACCACAGCATATTATGCTCCCGGACTACAATGACAGAGGATAAGCAATATATAAATAAATGTTCCAAGCCTCAGGTCATCACCATTTCATGGATCGCTTAACCAAGGTCAGACCTCAGAAGTAACCTCAAACAGCAATGGTTTTAAAGTTGGAGACTGGCCGATGAGACGTATCCCAACGGTCCAGATAAAGTTCTATCTTTGAAAACACATAAAAAAAGAACTCACATCAATTCTAATGAGGAAAGAAACAAAAATACTTGCTAATTATTTTGTGTAGGTGACCAGGTCGGATAAACAGGGTAGAATTGAAAATAAATGTTCTATCTGCATTGAAATCCAGTGTCTTCAATGATAAATAAGTCAAGCCTGCACATAATAACTAACTCAAAGCGCATCCTTATCTCTAACATCCACACTGGAAAAGACATGAATCCTTGGTAATTTTAGATAGACATGACAAGAACTAAAACCGAAAATAAAGTAGGAAATTATAACTTGTTGACTTTGCAACGAGCTCTATTTATACAAATTTTTTCTCTTCAGGAAGAAACATATAACGTAATATATGATATATTATTTTCAAGTGAATAAAAATGCAAAGAATAGGCAAGCAAAAGTATAAGCTGTATTTTATGTTGGAGCAAATATACTGAGGGATAATAAGCTGGGATATATATAAATTAAACAAAGATATTACCCTTCCAAGCCCTATCCGAACAATCAAAATGAGCAAAAGCAATCCGTTGCTTGCTAACTTGAAGGCTTTTAAGAGCAAGGTCAAATCAGCTCCTGTGCTCGGAGTACCAAGGTCCAACAGCAATAGTCGAGCCAACAGTAACACTAGTGTTAACAACAGTGACAATATAGTTGAGATCAAGGATGAGGATGATACTAGCGCCACACCCAAGAAAAGAAACAGAGCTGCCACTGAGGATGAAGTTGATCTAATTGATGATGATAGTGATTATGACAGTTCACCATCAAAACGTGTAAAACCTGGTTCTTTAGCTGCTGCTGCCTTGCAAGCCAGTCAGGCTGATATATCTAAGAGTCATGATTCATCTAAACTTTTATGGGCCACAGAGTACATTCAAAAGAAGGGTAAACCTGTACCGTTAACTGAACTTATGGACTATCTCTCCATGAAGAGAGACGATAAGGTGATAGGCCTTCTGAAAAAACTAGAGCGGATAGAGTTTGATGAGAAGAAGAGCACATTCAAATATCTATCGACTTATGACGTACATTCTGCGCAGGAGTTATTGACACTGCTAAAGAACCAAGTCACATTCAAAGGTATTTCATTCAAGGATTTGAAAGATGGTTGGCCGCAGTGTGAAGAGACCATCAATGATCTAGAGGAAGAGAGCCAAATACTGGTCTTGAGAACCAAAAAGGACAAGACACCACGTTATGTCTGGTACAACCGTGGTGGTAATCTAAATTGCATCGACGAAGAATTCGTGAAAGTCTGGGAGAATGTCCAACTGCCACAGTTCACCGAGCTGCCAAGAAAGCTGCAAGAACTAGGTTTAAAACCTGCTAGCATCGACCCATCCTCTGTCAAGAGACAAACTACAAGAGTTGAAGTCAAGAAGAAGAGAAACAGAAGAGGTAAGATCACGAACACACACATGGCTGGTATCCTAAAGGACTACTCGAACAAAGCATAAAATAGAAACACTATTATCTTAAATAATTACATATCATTGCGCAATGAAACGACTAGTATATTGATCCATATGCTTTACCATTATAGGTAATGACGAGGAAACCCTAATCATCAATGACCTAAGACGTTCATATGGTGCGATACCCAAATCACTATGTACACACAGCACTTTTCCACGAGGTTCTGCAGATACAGTTTACACAACCCTAAACGTATACAGTGACACAAATGTATCTTTTTCATGCTTTTCAGAAGCCATTGGCTGTGAAATTGCGCAGAGAGAAACTCGAGTTTTTCTATGTGCTTCTAGCTGAGAAGAGAAAATTTTTTTTTCTTCAGTCGTTTTGCGATGCCCTCTAGTATTTGGAAAAGTATAAAAGGGCATCGGTACTTCAATTTATGTAGTATATTGTTAAAGTATAGTTATTTTATCTTGCAGTGTTTTACATATGTTAAATTACAAGATAAGTAAGGACTTTGATTTATGAGCTATCATGGATCAAGTTCTTCTGTTCTTAACAGATGCATAGCGTGTATGCTGTGTGAATAGGGAATTTTGTTTTTGACTTTTAAATACTTCTCAAGGTTGAGAAGTGTCCGGGGAATTACTTCCCATGATATTTTTTTTTCTAGTTGCTTTGATGAAAACGGTAATCTTCTTTCCCAGTCCGATTCGACCATGACGATCAGGGTTTCTACCACGTCCATCTTTCTCTGACTTGACTCTCTCTTCTCTTCGGAGGATTGGGAGGATAGGATGGGATTGTGAGGACTTTTCTTGCCAGTGTATTACGTATACACAACAAAGACTCTGAGCATTCTAACTAGAAAAAAGAATATAACTTTTCCCAGGACAAAGTTGAAAATAGAACTCTAACACACAGATCTATTGTCTGCTAAGAACAAACAAATTATAGATTACGATGATGAAAATTCGGTTCCTTACATTCGCAGTTTCCACGGTAGGAGTACGCCTTACGAACCCATCGTTAGTACTTTTCGGTGACCGCCTCTTTACGAGACCTTCCTAGGATGTCTGAGTAATCTATAAAAAATCTTGGTTTTGTAAAAAAAATTGTAGAAATGCTATTGAATCATTAATATCTAGTCAGGATAACATACTATTTATAATATTCCAAATGGCTTTGGTTGCCAATCGTCATGACTATCCCAATTAAACGTCTCAATGGATGGGGGTTTGACACTTTCCTTTGATTTTAAATTCAACAATCTCTGCTTAAGTTTCTGTAGGTCATCGCTAAGCTCATTGTTATGCACCGATGCTTCTTTTGCTTTCTTTACTACAGCTTTTGCTTTAGCACCATACATGCTGAACTGTTTTTCCTCCTCTAACATCACATGCGATTTAAGATAATCCGCCACTAATTGATTCCATTGTCTCTGTGTATCATTTAACTTGGCTGTTGTATCGTTGTTATCTTTCCTTCTTTTCTTTCTCCTCCAGTTATGATTGCCAATATCTTCTTCAAGCTTTTTGACGAGCAGCGATAGTAACTTGAATTGCATAAATGTCATATCTGGATTGAATAGCTCCGATAGTTCAGAGATTCTGGATCTGATATTTAGCAGGGAAACAAGTGGTGACAATAATTCCTTCTCTAATACTATCCATTTACTAAATCTTGATCTGATCGCATACAAATCTTGTTTCAGTTCTAAATTACCATCTTGGTACAGAACCGTATACGCTGAAAACATCCATTTAATTAATTCCAAGTCAAAGCCAGGCAACTTACGTACTAACAAGCTCAAAAATAGGTCATCATAAAATTTAAGAAAAGTCCTCATGAATAGATTCTTATCACGTATAACTTTCCAGAGATATTTTACTTCCGTTATCGTTTCATCAATAAATTTTACCAGTTGATCAGCTTTACTGGAATTAGTTTTTCCACCATCATCAACTACAAAATTATCACTGCTAATAATACTATTTTTCTCTTCGAGCCAAATATTACAGTTATCTCTTAGCTCGGTATTGTTATTTTTCCATAGCTCAATTTTTAATCTCAACCGATCCAAATATTCTTGCTGTCTTATCGTCTCTTCATCCAGAGCATCATCCTCATTCAGTGAGTCATCAAGCTCATCGTTATCCCAATAATTTTTCCACAACCACTGCAGAGCATCCTTTGCTGCCATGCGAAGCATATCAATGTTTGGCAGATCTCTCTCATGCGTACCCCAATGCCTTAGGTCAACAAACCAAGACGGCAGACCCACATTTCTTGCTATGGTATGCAATGGAATGGCAAATTGTGTCTGTTGCGAAGGATCTAACACACCATTCACAAACCGGATCATTGCCATTGTGTACGTCATACGTATATTCATCTTGTCAAATAAGTCATCAGAGCCACCATGCTTCTCATCTGCAAGAATAGCACTTGTCAATTGCGCGGTCGAGTCAATAACATGTGGCAAGTACTGAGAACCTTTCAATTTATAACTCTTCACTCGGCTAATAGCCTTCAACCTGAGATCATTACCGTCACTGACACTATAAAACCATTGCTTCAATTCGTCCAACTCTTTCTCATCCTTCCACGGCACAACTCTTCCATGCGACATATTCACTATGCAACCAATTCCACTTTATAGTATGATTACTAGAATCAAAAAAAACAATGCAGTGCCACACCAAGCTAGCAATACTAGTTGTTATTTCGATTCAATGTTGTTTCTTTTTCTAGAGCTCATCGCTAGCTCATCGCATTTCTGAAATTTTTCACTTTTTCCCCAGGGCCCTGAGTCTTTCTCACACCTCTTTTCTTGATATAAGGCAAAACCTATAAAATGCTTGATCATTCATAAATTGGTACTTTCATAAACACTTTCTGATCCGCCGATAAGTTGCTGTGGATTAGCTTATTATAAATTATAGAAGCAATACACTGTGCTTAAATATCCCAAAAAGTTATACTGAGCTGGATCAGATATTCTGGTAAATACATAGGGTGTCTGATAGATATTGCCAGGGCAACCAGAATATTTTAGCTAGACTTCGTGAAGACGGTAAGATATAAATTTATTCTTGAATCAGCTGTTAGTTTTATAATTCAAGATGGAAGAACCCAAGAAGGTCACAAAGTCTAGGCGCCGTCCTATGCTAGTATGTGTGAACTGCCGAAAACGGAAGTCTAAATGTGACCGCCAGTTACCATGCAGTAAGTGTATACAACACGGTGACACAGATACATGTACATACTTGAATGATGTTCCCATAGGCAAGAAGAATAATGTTCCTAATACTCAAGTGACTCCTAACAGTTCAAGTCCCAGTATCGTGATTAATTTACATCAGAATGGCAATGACTATAAAACAAAAAATTTGAATGGTCAGGATAACACCCTTCTGAAAGAAATAAATAATAATATATGGGGTAGAAATAGCCCCATATTTCCAGACAGTTCAGATCATTCACCTCCAACACAAGTTTTTGGGGATGGCCCTAATTTAAAACCCAAAGTAATTGGCCATTGCAGATACTCTGGCGAAAATCAATATATTAATATGGTACCCAAGGGTTATTTAATCGAAGTAAAAAGATCATCCGTAACTCGTTATGCAATGTGGACAAGCACATCGGTAGAGTACAGAGATCCTTACTTAAGTTGCATGCTAATGTTCAAAAAAGGTGCTGTTAAAGCCACTACTGAACAAATGAAGAAAAAGATGAAATTTAAGAATTTACCTAATTCATTCGCCCTATTCACAGCATTTGACAATGCTGATGATGGTAAAGATAAGCCTAACTTGAACCATGCGAAAATATTTAATAAGTTTGCTGAATATAGGCAGCAAAAATCAATTGGAGATCTGTCTGAGGATCATATTCTGGATACAAAGGATTTACCTCGTAGACAAGCTGTTGAAAACTGCGTACTTATGTTTGCAAAATTCCATCTTTGCCCATTATTACCGTTATTTAATCTTCCTCATTTGATGGAAGAGGTAAAGATATTTTATGACAATGTTGAAAAAACAGGTAAAGTATCAACAAAAAATGGCGACAATTGGATATACTGTATTATTTTGCTTCTAACCAAAATTTGTAAGTTAGCCATATGTATGTCTAACATACCAGGTGATGATGTTAGCCCTATCGCTCAATTGGATACCACCAGATTTATTCCTCTGGTACATAAATATATTATGAATCATAATTTATTTCGCAAATGCACATTACACCAGTTGCAAGTCTTACTTTTGTTAAGATTTTATAATTGGTGTGCACCAGAAGATGGCGATGGACAACAAGGACAACAGAATAGTATTCTAATGGGCATGATCATTTCCAGTGCAAAAGAACTCGGTATAGGATGGGATCTATTTACCCCCGGATTTCCTGTTGGCATCGATATATCAGATGGTTCTAGACCTTCTGCACAACATATGAATGCTGAGGAGTATACTACATTATATCAAAAAATATGGTGTTATATTTTATTTTGGGATAGAAAAATGCTATTGGTAAATGGTCAAAACTGCATAATACAAAGAAGTAGAGATACTGATTATTCACTACTCGAGGCAACTTTTAGTAAGGAAGATGGTAGTGAGTTTTTTCGATACTTTATTCATCTAGATTCGCTACTTCTGGAAATTAATGACCTCATATCTTCAAATCCCACTAAAGTAAATATAACAGCTCTTAATAACTGTATGACATCTCTTGAAGAGGAATTTCGCAATATCCATACAATCGTTAATTCAAGAGAAATACTGCAAAGCAATGATGATCCAAGATTTTTTGAAGTTAGTTGGAATATCAAGATAGCCCGTGCTTGTATTTTGCATGCTGAGGTGGTATCATATGAAAAGGAATGTGATTTTGTAAGATGCCATTATGCAATTCAAAAATTGTGGGAAATTGTCCTATCGATGTGTTCCGACTGTATGGAATACTGGAGCCAGAGATCAGAAGCATTCCTTGGTAGTTTGAATAACTTTTATACCAATCGTATTGTCGAGATTGCTGCTGACAGGCTCGTACATTTTGTGAAGGCAATCATTTTGCGGCTCCATAGATTTCATAATGTAAAGGCTGAAGATAAGCAGATACTAGTTCAGTTCATGCATAAGTTCTGTTCCTTATATTTTACAAACTTTGGTAGGGAATATTTCAGATGTTTCAAAAGTTTGTTCAATTTGAAGATGGATTATAGAGTTCTTTCATATTCAAGTGTAAAAGACCCATGGACTGTCATGCTGACATTCATTTTACATGAAATGTCCTACGGTGAACAGCCGGAAGGTAAGTTATCATTAAGAGACAGACTACCATTGATTGCCAAATTACATGATAAGTTAAGCTATATGCCCAGCTCTTTTAAAAACCATGACCTTATCTTAGATGCTTGGCAGACGTCTATTTATCCAATTTGCCGGTATGATGAGCACTTCCAACTTAACCTATACATTAGTGAAATTAAAAAGCTAGACGAACATTACAAAATAGATAAGGATAAAAATTTATTTGAGTCGTTCTACAACAACGAAGTAAAACTATTTGGTGAGGAATTTGGAACTCAAGAAAGCTGTAATTCTGCTTTTCAAAAAGATTCATCTGAACCTCCTCAAGAAACTATTACACTAGATGAATGGGGTACCCTTTCGGGACCTTATGAAGGTAATGATATATTGTTGGCATCAGAAACTGATTCAAAGGCGTTAAGATATAATGATCAGCTAATCCAAGAAATATTCAATCCAAAAGACTTTCTTCCATTCCTATGATACTGATAGATATACAGAATGGACAAAAATTAACGATATAAAAGTTTCAAATTTTAGAACTTAATACATATATACTATTATATACACGGTGAAATGACAGGTAGAATAATTGCTAGTTTGTTTTTACTGCAGACACTTCGACAGAACCGAGCAGTCGGTTTTGAAATAAACTTCATCTTGACCATATACGCTTTATTATGTTGACAGTTCGTAGGTAAAGTGTTAGAGCTAACACTTATCCACAGTTGCAGCAATGGTAAATTAGATAAGACAGGTTATGAATTCATTTGAATTACAAAAACTCCTTGGCTTTTTTAGCATATGCATGACAGTCTCTCAACCATTGCCTGTACTCTTTTACTGAACCAATTTTCTCACCATAATAGTCTGGTACCGGATTACTGAAACTTTGTGAGGAAGCATCTACTCTGTTTTGAATAACGTGTTTCAAAAATTCCTTGTTCTTCAAGTTATATTGTGCTAGTTTGTTACCCTTAGTTAGCTTGAACACCTGTGATCCCACAGCTGGGCCCATTAGGTAACCCAAGGCACCTGAGGCCATAAGACCGGCAGTAACCACAACTAATGGATCAAAACCGAATATCATCTGCGTGGGGTCAATCTCCATAGTAGATAGGTATGCCCAAGACACATTAGCACCCACTAAAGCAGTGAACACAGAGGAGCCAACATTGATTCTGCGCTCCTGCTTTCTCAACTGGAAGAAATCAGTCCATGTAAGACTGTCTTCAGGCTTGTCACTGTAATATCTAGCATTACATTTAACCAATGGCCTTATCAAACCAGGTCTAGCCACACTTCTTCTAACAATACCTTGCGTAATTGATAGCATCACAAACTTTTATTTATTGTATGAATCAAAAATTCCAAATTTAGGTTTCTATGTTAATAATACTTGCTGAAACTCCCAAAACTAGTGGAGTGAAATCCAAAACTAGAACTGCTCTGAAGTAAATAATGTAATACATGCAAAACAATGACTCTCTGAAACATCTTCCCTAACAATAATTGTCATTGAATTCACAGCTTGAGAAGGGCCTGAAACCCTTCAACATCGGCATTTTACAGAGAGAGAAGTCTTTAGGAGTTACTATGAAAGTCACGTGGTAGAAATATTATTCATATATAATTGCATAGACTATAAGACTAACAAGTCTTGTGTCTTTCCCAATACTCAGATTCCATGTCTGAACGTTTATTTCGTGAACAGCTTCCTATTTCTTATCAAATGGGTTTGTGTTTAGCCGATTTATATAGTTTGTCAAGTGTTCATTTTGAATTGGACAGTAGAAACTGATCCGATGAACAAGGTAGCTATTGAGAGCTTATTTCTTGAAGTTACATACAGTTATTTAGCAGAGAGTATGTATTGGTATTATTGTAGCAAGAACAGTGGCTCTCGATGTATATATATTCGAGTTCAGTATATCAATATCTAGTCACCAGTGCACTTGGCCATCTGTGTGATTGGAGACGATTTAAGGTGTGAAGGGGTAAGGATTAGATGAGAAGAAGGTTTGAAGACCTTATATCTTCAATTACTGCTTGCGATACCGATTTTATTTGCAAGTATTTTAACAACAACAAGCGAAAAACTAGGAACCATGTCTATGTTTAGAACTTTGCAAAGGCAGCCCCGTACCATATCCCTATTCACACATGATTTGGAGAACAGCAGACCATGTCTCAGTATTCTCGAGTATTTAAAGAGTCACACGACCAATCGCTTTGACTTAGAGTTGAGCACCAAGTTTCCAACTTTGGACCAGGTACACTACATGAACGCCATCAACCCGATGATCCTGCGCGCACAGATTCCGCATCTCACCAAGATCATGAAATTGAAGTCCTATGACCCACTATTTGGGTCACAACTATCTGACTGTGTCACTAAGGGGTTCTGGAACAAAGAAGCACCATTGTGGGTAGACTGGGAGAAGAAAGCACTGGGAACTGACCTACAGAGCATAAAGGAACTATTAGAAAAGGACTGAGAATGTCAGAACGTGTACATATATTCCATCTTCATATTCATTTATAGGCCACATAATATCCATTTTTATTTCTAATGAGTTAAAGAATAGTAGCAAGTATAGTGTCGAAATTACAGGTTGCATAGAGTACTTTTATTGCCGTTGTCGACTTCACAAGGTAAAACCTCCTTGTAATCATATTAATCTATTAGCGTTACAAGATAGTAAGAACGGATTAGTGGAGATAAACTCTATAATAGTTATTGATTGATAAAAAAAAACCCAATAGATTCACACGATCGACTGCCATAAATACGCCCATATATATACTAGATTGGCTAATATCTAGCTATATAAATATGTAAATCATGTGATATATTAGCTACGTATACAGCTAGCGACTGTGAAAAAAAAAAGTGCTCAGAAGCATCGAATTTTGGCAAAACGCTTTGGGAAGCACAATGAGCATCCGAAACTCTTGATGGACACTTGGGTTGCTACTATTTGATCTTTAAACATATAGGCTCTTGTCTCAATAGTTGTGATTTGCATCACTGACAAAGAGGTCAAGCTGAACAGAAAAAAGCATTATGTCGGCACCAATTAAGACTAAGCCAAAGTCTTCTATGAAGATAGACAATGCTCCTACACCACACAACACACCTGCCAGTGTGCTGAATAACAGCTACTTGAAGAACGGCAATCCAGTGGGCAAGAGCAAGCCTCCACCAACGATTAGCGAGGAAGATATTCAAACTGCGTTGAGTTCGCAGCAGCCACTATTGCTCGGTGCAATCCAGGAAAAGCTGGGGTCTCTTGTAGGCCAGGATAGTGGATACGTTGATTCTTTGCCACAGGTAGTTAGAAATAGAATATTTGCTCTAAAGAAGCTGCAATCCGATCTGTTTGGTATTGAGAAGGACTTCCAAGTGGAATTATTCGAGTTGGAGCACAAGTACTTACAAAAATACGCGCCTCTACATGCCCGTCGTAGCGAGATCATTAGTGGTAAGCAAGAACCAACCTCTGAAGAAGTTGCTGCAGGTAAAGAAATTCAAGAAAAGGAAGAAGGTGAAGAAGAAGAAGGTGAAAAGCCAACTGACATTCAACTAACGGAGGAAGACATCAAGGGCATTCCATCATTCTGGCTCACTGCTCTGGAAAACTTGCCAATTGTCTCAGACACAATCACTGATCGTGATGCTGAAGTGCTTGAATATTTGCAAGATGTCAGCATCGAATATCTAACTGAAGGCAAGCCAGGTTTCCTTCTGAAGTTCAAATTCAGTGAGGAAAACCCATACTTCAAGACCCCAGAACTAACTAAGACATACTACTACCAAAGTGAGCTTGGTTACTCTGGTGATTTCATCTATGATCATGCAGATGGCTGTTCTATTGACTGGGTAGACAACGACTCCAATGTTACCATTGCCGTTGAGATGCGCAAACAGAGAAACAAGACCACAAAGCAAGTGCGTACGATAGAGAAGATCACGCCGATTGAATCATTCTTCAACTTCTTCGACCCACCAAAGATGGCCGGCGATGAAGAAGACGAAGAAGACCTGGAAGACCTGGAAGAAAGACTAGCGCTAGACTATTCCATCGGTGAACAAATAAAGGACAAACTAATTCCTCGTGCTGTAGATTGGTTTACTGGTGCAGCATTGGAATTTGAGTTCAACGACGCACCAGAAGATGAATTCGATGAATTCGAAGATGAGGACGAGGACGAGGATGAAGATGAAGAAGAAGACGAGGATGAAAGAGACGACTTCGCAAATAAGAAAGAAGAACCTCCTGAGTGCAAACAATCTTAAAAAGCAAAAAGATTACAAGCAATCAGATTTGCGTTGCTCCATCTCATCGCATAAGTAAGCTCATTTAAGGGGCCGAGTGCGTCTACGTCTGTGTGTGTTTTTATCTATAGTAAAATAATTTGTCTTCTATATAATACATTTTCATATAAAAATCTGTTTTCATTATTATAAGAATGTCTATTTTTTTTTCTTTTTTTCATTTTGTAGTAATAATATCTTGCAACTTTCCACTAAAACTATATTACTTGTAGTTATTATAGATAGTAGATCTTCTATAATCTGTGAAAGAGTCATATGAGCACTTCAAAACGGCAGCCCTCCCATTTGTCCTAAACATTCATCGAAGCAGCACTGTTATCTGCAAGGGACTACATATTAATTGTCACTTCGTTGGCAAGTAGGGCATGTCTTCAGACTGAACTCTGTTTGTGTGTCTGCCCTTCCCTCCTTTCGAAGATAAGTGATAAAATTGTCCCACTTAAGACCTTACTGCTCGCAACAACTAAAAGCAGCAGAAAGGCATTTTTACGTTAAACTTTTGCCTTGATGTGATGGGTAAGGAAAGGGTGTGGCTCATTTCCTTTAACCTCATCGCATCGCTTCTTGTGTTATCTTGACTTTAAAACCTTCGAGGGTGGGCCATCACAACTAAACACCGACGACTGAAGACACTGTAGCAATATGTACCCTTCATTACCTTATTTGTTAACTCTCTAGAGCAACCCTTGCATTGTGTCCTATAAGGACATTAACAAATTACACATAGATATATATGTATATATATAAATCAAGCATTTTCAAAGGTCTTCAAGGAGTCGGAAAGTATCGAATAATTCTCAGCTTCTCTTTTTAAAGTTAGAGATCGATTTTTCTATTTTCTTGCTTATTCAGTAGGTGTTTCATTAAGATCAGTATATACATTTATTTGCAGATGACTGAAGGTAATTACGCTGAAGTTGCCAGTAATGGCCAAGAGAAGAAAGTAGCCAAGGAGGAATTGCACTCCTCATTGGTGACATACAGCTCTCCAACTTTGCAGCACTTGCATCGTTACCCAGTGGTTGACAAGCTTATCAAGCGTGCTGTTAGTGTGCCAGTGGTGAGCAAAGCCATCGCTGTGTCTTTGCTGGCTGTAACGGGTCTTAAGCACAAAGTTTGGGACTCCGGCAAGTTCCCTGCAGTTGCTAAGCCTGTGGTTTCAAGCAGTTTCAAACTCTTGCACAAATTTGATGAATTAGTGAACCTGTTGGTGTTTAGCGAAGGTATCGACGCTTTGTTCTACGCTGCCAAGGAACACAAGAATAGACCTGGTGTGTGGTTAGTATGGTTCCTACTTGACTATTTTGCCAATGTTTTCAACATAATCTTAAAAGAGTTTGTGCTGAAACCATTCAAATTGGGTAATGTAGCTATAAAAGATGCTTCTGATGCAACACACAAAGTCACAGATGTGAAGGAACTGCCTCATGTTTCTGAGCTAAGCGATACCACCAAGCGTTTGTCACAAGATCTACAAAGCAAAGTTTCCGAATCTTATATTCAGCCTACCAAAGAGTCTGCGATGCAGAAATATGACACTTACATCAAGCCAACTGCTGAGAAGTTGCACAACGTATATGCAGGCAATGCCAAGGAAAAGATCGATACTTATGTTAAGCCAAAGTATGACTCCTACGTAAAGCCAGGCTACGATACTGCTAAGGAGACTTATAAGACTATTACTGCCACTTACGAGCAGAAGTTGAACAAGACTGAAAGTATTCCTCGTGCCATCGTTGACACAGGTTATGAGGTTGGTGTCACCACTATAGGAAAATTGAGAGGATCTACCCCACCAAAGGAGCAACAACGTCCACAAACTACTGAGGTGTCCTCCTAATTTCAATTCTGAAACATATCGCTTAAAGTTTATGCTTTGCAAATAAATTTAATATTCTAAGTTACATCTCGGCCTGTTTTTATTTAGTTATTTAGAGTCAATTATTAGAGATGAGACCTTTTTATTTGATATTTAAAGTAATTCAACCTATACAAAGCTATCATTTTATTCTAAGATCTTAATATTAATAAATCAAAATTTTACTCAGCAAAAAATATTGTTATAAGCATAGATAGATTTATAAGATGCATACTAAATATATAGTGCCATCAAGCCTCTTTAGAGTCCTGAGAGTGCATTAAGATTGTTTTGATCATTTCGTTACCTATTTGGTTAGCTTCAGGAAGCATCGGTTCAAAGAATTTTTGAACATCTTCAAATTGTCTTTTATATAAGTCAAAATTTCCGAATGTTACAATTGAACTCCATTCTCTAGCGGCTACTACAAACTCAAGGTCATCCCTTCTAAATGAGTGGTCATCAATGGCAGCATCAATGGTTTTTTCTAATAGGTCTGGTGATAGGAATAGGAATTCGGAAACACCAAGAAATATTCTAAATAGTGGTGTGGAACAGATCATATGATCATATGGATTGATTCCCAGCTGATGCCACGAGTCAACAATAGCCAGCAATGACAGATGTGAATTTGGCAAAGAAGTACTTTCTTTGCTATCAGAAGATGCAGAATCTTTGGATAATGAATATTTCTCAAAGATCGTATCGTCAAGAAGTAATAAACCAGTATGATTTCCAAACACAAATTCTTTTGCTTTGTTTAATCTCTCTGTAAGTTCATCCTTTTTCTTATCTAAAAATAATGTAAACAGTTCTGTAGCACTTGTTGCGTATTGCAGAATTTGTTTGTGGGCCATTGGGTTTGTAAGTGCTAAACCAGCATAAACATGCCACTTATTTGAATAGATTCTCAAGGAAATATTAACTTTGACATTCTCCAAGCCACCATACCATTTGTTAACACCCAATGTCCATGGATAAACTTTTAGTTTTGCCCATGCCCTACCCATACTTAAGAAGGCAGCATGTGTCACTGCTTGAGTATCAGCTGTAATTCTATCGTGTTCTTCATAGGTCAAATAGACCTGTTTACTTTTGAGACAAGACACCAGAGACTCGATAAACTTCATAGATTCGTCTGTCTTGCTCCTGTGATTAATCAAGACCAGTGGCTGACCCTCTGTATTCACTTTTGGCCCATGTAAGGAGTGCAAAGTTATAATTTCAACATCTTCAGGTAGGTATTTCTCGAAAGCTTTGATTTCAGGAGTCTTACAACTTGTTTGACCACCTACAATGGCACCAACTTTAGTCGATGGCCCATACAATTTCACCAATTTATCAATGTTCTCGGCTTCGACACTGTAAATAATATAATCACTGATTCTTGAAACATAATGACCATTTTTCACAATATCAAATTTCCAGGCATTTTGTCTTTTCCTTTCCGAAAGCGAATCAAATAACTCTTCTCTATCACAAGCAACCACTTTCCAACCAGCACTGGAAAACTTGGTTGCATATAGCAGACCCATATCACCCAGCCCAATAATACCAATTACCTTATTGGCCTGCCATTGTTCTTCCATCATTTTTTATACTCTATTTAGCACCAACCTCTAGGTAGAGAATTATCAGTTATTCAGTTTGTAAAGACTAAGATATAATTATGCAATTTGTATGGTTTAATTCTACAGAATATTATATTAATGAAAGATAACTAACCTTGTAGTTAACAAATAATATCATTTGTGATTTGGGTTTTTAACTTTACAGTTGCGAAGCGTGCGCGACTTTTACTGTGTGACTGAAAAAAAATGGCACTGGATTGACAAAATAATAATGCGATGAGTTAGCTCATCTATCATATATGACAGTTCTTAGAGATTGTTTGTAAATGAACTAATAATAGTTATAATGCTATATTGGTAATCTTAGAGGAGTGAAGTATAATAGTTCTCGATTCTGATCCAATCTTTCTGGTTTTCGGCTTATTCACTAAATGTCTTGATCATACTTTAAATATCCTCACTTCTACACCGCTCAATAATCGCTTCTTGAGTTTAGTTTCTATATCACTATCACTATCATCTATGCTTTCTGTGTCTTCTACTACCTCATCTAATACTTCAATAGTCTTGGTCATTACCTGTACCTTGTGCAGCTTTTCCTGATATGTGGTTGCAATGGCAAGAGTTTTGGTAACACTGTGACCCATTCCTAGTACAGTAACATATCGTTGACACTGGTTTAAAAGCTTGTCTATCCTCTTTGTAGCACTTTTGAAGGGCGTTCCACTCTTCACATACATTGTTGATTTAATCTTTTTGTGTGACATGGTCTTTACCGTCGGTAGCTTTCTAACTAATTTCTCTGCCATGATTATGCTCTTTAGTCTCTATATGCAAGTATTTTATAGCAGTTCAAATATAATGCAACGCCGTCAAAGTTTTCTATAGCTTCCAGATGGTTATATTTGTATATATCTCATCGATTCTTAAATCAGAATGCTTCTTTTTTCAAGCTTTTCAATGGAAATTCGGGCAGGCTTTAAGTTACAGTGGAATATATTGGCAAGTGAAATACCAAGATGTTTTGGCACTGCTTAAAAGTTCTAAATTGCACCTATTGATGAACAATTGGTTAAGCCCATCACTGGACTTATTATTCTATCAGCTTTAGCGGTTCTATTTTTTCACTGCTTTGAGTATAACATTCCTTTGGAGGGGTTTATTATCTTATACCCGAAACTCCGATCACTAACACAGGCAAACCCTTATTCACCATCAAAATAGTCCCAGCAAGTATAAATATAAGTCAAAGCCATTCAATAAAGTTCTAATTATTTTTCAAATAGAATAAAATTAAACAACTGGCACAGATTTAGTTCTTCACAACACTAATAATGGCTTACCATGCGAAATTTATCAATAGCCATGGTCAGAAACCTTCACTAACGCTAGTCACGCCTGTCATGCTTTCCATGAGCTTGGCAAAGATATACCCGTTACTGATCATTGCAGATGCAGCTTTAGATAACTTAATGTGGATATGTGAGGATCCTAACCTCCCGTTTTTATATGTGGTATTGACTTATCTTTCGTTGAGTTTGTACTCTTGGTCATGGGAGTACCCAGTAGCAGGCTCTCAGATGGCTAATATTATTCTTCTGTGGTTGGAGCTCAGCAGTGGAGTTTTTTTATTATTTGCAGCCTCGTACTTCATAAGTTCGGTTTATTATAATATCTCAACATCAGAACCACCAACAGTTGATGATATAATACTTAATTTAGAGTCGTTGTTAGACAAATTAGAGACTTTACGAAATGAGATCATGTTCAGGCGATGGTTCAAGAAACCCATATCCAAAGTGAAAATGTTACAGATATTTGTTAGATTGGTACTGGTATTAACGCCTGTCCATTATGTTCTTATGAAAGTTATTACTGTGCATAATTATTCAAAGCTTCTTATTCTCTTTGCGTTGTTTTATCACTCAGATTGGATGCAAGTAGTCTTGCGACTATGTTGGAGATTGCTAATTGTAAGAAGGTTTTATTTCAGAGTGTTCAACTATATATTTGGAGATGAGTATACGTTGCTGGGCAACAATTCGAAATTCGGTCTCAAGACATTAAATTTACAGCATATTATGCATTTAACTTCTAACTGTTATTTACAAATTCCACTACCCTTGAATGCAGTAACTAAAATGAAAGAGAATCATTTGTTAGAGATATTACTACTGCGATACTTGAATAAAAATTCTAAGGCGCTAGAAAACGACGATAATATCATTAAAGAGTTTGATTCAAAAACCACTGCTGACGTCGTTCCTAAAGAGAATACTACTGATGAGTCTGCAACGACCTCATATAATTCCTCAAAAGTAAAAATTAAGGAAATTGTTGTATTCGAGAATCAAAGAAAATGGAAGTATAAAGGCTGGATTTCTAAGATGCTACCTTATGAACGTCCTCAATTTACGACGAATTGTAATAATAAATATAATGATCCTGGAGCATATATAACAGAGTCCCCTGAGCAGCTGGATTTACAGGTACCCCCAGATTGGTCCTGGATTGAAAAGGAGTGGACTGTATCGTCTTGGGTTTATTCTGACACAGATTGGAATGTTACTGGTACGATGGATTCATTAGAAGGATACACCAGATCAAGAATTTGGAAGAGAAAGATGTTCACTCTTTGATTTTCGGCAAGTATTACATATACTACATTTATTTATATTCTTTAATGAATTGTGTATTTTTTTTCATCTTTCGAAATTGGAAAGCAATTCTCATTAGTTGTTTCTATATTTTACTTGTGTAATATTCGCTCCATAACGAGTGACAAAATAGAAATTTATAAAAGGGTGTTTATCAGGTATAAAGAATACTTATTAAATGACATAATGATAAAGACAAAAGTAGACATTAAAATTTATCAATCACCTTACCAATAATAACCAGTAAAAATGGGGGAAAAAATAAGTGAAGAAATAATTTACATAATGATCGTTTGCAATGTTGGCTTTAAATGATTTAATCCAAATCCATTTGAGCATCGCCTTCTGGAGTAGCATCCTTCTTGGCTTCGGAGTCAGCAGATCTTTGAGCAGCCAACTTTTCACTCAAAGCAGCTAGGTTAGCAGCTTCTTGCTTGGCTCTAAGAGCTTGCTTCTTTTCTTCTTCCTTGGCCAAGTATCTACCTCTAATGACGTTACCGATGGCAGCCAATTCTTCGTACTTAGCAATGTACTTAGCCTTGATAGTGTCGAAACCATCTTCGTACAACCATTCTTCAGCCTTGGCAAGCATGTCCTTTAGCTTAGTCTTTTCAGCATCGGAAGCGAAGTCTGAGTATTCTTCATCAAGCTTACCACGAAGAGTGTAGATGTATTCTTCTAGGTTGTTCTTACGGTCTTCGGTTTCAGCAACCAATCTGTCCTGAGCAGTCATGTCGTTTTCCTTTTCGATCAAAGTGTTCAATTTGTCATCAGCCAAGGTGAAAGTGTGGGCGGTGATTTCCAAAGTGTCCTTCTTGACAGTCTTGGTAACTTCCTTAACTTCTGGAACGGCATCCTCTGGAGCATCTTCTGGAAGTGGAACTTCTTCCTTGACGACAATGTCTTCCAAGGAGTAAGCTTCTTCAATGATGTGCAAACCGGATGGGTCACATCTCAACTTTAACTTGACTGGAACAGAGGTTTCGCCTTCTGGGATTTGGACACCGGTGATGTCCCACTTAGCAATGTTGGCATCTAGATGTGGTGGCAGTTCTTCCTTGTTGGTGTAGTTAGCCTCCATGGAGAAGTCACCAGAACGGTGCAAAGTAATCAACTTAGTTGATGGGAAGTTAGAGTTGGCTGGGAAGACTTCTAGGTGGTCTTCATCTTCAACTTGCTTGTCCCACTTGTAAGAAACGGAGAATTGGTGAATGTCTTCGAACTTGAAAGGTCTAACTCTCAAAGTTGGGGAGTGGATGGCACAGATGAAAGCAGCACCCTTGGCGATAGCTTCGTCTTGGTTTAGAGTGGTAGACAATGGCTTGCCAAAAGCTTCGGAGATGGAGTTCTTCAAAGTTGGGATACGGGTAGTACCACCGATGATTTCAACGAAGTCAACGTCATCCTTGGTTAGACCAGCTTGAGCCAAAGCTTTGGTGACAGGTTCAGTGACACGTTCCAACATTGGCTTGACAAGTTCTTCCAATTCTTCACGGGACAATTGGGAACTAGCGTCAACATCGTTCATGACATTTTCGACACTGAATGGAGCAGCGGTGTTAGCAGACAAGACCTTCTTTAATCTTTCGGCACTGGTCATAACTCTGTTGTAAGCCTTTGGGTTCTCTCTGATGTCGATCTTGTACTTGGTCTTGAACTCGTCAGCGAAGTGTTCGGTGATGGCACGGTCGAAGTTTCTACCACCAAAGTTCTTATCCCAGGCGGTACCCAAAACCTTCAGTTCACCCTTCTTGAAAGCCATGATGGAACAGGTGTAAGAAGAGTGACCAATGTCGATGAAGGCGACGATTCTTGGCTTTTCTTCACCTTCTGGCAAATCGGTCTTGAAGACACCGTAAGAGACACCAGCGGCGGTGATGTCGTTGACGATTCTGACTGGGTTCAAACCAGCGATTCTAGCGGCATCAGCAGCAGCGTAACGTTGTTCCTCGGTGTACCAGGTTGGGACAGCGATACAGACGTCGGTGATGTTAGCCTTGGTCTCAGTCTCAACAGTTTGCTTGACCTTGTTGATGAACATAGCGTTCAATTGGGTGGCAGAGAAAGTAGTACTCTCACCAGCAAATCTGACTTGGGTACCGATCTTACCGTCTTCAAGCTTGACCAACTTGGAAGTGAAGAACTTGGACTCCTCTTGGAAGTCAGGGTGGTCGTAGTCCAAACCCAAAATTCTCTTCAAGTTACCGACAGTGTTCTTAATGTTAGAAGTCTGCTTGGTCTTGGCAGATTCACCCAAAAATCTGTTCTTTTGACCGAAACCAACCATGCTTGGGGTGGAACGGTTGGAAACTTCATTGACAACGATGTCAATACCTCTGTTACGGGCAACAGCCAACACAGAGTTGTCGTTACCGAAATCCAAACCAAATGGAGTACTCATAATGATATTCTTATTATTTTTACTTAGTTTCTCTTCTCCTGCATGAATTCAGAACACTATTTTACACTAGACTCACAACCGTTCTTATATACAAAGCCGGGCGATGAGATGGGGGACCTGTGAAGTGAAATTTTTCACTTCGATGGTCTCGAGGCTCGCCGTGAAAAATTTAATTTCTACGGCACAGAAGGAAAACAGCAAGAGTTCTACGGTGGTTTCTAAGAAGCTTCTAGAAGCTTCTCAATGGATGAGCAGTTTATTACTTGTGTCACATGCCTGCTACGTTCTCTGTGCTATAGAATAGCCAGGCTCATAGCCGGGATCAATAGCCAAGTGCATCAGCTCAATAGCATCCCTCCTGCTTTTAGATACTATAGTGGAATATACTTTTACGGGGTGTATATATACTGCAGATGTACGTATTATACTTCTCATGCCGACTCTATGATCATCAGTAGGGTCTGCCAGCCCGGGGAGGCGGACAGTTTGTACAGGGGCTCTTGGTAGTCCTGGGACAAGGCGCCCTTTACGAGCAATTCCCATTCCTCTTGTGAGAGAATCTGTAGTGAGTGGATGTAGAGCAGCAGGTGGAAGTTTGCTAGCTTGTCGTGCAAGTCGTTGAAGTTTCCCGAGGCTGCTGTGGAGTGCAGGTATCTCTTCAGCTCGTGGTAGTCCTGGGAGTAGCCCATGGCCTGTCTGTTGCTCCATGGGAACCCCGTGACGGAGTTGAACAGCTGGGTAGTGGTGTCCTCGTCCTTCGGGAACCCGTGTGTCAATGACACGATCAAGTAATCGACTGGGAATGCGGGCTTGGCGTTCTCCTTCACCGTCAGACCGTACTCGTTCTTCTTCATGTAGAATATCTCTGGCACGTACCTGTCCTCTGTGGTGTCGTTGATGTATGCCATGGAAGGGTGGGTAGAGCCCCCAATCATGTCTGCCGATACTAGCGCTTCGGCATCGATCGAGACCTGATAGCTGGCTATGTCTATCTCCTCCTTTAGGTTACCTGAAACCACGCATGTAACAAACTTCGACGAAAATATGCCTTGTTCACTGAACTTACTGACATTGGGGTGTCTTGTTTGATGTTGTGCAGCCATTATTGTCTCCAATGAGCTCAAGAAAAAGGAGTCCTTGTGTCTCTTACATAAGACAGTACCGTCTCCATTGCCAGCATCTGTTAAATCTGAAAATATCATACCAACTCGTAACAATCCCATCTCCTTCGCCAGCAGATCGATAGTGTTTAGTTCCTGGGTCACTTGTTCCATATCCATCGTAATACCATCTTGTTCATCATGCTGTGGGGGTTCATATATCGCATGTACACATGCCTTAATTCCCAAGGGAGTCGCATCGTACTTCTCATATTTACCATACAAATATGCAAATCTCTGTGTGCCGCTGGCTCTCCAAAACTCAATAAACTGGTTTATTAGTTCACTGCTCTGAAATTCAACATGATCAACCATTCTAAACTCCTGTTGTTGTAAAGTGATCGCTGATGGCTGACATTTAGAGCATATTCCCTTTGGCCATGGTTCATGACCATTAGTACAGTGCTTATTTATCTTGAAATTGGGCTGTGATAGCGGGGCGATATAGGAACTTCCGCTTTCACGTTTATTTGTACTTTCGTTAAGTTTCTTCAAGTATGCATGAAAAGAAATGTGTTTGATGTTGTTTTCGTTAGCATAGTTGGCGTCCCAAGGTGGTAATGGGGAGCAATATTCACACATCCCCCGATCACCATGCTTACACAGCTTGGTCTTTTGTCTTGGAATTAGTCCATCTAGCTTTTCCAATTCCTTATCTACTTCTAATTCATCAGCTTTTTGAGACTTCCCAGGAACTAGATTGTTTGGAATATTAACTGCCACCGAGCCATTGTTGTCGTTAGCAGACCCCTTAGTTTCGCTAGAGTCCACTTGATAGTGCACATAGACAATATCACCGTGCCTGAACCCCAATGCCTCTATAGTTTTCTCTAGCAAACTTTCTACATTAGTTTTGTCCTTGCCATTTGCCTCTTTACCTAGTTCAATGGCCCTTGGCGTAATACCATGCTCGTTGAGTATCGTCTGTAGCTGTGGCAAAACTTGGCCTAACGTCTCTGACCCTTCACAGCGCACACGGTGCATACCAACTGGACTTCTGAATCTGATAATCATCTTTACTAGCAATCAATTTTGCGTCGGCTTGCTAGGTCTATATACTTGAGAGGCCTATGTCTGTGAATACACTTCTATTTCTATTCGGCTCGCTCTCGCTTTATAAGAAAGCTTTTCCCTTTTTTATGCAGTAAAGCAGGCAAAAATGAATTCTTATCAGAGGGATGGTTGAGTAATGTATCTATGAGACATATAATATCACGATAGCAATATTATTGAGTCGACAAATGTATATTTATTTATTTTTTCTAAGCATTTCTCAGTGAGGAGCATTACTAATTGCTATTCAGAGGGATGCGAATTAATATTTGTATATTTTATAGCACACTCGCATAAGAGATATTTTTAAATGACAACAGCTTGAAAATAATTGATAAAACCGGCAATACAATAGTGCACATTACACTTCCTAAGCATTATGTCTATTTTGCATATTAAAGACTGCTGACTAGTGTAGAAATTACTAAAAAAAATTAAAAACTCATAGCACCAGGTAAAATGAGCCCAAGAGAAGACGAAAAAATCAAGCAACTATATACTGCTATATAGTACGCTAATGAATATGTATATGCAACATACTTTATTGTTTCTATCTGCCAAAGAATAATATACTTATGCGGGCTGGACATATATACTGTTTCATGTGACCCAGTACGTATGTCAGTACTGAAAAAAAATCGCATAGAAATCTCAAATTCCTCGAATTGACAGCAGGAAGTACATATTATTAGTATTAGTAGTTATTATCTCAATTAGCTTTGCGCACATTCAGATAATACTGTAAGAATAGCTGGTTGGGCAACTTGGCAATTATATATCTTTGGAAGCGGGCAAGATGGATCAAGAGTTTTTCAACGCCACGGATTTCAATGGCACCAATGGCACTCAATTTGAGAATAATGGTACGCGTTTTGACAACGGAACCCATGGTAATGGTACCTTTTTTGAAGAGCCACAAGTTGAGATGAAGGCAGTTTCCTTTTACACACCTTTGTTGTACGTGTCGCTTCTGGTTATCTCGCTATTTATATTTGCATCACAATACAGGAAAAATAAGATTAAGAAGATCAGTGAACTACCATCTATATTTGACGAGAGTGACGCCAAGGATCTGTATATGGATCTGCTGAAGTTACAAAAATCTGGTGACAAGAAGATTCACGAAAAGGTTCTGAAGGCTGGTCTACTGAACCGTTGTGCTGAGGCTATCAGAAGATCCTTAAAACTAAAAGAAATGGCTCCACAAGTTGAAATTCTTTATAAAAACGGGTCCATTGGTGATGACTACTGGCAGCGTTACCAAACTGAGGTTAAACTGGTAGATGTTGAATTCAAAGAATGTATACAGGAATCGGAAAGGCTGCAGCCTGGCTGGGTTCCAACATTCGTGCCATTGGCAAGAGAAATCTGCTTGAATCAAGCGCTATCCAGACGTTACAATGCTATTGCCACTAGAAGAGAGGTCTGTATCGAGGAATGGGGTCTCAAGCTTGACAAGGATGGTAAACTAATATCATCAAAAAACTAGGGTCGTAATGGCATTCTTTGCAAATAATACACGCTTCTTTTAGTAACGTTGATTTCCACTTGGAATCAATTGTTACATTATATTGCATTAAATTTATGTACGCTTATAATAGAAACATCGATACACATGTTTTAGAACAGTTGTGTTAAAAACAAATAAATACGTATTGAAGGAGGGACCAACCTCATAATTCTGATAAAGACAGCATCAAATTTCAATTTTTCTTGCCTTTTCTATTCACCACCTGAAAATCCCAGTCATCTTCATCTGTGATGTAGCTAGACACCAATTCAGTTAGTTGGATCCCGCTGTTACTTTTTTCACACTCTCTGCGCTTCTGATTAAATTCTTTTGTAAATCTCCTACCGTCCATTGTGTCACTACTAGCATAAATAGTCTCTGAAATAATACTTTCAGATTCAGAGTCGGTTGGAAGACTGAGTATTAATTCAAGTACATCCTTTAATGAGTGACCATCATTCAGTTTAATTTGCTTTCGGCACCAGAAGAAGAATTCATCAACGCTAAGTTGTGGGTCCTCATTAACAATAGATATCGGTTCCGTTGCTGATAATAAAGTTTTTTTCTCATCTATTTCGGTGGATTTGGCGGTAGTTAAACTAGTTTTTTGAACAGCTATTGTTTTCTTTTGCACTGGAGCAACTGGGTTATTTTGAGGAGCGTTTTTCTTAGCAATTTCACTCCATTTGTTGGAAGAGTTTCTGGTTGTGTTCTCGCCATTGTATTTTTCGTCATTTCTCAGTTGAGATTGGTTTGATGAAGTGAAGGATTTCTGCTTGTTTAAATTACTACCACCAATGGATATAGTGGTCGAAGACTCCTTGGTAGTGTTGTTCAAGTTATTAATTGAATTGGTATGGCTTTCCATTAATGAGGGCAACTTTGGTTTTTCGAGAGTTGTATTCTCAATTGCATTGTGTTTACTAGCTATGGCCTGGACATCTTCCTTTTGAATTGAACTCTCGACAATTTGGGACTCTATGTTGACGTCTTTATTGCTACATTCCTCCGCTAAAGTTACGGCATTGTTGTTAATGTGATTCGGAATAGGGTTGACCATTTCTGTCACAGGCGTCTTCGTCATGAGCATCTCGTCAAACTTATTGAACGGGTCCTGGTAATTTTGTGTATGGTTCAAAATGTCCATTAATGTAATGAGCTGGTTGCACATCTGGCTAGTACTATTTGAGTTATCGTGGCTTGTAGAATCCCTGAACAATTGCAACGTTGGTTGAAAATATCCTTGAAGATACCACCCGGTCATGTCACTGCTTGAAAAAGGACCTTGTGTGTTGCCTTGAATGTCAATATATCTCCAGACTGGTGGTGAGAGAAAAGTGTTAACAAACCCGTATGTTTCCATTACTTTAGAGTTCTTGTTAGTTGGTGTGGGGGTGCCAACATCTTGATGTATAGACAATGGCGTCTTCGATACATGTGAGTGTGAATCGAACATATCGGTAGTGTTTTGAATTGTTGGAATATTGTAAAAGGGAGAGCTTAATTCTGCATGAAGATCATTTAAATTACCACTAGAATGCGCACTAAAATCTGGGAGTATTCCAGTATTGTCAATGTATCTTGTATGATTTTTGTTATTTGCTTTAAATATCATATCTGTGTTCAACAGCGGTTGTGAGCCATCTACATCCGATGCAGCATTCTTCGCATACGTTAAATTGTTTTTAGAGCCCTCTCTGTCCTGCACATGTAAATTTTGTAACCCATTGATGTTATCCAGTAGCGTTTGTGTCTGGATATATTTTTGTGATGAAGAAAAATCCATTTCACTGTGCTGTCAGTTACCACAAATATGAATAGAATTAAAAGAGTAATTTCTGTAAGTCACAGACACTTTTTCAATTTGGATTGTACTAGTAAATTATTTTCTATCCGATGAAAAGAATGTCCAATTGCAAGTCATGTATCTGATGTCAAGCACTGGCTATAACTCTAATTATGCTTACGATGCGATGCGATGAGCTACGCAAGCAAAAAAAGCGTACATCACTGCATAGACAATCGCAAAGAAAATTTTGAAAATGAAAAATTTGGCACCAAAATTTTTCAAATTCCAAGAGTCCCATTGCCAATAACTGTGTAGAGCATCTGTCACTGAAATGGGGATCACTAGCATTGGATTGGGCAAAGTCTAGAAATATTCTATGACGTCAATTTATGTCTGGTATTGGTACCGAACAATAACGGGATTTAAGAGCATTTAATTCAATTGAACCTTTTCAATTTTTAAGTATATTTTATTATTTTTACCTATTACACAGATACATATGGTGGGTTGTTTAAAAGATTTTTTTATCTATTGGAATCTCTTTATATACCAACCTTGCGTTCTATCTGTGTATGCACGTCATCACCGACCATGTTACCTGATAGCAGTCCGTTGTTTTCAGGGTAAATGTCCTCCCAGTCCACACTGGTCTCTTTGTTCATAAGTATATCGCGGTGAATTGAGCTCTGGCCCTGGGAGACAGGGTTGAAGTCGGTAGCATCCACTATCCCGATCTCCATCATACGTCTCATAGGCTCGGCAAGACCAAATATGTTTCTATATTGCTCCAGCTGTCTCCTATGCTGTGTCTCTTCCCAATTCTGTACACGGTGCATCAGAGGATGTCTATCGTTCAATTGCGATGACAATGGCACAGCACCACCTTCTTGCATTCTCAGCGTGTCCGGCAAACTGGCCGCATTAGACGTCACCCCTTGGCTCGTCGACACTCTATCCTGATGACCCTTTGGAACAATACTCATTCTATGCTCTTCTTCTTTTATACCTTTATGTAATCTTGCACTTACTAACTCTCTGACAAACCGATAGTATTATAATGGCCCAAATCAACGTTTCCAATATATACCAACTAGCATGTTACACCTGCCAGGCTCTATAACTTTCGGAAATTTGTGCGGGAAAGCCCAATCGCCACCAAAAATCAGCAAAAGTAATAATGTACGTAACATAATGTATGATCTACGTTATCTATGATATCATCGGATCCAGAGTAATAAAGAATCTGAAGAACTGAATATTTAGACGGTTACCTTCAAAAGTGTATTTGGCCGGCAACTGTTGTCGTGCTTAGAGTTGAAATTATTTAGCGTTGATATTACCCCCAGTGACCCAAGAAATGATGGAAGTGTTGAAGCAGATAGAGATCCCAGGCGGTGGGCCGAGCACCTGTGGTGTTTTCAGTCGCGATGGACAATGGCTGGCGGTCGTGAGAGGTATAGAGGTGTATATTTATGAGACCTCGGGGTATCAATTGCGTGAGACATTGGTCTTGGAACACGCTGCTGGTGTGTCACAGATCTGCTGGTCGCCTGATGGCAAGTGCATTGCGTCTTGCTCCGATGACTTCACTGTTGTTGTGACACATAGACAGCTTGGGTTGTTACATAGACTAGTGGGCCATACAGCACCAGTTATATCTCTATGCTATAACAATAAAGGAAACTTGCTCTTTACTTCGTCAATGGATGAGAGTATCAAAGTTTGGGATGTGCTCACGGGCACTGTGATGAAGACAATGTCAGCACACTCAGAGCCCGTGGTATCCATTGATCTATCTGATAATGACGGGAGTATATTGAGCTCGGGCTCACACGATGGTCTTATTAGAATTTTTGACACAGCTACCGGCCATTGTTTGAAGACGTTGACTTACGATAAGGATTGGCAAAGTGAAACTGGTGTGGTGCCAATCGCTAAGGTGAAATTCTCCGCCAATACTAAGTATCTACTGGTTAAATCGTATGATGGTGTTGTGAAAATATGGGACTCAGTCTCGGGTGATGTTGTCCGAACGTTTAAACCATCTAATAAGAAGTATAACTTGACCCATTGCTGCGGTATGGACTTCATGTATCCACAGAGCACGCAATCTCCGTTGATCCTCAGCGGTTACGAGAAAGGAGAGATCTACTGTTGGGACTCAAACACAAAGGCTGAATTGCAAGTGTTGAAGATTGAAGAGTGTGACTCTGCGATTATAAGCATTGATTGCCACAACAACCTAATGTGCTCATTGTCTCTGGCAGGTAATTGCACGATCTGGAAATACGTTACTGAAACAACATAATGTTGTGTTTAGAGATTGAACTAAGTCCCATATCCTAATGGCTATTACTCATCTAATGTTCATCACTAAGCTGATTTCGGTGTTTATCTTCTCCATGTGCAAAAAGCCGAACCCGATGCCCTTGAAAAAAAACAAAAACTAATACCAAAATAGCTGGAAATTACAAGGATGAAAGGTAATAATGCCAAACTAAAGGTGACTACTAATTGAACTAAAATTTACTAGGTCGATTAAGATAACTATCTATTGTTCTATCTCATAACATTGATAGTCTATTGAAAAGTTTGTTCTGAGTGGTGGGTTGGTATGATTAACAAAGACAGGTGAAAGTTATGATGATGCTAAATAGATTGAAATGTTTGGGAAAAGGGCCGTTGAGGTTTTATTCAGTTCATTCAGATACGGCAGGAGCTACTAAGACTATTTTGGACTTGCAGCGGAAGTATGTGGAAAGGAAACCACTTACTATGTGTACAGCATATGATTTCATTACTGCAAGTTGGGTTCAGAAAGCGGATACAGATATTCTTTTGATTGGTGATTCCATGGGCATGACTTCCCTAGGGTATGATTCAACTTCATCGTTAACTTTAGATGAATTTAAATATCATGTCAAATCTGTCTGTAGAGCAGAAGGTCCGTCTTTTATTGTCAGTGATATGCCATTCGGAAGTTTTGAAACTAGCATAAGCCAAGGTATTCAAACGGCAATTGATCTAATGAGATCCAGCAGTAAAGTAAAATCAATGAAAATTGAGTCCGGTTCCTGTCATAGTGACCATCATACCTACAAGTTAATTGGCGAACTTTGTTCAAGAGGTATACCTGTGATGGGCCATATAGGTTTAACACCACAGCGACAACACTCATTGGGTGGTTTCAAAGTCCAAGCCAACAAGAGTGTGCAGGAAATACATGATCTTTTGGCATCTGCAAAGAAATTAGAAGAACTTGGATGCTGGGGCATCGTATTGGAATGCATACCTCAGAGAGTGGCTGGATTTATCACGAAAGCATTATCCATACCAACAATTGGTATAGGTGCTGGTAACCAGACTAGTGGCCAAGTCCTTGTTGTATCAGATTTGTTGGGCTTCCTGGATAGCACACCGCCAAAATTTGTAAAAGAATATGACAACTTGGGGCAACGAGCAATTGATAGCATTAAAGCATACAACTCAGACGTTACTACAAAGGCTTTCCCAGAAACTGGAAAACATAATTTCAAAATTAAAGAGGATATATGGAACCAATTCTTGTCGGAAGTAAAAGTTGATAAAACATAATGGTCAGTGGTTGTTCATTTGTACTAGCATTCATATACAGCATATCGTGGTAAAGGTTGTTGTTTTTCATGACCGGGATGACACTTTCTTCATTTACATGTAATAAAAAAAGGCATCGAGTAAAAATGTAAATAATTATTGTATCTATTTATCATGACAATTGATCTTAAAAGTATTTAGAACGTATGTACATAGGCAAATATTACTTGAAGCCTAATATGTGGTGGAATTTTTTGAACCTGAGCTGTGTTTAAAGTGATTACTCGACGTGATCATCAAATACATTGAAGTATTGTGCAATCTCTTTGGTAACCCAAGGCTTCCATTCTAAATCCAAGTATGCAAGATGTCCACCAATGTCGGTTTCACAGTGAACCACGTGTGGATTCTGCTTCATTAAATCGAATGGAACACCTTCAGGGCCAACCACTGGGTCATCTCTAGCATTTATACTTAATAGTGGGATCTTAATGTTTGGCAGTCTGTTTATGGAGCTAGCAGACTTGTAGTAGTCCATTGCACTCTTGAAACCTAAGCAAGGTGCTGTGTAAGTGCTATCGAAATCGGCGATTGTCTTAAACTTGAATGCCTTTTGCAAGTTGGACTTGGTGAAGTTATAATACGATGGGTTTTTGACAGTTGGAGGGTGATCTGGTTCAGTACCTTCTGGGACTTCTAGTTCACCCATATTGACCTTGACCAATCTTACTAAGAATTGTGTAATGTTCGCTGAGAACAAGTTCTTTGACCACCAGTCATTTGAAGTCTTAACAGAAGACATGACCATATCCCAAGGGTTACTTAGAGTACATGCTGCTGACAATGGTGTGTTTTCACCTTCTTCACCTAGATAGTTTGCCAGCATGGTGGCACCGAAGGAGAAACCCACAGCGTATATCTTCTTGTTTGGGTGGTGGTTTCTTACCCTTTGCAAAAATTCACGCGTATCCCCAGTATGGAACGCAGTAAACAAGCTTCTAGTGGTAATCTTAGAACGAGCACAGCCTCTACTGTTCAAAACCGCAACTTGGAATTTACCACCGCCGATTCTAGACAGTTGTTGGGTTAGGGATCTGATAACCGGCTCATGAGAGCCACCAGCCAAGCCATGCAGAACTAGCACCAATGGTCTGTCATCGCTGTGAACTTCTTGCAGTTCATTGTCTCTTAGGTATCTGGTACGTGGTTGCAAGCGCGGCCACCCTTCCGCGTGAGTATCGGCCTCGTCCTGCTTGAATTTCTCAACATCGAACTTCTTCGTGGTCTCGTTCAACTTATACTCATTTTCCCAGTCTTTCATCACGTAGTCCACGGTGCAAACACCTCCATCGGAGAACTTAACTATCTCTCTACCATAGAACACTTGAAACTCGCGGGAATAATCAGCGGATCCAAGGTACATGGTCTGCAAAATACCCGTAAACAGCGCAGGATTCAGCTTAAACTTAGCGTCGTTCTTCAACTCAGGAACATACTTGTTCAAAAACTCTTCGAATTGTAAGGGCTCCTCACCATTCTTCAACTGCAACTTGACAGTACCTTCATCATGCGTAACATGCTTGATAGTACCGTTATAACCCCAATTGAAAGGGTTGATCAATGGCCACGTATTCACCGACATACTGTTAATGCTCAATGTCCTGCGCCAAGGGAAAGACACGATCCTGAATGGCAAAAGGCCCCACTATTTATACTCGCTGCCTCGAGAAACAAAAAACGCTCATTGCATTTGCCAGCAGAGTTTGGCAGAGTTTGGCGTCATTTAGCTCCGCTGGTTCTCACCCCCTCCCCCTTTCTGCGTTGATTCCTCTGTGGTGATCATCACATCTCCCACAGACACAGAACACCCCGCAGCGCTAGTGTCCTCTGGACTCAGAAAAGCTACATTGCGATCTGGCATTGAGGATTCTGTGCGCAGGTTTCTCTGGCAAGTACTGCGACTCAGCCTCTGCTGGCCTTTCTATGCTTACTGCCTGCGGTGATTGTCTGGGTGCATGTGCTGCAGGTAGTCTGTTGACTAAAATTGTAAATACACCACCTGCAATTGTCAGAGAAACAAGCGCAGAGATTTCGTGCTACACAAACGGATCCGTCTGCTTCTTCTTTTTGGCCCTTTCGCTGCGTGTTGTCGTGTAGCCGAGACTACTTTTCGGGATGCATGGTGTGGGATTGGTACGGTACTCTCTGAGCTCGGATTTTAGGAATCTGCATCCGATGCGGGTGTTTCTGTGGTGGGGCCGTGGGCTTTTTCCCTCCCGAATCCCTTTTTTGCCAAGTCCGTAACTCTTTCGTTGGCTGGTATGTATCACGTTCGGGTACATATGACCATAGACTCTGCCTGTGAACCATACCTTGATGGCTATGTTGGCAGGATTGTGAATGGATGTATGCATAATGCAGAACACAACTGTAAGTATAACTCGTTCTGGTATATTTTCTTTTCAGTTTCTCACCATATTTACTACATGGTTTTCTATGTACACAGGTTTTACAGGAATATTATTTTGTATGTTACGTTATCGGTTATGCTCTTACCTAGTCGATATCAAGGTTGATGTTCTGCACAATGGTGAGCTGGGTCTGTGATTTCGCCAGGAGCCTGTTGAAGAACGTCATGGACAGCGCGTTGCTGGCTCTCTTATCTTCGATTTCTCTCTTGATAGCACGCTTCTTCTCGACCACGGCCTCGCAAGAGGTGTATATCTCGCGGATGGGCACCTTCAGCACGACACGCACTTCCCGCGATATTCTCTCCGCGTTCTGGTGCACAAAGTCAAGCTCTTTCAATTTACGCTTGTACTTGCGCAACAGGTTGAGCGGAAGGGCTCTGGGCAGGTCGTGGATCAGGTACGCAACACCTAGCAAAGACGCCAGAATCAACAGGGGACTAGCAATTTTCTTCAGCGAGTTCACAGAGGTCAACCTCAGCCCATTATAGGCTATATTACTCATTAGCTTGCTACCACCAACGGAATAGATGGCCATGGTAGGTAATCTAGATGTGAACAGTAGTGATGGACGAGAAAAGTATTGCACCAAAGGGTACTCTTTCAACCCCAGTATGCCAGGAACCGTCTTTTTGACTACAGCACCAGTTTTATCGGCAGTATTTTGGCTCTCTCCAGATGTCAGAAGTGGAACTGACAAACTCCATCCAATGTAGCTCACAAAGCTGGACCATGATGGTGCAAAGAAATCCATTATCGACATGCGCACGTTGATCTTCTTGCTTACTGTATGAATTCGTTTAGTAAACATGAGGTCGCTTTGGAAAGACCTCTCCTTCATAAATTCATCGCCAAGCTCTTGCTTCCCAAGGGACTCAAGTTCATTTACAGTTTTCTCAGTTTGCATCCTTGCAAATTGCTCGCTACTAATAACATTTGATTTGATCTTGTCCCTAATGCATTGCTCAGTAGAGAAAACAAAGTCGTGTATGCGTGATACACCTTGGTATGAAGGCAGTTCGTCATAAGTCAGTTCTAGAGAGCTATTTATCTGACTCTTTGTAAATTCGTAGCACGAGTAAATGGCATTTTCTGCAATGTGTTCTATTTTCATTGTTAGGTATCCAGTCTTATTTTGAGCTTCATTCAACACCGGTTCTAGCTCTTGAAGTTCCTTATCCAACTGTTTGTCCTCTTCTTCAAATAGCTTCAGGTTTGCTTTCGATATTATTTCAGCATCGGTCAACAACTTGGCAATATAAGTCTTCACAGGTAGCAACTTGGAAAGTGATCTTTTCTTCAAGACAAAGTTTCTTATGGAACTTTGTAAATGGTCAAAATCCGGGTCAGCTGAGTTGTATTCACCTCCATCATCACCTGGATCTGGATCTCCATCTGGTCCATTGCCTGCTCTAGGAGAATTTATGTCAGATTCAGGACTAGAAATAAAATGCACAAACTCATTCGCCCTTTTGTGACTTTCGGGAGAAAGATCTTTAATTTGTTTTAATATTAAATCCTTGCATCTTTGTTTGTCTCTTATCTTATCAAACTTCTTAACAACAAAAAACATGAACTTCTTTTCAGTTGAAGCGAGTGAAATGAATTCTTTAGCGGATAAAGTCAACTGGTTTTCGGCATTTACGACAAATATTACAAGGTCAATCTCTTCTTGTTTTGCCATAACCTCAGCTGTTTGAAGTGAGTCGATATTTAATCCTGGGGAATCCATTAACGAAATATCAACAATACCATTACGTAGCAAGCTCTTCTCTGGGGACACTTTGTCATCTTTAATGTATATCTTGAGTAAAACATATTTGTCATTTCTCTGTACTAATTCTGGTAGAGAGGACAGAGGAAATATGTCATATGTGGTTCGATTATGAATGTCATAAATAGCGGGTACATCTTTGACTGTTGTAGCTAAGCGAAGTGGTATTGCATGGACTTCTTCGAGATTATTGTTATCACGGGATTCTAGAATTTCACAAAAGACATTTGTACATGGTAGTTGATCTTCCGGTAATAATCTTCTCCTCAGCAGAGAGTTACAAAACGCAGATTTTCCGGTATTGACATCGCCTGTAATAAACACCTTTGAGGACATATCATCAAGCCTTATTTTCAATGAGCTTAAATGTTTCTTCGCTACCTGAACTTGCGAATGAAATAATTTAGCCAATGCCGCTTTGTCCAAATTGAAAGATTTGTCATGTTTAACTGTATAAGTACCTTCCAGTTTCAAGTGTGGTTGTAATACATTTAATTTATTCACATCATCTTCTTGGATTAAAAACATGGGTCTCTCTTCATTCTCCTGATCTATCTTATCAAGTAGATCGGAAACATGCGAGATGGCCTTTTGAAGAGTGGCTCTATTGTTATTATATGTCCATTGGCTTAACTGAGCTGAAAGCATGTTCTCGTTTGATGCCCTTCTATGGTGACTAGCAGACAAATCTTGATCCTGTTCATCTAGGATTAATTGGCCATCATTTCTTGAATAAGTGAGTTGAGAAGGTGGTGGTGTGACAAATGAATCATATGAATCGTCATTGTTTAAGCTTTCTAAAATCTCTTTTGCCGGGTCTTCTTCTTCTTCTTTGTTGCCATTCCCCTTGAAATTAATCTGTTTGGACATTATTAGCAGATGAGGCTGTCCAGTATTTATTATCCAAAACCACACACACGTTTGCTAATGTCACCTATTGAGGAAGAAAATGGTTGTAATCTGCTTTGTTGGTCTTAAATAAAGGAAGTAACTAGCAAGCCAAGCACTTAGAATAAATTTATTGGACTTGGTAGCACATAGAAATCATCCCAAAGTGTCATATTAATGCAACTTTCCCATACAAAGTTAAACTGTACAGGGCTATTTAGGGAACTGCCCCGAATTCATTAACTTTCTACTGGCTAATTAACGGTATATCCGATTGAGGTCACATGATCAAAACTTCAAATTATTTAACAATTAGCAAACACAAAGAGGCATGCACAATCAAATAATATTTGAACTTATATAGGCAACTAACGAGTTTATATGGTACAGATATACTACCTTTTCGAGTCATTGTTACAGTTTTGTGGTGGAATTAATTAGTAATGAGCTGAATAGCAAATTTGCGGCAGCAGGGAAAATACACATAAAGGTAGTTTGATTTAAATATGCTGAACTGATCAAAACGTAGATTAAAATTCATATTAATCCAATAGGAGTTGTAAATAAATATATTAGATATTCAGGTATTGCGATAGCCTAGTTTTGAGGAAAGTTTTGATTTTTTTACCATAATTTGTTTAAGATTATTTACCATAATAGCAGTAACGGATGAGCACCTCCAGCAACACTAGCGGTGAGTGTTCGCCCTTTTCCATTACAGACAGTATTGTAGTACAAGCTACAGATGATAATGCTGATAAGATTTTACAAGAGGTGGATTTAAGTGATCCGAATATTGATAAGAACGACACTTTCGAACTAAGACAACAAGTATCAATTAAAGAGAGCCCCCTTTATTATTTAAGAGATATACCATACTCGGCTTACACAAGTTTTCAGGTCTCTCTAATTTTCCTTATTGTCATTTATAATGGCTTCTTAGGACCATTGGCAGGTAACGTCTTTATACCTGCTCTGCCGCTGCTGCAAAAGGAATTTAACGTTTCTGAAACAACCATAAATGCTACGGTATCAGTATTCATGGCAACATTCTCCATCTCACCATTATTTTGGGGTGCCCTCGCAGATAAAGGAGGCAGAAAGATATTATATATTATTTCAATTTCTTTAATGGTCATAATAAATATTCTATTGGCAAGTGTCCCAAAAAAAATAGGATCTTTGATATTCCTAAGAATTATTCAAGCTTTTGCATCAAGTTCCGTAATTTCACTAGGAGCGGGGACAGTGGCTGACTTGACACCACCAAAAGATAGAGGTAAAGCCATGGCATATTTTATGTTGGGTCCCAATTTGGGACCTATTTTGGCGCCTATAATTGCGGGGTTGATATTATTGGATAACAATAACTGGAGATGGTTATTTGGATTCCTTTGTATAGTGAGCGGATTAGGTTTGATAATGGTGATTCTCTTATTACCTGAAACACTGAGATGTATAGTTGGTAATGGAGATCGACAATGGGAGAATTGGAGCCAAAATGAGAATGATATGTCGACACAACCTGTAGACTTCTCATCACCGATTTCAAGGTGGTCATTTGTGTCAGATATTGGATTCCTGAATCCAATAACTCAAGATTCAATTTTTAAAGGTCTTTATCCACACCCACCAAAGTTTTCTGTTTGGACATATCTTCGTATTATGACCTTCCCGCCCGTAATATTAACATCCATCGCGAATGCATTGTTATTTTGCACATACTATAGTATAAGTGTAACATTGTCTCATTTTCTTGCAACTGAATACTCTTATTCTAATCTTAAAATAGGTGCATGTTATGTGTGTCCTGGTGTCTGTATGTTGTTAGGATCACAAATTGGTGGGCATTTATCTGATTCTATGAGAAAGAGTTGGAAGAAAGAGAACTATAATACAGAGTATCCTTTGGAATTCCGTTTAATATTGACTGTTTGCGGAGTTCTGTTAGCAATTGGCGGGTCAATTGGGTACGGCTGGTGTATTCAATTTCACTACCATATCTCGGCGGTACTTGTCTTTGCTGGTCTAATGGCATTCGGACTAACATGGTGCAATAATACAATTATGACATATCTGTCTGAGTTACTCTCCTTAAGAGTATCTAGTGCCATTGCAGTTAGTAGCTTTTTTAGAAATATTGCAGCAGCAATAAGTTCAGCACTAATTGCAAAACTGTGCCAAAAAATGGGTATTGGATTTTGTTTCTTAGGTTTGGGTTTGATTAACCTTGTCTCTTTGTTTTCGATATTGGTATTGATTAATAACAGAAATAAATGGGTTAAAGACAGTTTCTGAAACTTATAATTTCTAAGGGGCCTTCAATGAATTCTAAGTTTAAAATTTAGTGTCAATCTATTGCATTTTTCCTTGCAAGTTTATTAAGGATATATAGAGATCAAATAATTAAAAATTATACATAATTATAATATGGTGATCAAAAAATCAAGTAATACTTCTGAATAACATCTTCAGTTTAGGTTATTTATCAACATTCCGTTACGAACTAGATGTTTTAGATCATTCACTAATGATATGGCACCTATCTTCTTAGTTTTATATGAAGTATATCAGTATTATACTGAAATATATATACTCACGGTCGTGATAGGATTTATGTATAGAAAAGTGGTTGATAATTTAATTGGGATGCTTTAAAGATATTAAGATTATTGAATACTAAGTCAAACAAAAACAAAAATAAATTCTTTCAAGAATTTATTGATATATGTAGACATTTACTTTAAGCCTTCAAAGAAGAAGCTCTTCTCTTTCTGGTTTCAGCCTTTTCAGCCTTTCTCTCAGCCAATCTCTTAGCCAACAATTGAGCGTATTCAGCAGCAGCTTCTCTTTGAGCTTGAGCGTTTCTGACCTTCAAGTTTCTTTGGTATCTCTTTCTTTGCAATCTTTGTGGAGTAACCAATCTTTGGATCTTTGGAGCCTTAGTGTAGGTCTTTTCACCCTTGGTAACTTCTCTTCTGATAACGAAGTCACGGACATCATCTTCCTTAGTCAAACCGAAGAACTTTCTGATGTGGTTAGCTCTCTTTGGACCCAATCTCTTTGGAACAGTAGCATCAGTGACACCTTCTAGTTCTTGTTCACCCTTCTTGACGATGACCAAAGACAAGACAGCCAAATCTGGACCAACAATGGCACCTCTGACAGACTTTCTCTTTCTTTCACCAGAACGTCTTGGTCTGTAACAGGAGTGACCCTTAGCCAACAAAAGCTTAACTCTGGTTGGCAACAAGACACCTTGCTTCATTGGGAAACCTTGCTTGTCGTTACCACCGGTAATCTTGAAGGTGTAACCCTTGAATTCATCACCGACAGCTTCACCTTCGATTTCTTGACCGATTCTCTTGTCGTAGAAGACACGGACACGGTGTTCGTCATCGACTTCGACGGTCTTTTGAGTACCATTAACTGGGTAAGCAATGTTCAACTATTTCAAACAGATGTACTCTTTTACAATTTTCAAACTAAAACTTAATGAAAAACCACTGTCGACCTTAATCCAAATGATAACTTTTTCACATATCATGTATATTCCTGTTAATTCTATAATTATTGGTCAATTCCAAATGAAGTTTTTAATACAATTGTGGTTCGCATTCTTCCTATATTTTCCAAGTCATTAGCGGAAAGGTTCAAGTTTAAGTTTTGTGAAAATAAATAAAAGACAAAAACAAGGATAGTTAGTAATCTAAAAAATTCACTGATTCATGTTGGTGCTTTGTGAATAGCTAGTGATGAGTGAATGGACTGCCGTAGAACAAAATTCTTGAGTGTCAAATCCTCAATATGCAGTAAAATCAATTCTGGTATAAATAACTAGTTCTTATCAGTTGTCCTCGTGCATACAATGTAGATCGCCTATCTCAAATATGGGGAATAATTTCAAAGACATTAGTGTTCTCTTAAATGATCATTCTTTTTTGATTGCTTGTATTCATCACTCTTAATATCACGCATTGCCATAGTTCTCTTTTGATATATTCTCATTCAAATACATTCAGCCAATTTCTTTACACTTAATGCGGTTTCAAAATGTTTCAAGTTTAAATATTCGGTTTTCTTGTATCTGGTTCTTGCAATCCGGTGAATCTTGACATACTCTCGTTACCCAACTTCAATATAGTCCTGGCCTAGCTCCCATTCAGTACTATCACTCATTAGTTTTGTCTATTCGCTACTCTCATTCGCACTATTAATATATCGTCATCGTAACATACCTTCATTGTCGGTCGTCTGGTCTATTTAATGCTCGGCTAACTAAAAATATCAAATAGACTACGACTAAAAGAGACTACTGATAAATCCACATATATGTTATACAATATTAGCTATGGTAATCAGCATGAGCGGCACATACACTCACACTCACACGTTTCGGTCTGACTACGAACGCTCTGGGGCCAATACCACCAGGAGCTACAATGCCGCCTGGCACAAAGCAAAGTGTTTGAACGGGCAAAAGCCTGGGATGGGAAGTTCCAACGTTGGAAGAAAGCACTCTCTGTGGATTATCTGACGCACATAGGGTAGCCCGGTACCACTAACTATCTTGCTCTGGTTCACTCTGTTTCTCTCAGCCCAAGCTAGTCGTTCGATGAGGTTTCTGACAAAATTTGAGATTTTTGTTGTTTTTTTTCAGATTTTCGTTAGTGATTATCTCTGTTGTTCGACGGGCAGATATCTTAGAGAGGACAGGAGCAAGGGGGTTGTTCTGTCTGTGGTGAGCTTAGCCAGGTGTGGGGGGGACATCGTACCTACCTCCTAATTGAGCCTGGATGGAAACGCTAGGCTCGGTGACTTGAGTTCCGGTGCTTGGGGTGTTGACAGCTAGAAGGAAAATCATGTGACTCCAGGCAGAGTGGTTGACCAGATTGCTCAGAAAGCTACAATTCAGGTGTGTTGGAAGTGCTGACAGTCAAGAGTATAAGTCACCCAGGTGGTGGCAGATGGTAAGTAGCTGTTTTCTGTAGGTCTACTTCTGAAAATAACCACAAATCCTGATGTATAATACTTACCTAAATAGGAAACTTCTCAAACTGTCCAAGAGAAAATGAGTTTACAAAGTGTTGGTGTATGGGTTTGAAGATTTTTCCATTTTAGGAAATGGTGAGACTGTTAGCAGTCATAAGCAAGCCGTTTGCTGTGAAAATTATGATCTTCTCCTGTTGTAAGAAGCTACCCTAATTTTCTCGAGAAGCTTATCGTGTTGGAGGTTTCAAATACGCCATGCAATGCGGGCGCCAGCACAATCACGGCAGTAAAGGTATAGTATTTTCTGTTTGAAAATAACTTTTTGTATTCCGTTGCTGTTGGTTGGTCATAATCACTATGATACCTCTATTTTGAAATAATGTAATGTATGTGTTTTGTGTAATCATAATAATGTAGATAAATATATATTAGTGAGCTAAGGAATGTGAAGGATGTTAGTGAGGTACTAACATTAATACTACAGTTAATTTCAGGATACGATTGTATTGTAAATGCAAAAAAAAAATTAATGTGAGAAAATTAATAAAAAGGGAAACAAATGCAAGTAATTTTGAAATAAATTGAAATAATAGTCTTCTCTAGAAGATATTTTGAATGTATTGCGAAAACATTAAATCTTTAAAATGGGGCAGGTAAGTAAAATATCTACTACCCCCCATCATTTGGTACTGGTACAATATGTACAGTAACATCTCAAATTCAATTATAACTATAATGGAATGTGAAACAACAGGAAAAGGAACGAAAGAAAATAAAAAAATTCAAAAGCAGATGGTTATGTTTAACAGGAATTGAATGTGTGCCACAAAATTTAGTTTTAGGTTTTACTATGAATGGGAACGAAATTCGATCAAAAAGAAATATAATAATCTTAAATTGTATGCAAATAACTGTTAATCACAAAAATATAAAATATTTTTGAGCCATGCAATTTTGAGTAAATCAATGTGTTTAGGAACATCAGTAACATTTGTAATAGCAAATTGAACGGCTAAACAAGTTAATGAAAAGATTTCATTTTGAAGCCTGGTAACTTTCATTTGTATCATTGTTATTGAACTGGAAAATTTTACCTGGATAAGGGGTATGTAGGTGTGGAAGATACGGACTTAATTCTGAACCAGAAATTTTTGAAGGGTTTCCTCCATTAATACTTTGGTTGTTGCTGTTGCTGTTAGTGTTGTTACCGTTGTTGTTGTTGTTGTTGTTACTATTATTGCTACTGTTTCCGTATCCTGTACCCACAAAAGGATAATTAGCCAAAGGTGGGAATCCGAATATATTACCAGATTTTGGGCCGGCACTGTTCAAGAAATTCTGTCCGCTAAAATTCGTACCTGTCGCAGACAAATTCCAATCTGGAAATAGCATTGTAGAAGTATTTGGAGAGTTAGTACTACCCAAGAAATCCGGTCCCATTTTCAGTGGCTGCGAACTTGATTCAGGACCTATAGGGGTTGTGGCAGGCATAATGTTACGGTTCATTGCCATACTTGTATTCTCACTTCTGGTTTCTTGACCTACATCATCTTGACCCTCAACATCATCATTTTCATCTCCTTGGTTATTACTAAACATATTAGGCTTGTCATTCTTATGAAGCTTTCCAGAGTCGGCCCCTGAGGAGTAGAATGCTCCAAACAACTGTCTTTGTGAAGCAGTATTTCCATTTGCAGTATTAGGTGTGCTAACTTCTCCATTCATGTTTAGTGAGGTTGATAAAGAAGAGCCACTATTAGTTGTTGCTGCACCTTTATATAAGGGCACTCTATTTGGATTCATTTGTTGCAATGGTGTTATCAGGTACTGGTTTGTTGGTGATCCAGCGATGTTATTGCTACCTCCGGCACTGTTATTGCCTTTCATTGAGCCGAAGAACGGAGGCCTAAATTGATTCTTAATGTTCTTATCGTTGCCATATGAAAATGTGAGTTTTGAATTACCGTTTTCACTGTCAATAATGTTTTCATTCTTGAAATAGCTACCTTCATGCTTTACGTTAGGTGAAACACGGAAGTTAGAACCCTGGAAGGGTGTCCTTATGATATGTTTAGGTAGGTCATTCTCGGCGCTGTTGGAGGCATGTTGGTTTGAGTAATTTCTAACACCGTTTGCTGCATTAGTGTTATCTATGGGAATATTAAGTTTTAGTATTGGTTTTAGTTTTTTGGAAGTGGACCCATTGGTTGATGATCTACCCATGTTAAAATTAGTTGCTGGTCTCATATAGTTTGAATGTGATGATTCTCTATTTAAAGAGCCGGGAGGTGAATTCACTATGAATTTTGGAGCTGCTTTTTCCAGTTGCTCATTGGTCTGTGTAACCTTTTCGGTTGATATGTCACCTACAAATGGGAAGCTTCTGGTTCTTGTCAGTTTCAAGTCTGAATCACGTTCGTGAGAGTCAAAAGCCAGACTACCGAGTTTCACATTGCTATCCATTTGTGGTAGCAATGAGTTTCCGGTACTGTGATGCCTTGCGTGAGTCAGCTTTCTCAACTTGACCGCGGCGTTATTTAGGTCGTCATCCACACCGTTTCCTTCTTCGTCCTTGATCTGGCGTTTCTTGTTCGTTTCTGAGCTGGCATTCACAGTAGAGTTGTCTGGGGCACCCACTGAAGCTCTTCTAATCTGGTTCAAGTCCACACTCTTGGTCTTGGCCAGCCTACGACCACGTTTCAGGTGTCTTGTGCCTTGGTACTTCACCGTAGGCGTCTTCTTGTACCCGTCACCGTAAGCAGAAGGCTCGGTCTTTATATGAAGCAGGCCCATCCCGTTCTGATCCGTGTAGTACCGCAGGAGCTCGTCCATCTCGACACTGCTGAACTCGTAGAACGTCCCGTTGGCACCCAGCACCACCACCGCCACATCCACATTGCACAGCACGCTCAGCTCATGTGCCTTCTTAAATATACCCGCTTTACGCTTCAAGAAGGTTATGCCTCTAGTCTTCGAGTCCGTAATCGGCTCGATCTCTATCTTCCTGCGCCCCATTACTTAATTTTTTGGTCTTGTTTGATTAGAAGTTTATCTATGTTTTATATTAAAGAAAACGCTCTCTGTTTTGTGTTCTTTCTAATCTCTGTGACTTTGTTTAACTCACCCACTATAGGTTTTATAGAATACAAGTACCATAAGAAAATTTTATGTTTAAAAATAGATTGAACAGTTGTGACAATTACATACACATACTGGCGATGGCTTTCCCTTCTCCCCCCCCCTCAACCCAAAGAGTAGATCATCCGATGTGCATTTACTTTTGCAAAGAACGAAGGTCCATTGCCAGTGTTCGGATTACGTCATTTCGTGCGAGTATCTGTGTGATTCCTGATTCTAATCCCCACTACGTCATATTCATACAGACGTACACACAGACGTACACACAGACGTACACACAGACGTACATGCATTCACACTTTGGGATCAATCGACGCATCGCACTGAACTTTGAAAATGCTTCCTCCCCCCCCCACCGGGAGACTTCTATTTTTGTATTCGAGATTTTTCCTATTTGGGAACATGTGTGCACCACCAAACCCCTTTAGCTCGTCATATAACACGTACAGTCATGCCACCTGTTAACATCGGTGATCAAACCCCCGTGAGTGTGTGTGCGTATATACGTACAACAGTAACTCCTATCCCCCCTCTCCTTTGTCCTGTCTGACACTTGTCTCGGTATTTGCGGAGTTTGTCTAAGCCCAGGGGTAGGCTTTTCATAAGCTGTACCTGCACCTGCACTCTGTACTCTCATACAGCATAGAACATACTACATACAACTTAGACCTTAGAACTTACAATTAATACCTAATCTTTACGAATGGTTCTGAAAACCCTTTTACGACTCATTAGGATTGTGAAGATCTTCATTACACATAGCACATGAGGGAATTTTACATAATAGTGGCCCATTGTTAAATTTACTCAAAAAAAAAAGGATATATATTGGCAAGGTTCTCGATCCAATAGCATACATTGTATATAGATATACCCTTAAAGGTAAATAAGTAAAATGATTCGTTGGGAATATCCGCAAGCGCAGGATGGTTACTGGGGGGAGATAACCTCCACTATAGACTGGTGCGAGGAGAACTACGTGGTCTCGCACTATGTAGCAGAATGGTCTAACACTTTCACAAACTCCATTTTCATCAGCACCGCCCTGTACACAATCTACTGCACGCGACGTAACAAGCTCGAGTTGAGGTTCTTGCTCATAGGGCTCGCGTACTGCCTCGTGGGTGTCGGGTCCTGGCTGTTTCACATGACGTTGAAATACCACTTCCAGTTGCTCGACGAGTTGCCCATGATATACGCCATGTGTGTGCCGTGCTGGTCCCTGATCACAGAACTGATCGCGACCTTCACGGGCCCCACCAAGAACAAGCACAGCAATGGCAAAACCAATACTTTGTCCAGTGTGAAGCAGGTGGTCATCGCATCCTTGATCCTGTTGACTGCATCAACGGTCACTGTGGTGTACCTGATAGTCAAGAACGCCACCATTCACCAGGCTTTCTTCGGGTGCCTGATCGGCGTGGTGGCATTCTCCTCGGCCTACATGGTAATGACTTTCGTCAAGGACCCCCAACACAAGAAAAACTTGCACAACAGCATGATGATGGGCGCCATATTCTTCATGTCGGGTTACGCAGTATGGCTAATGGATATCCACTTGTGTAAGCTGTGGAGGTTCATTAGGCGCGAGTACCTGCTGCTGCCCCTGGGCTTGCTCCTGGAGCTGCACGGATGGTGGCACGTCCTCACGGGACTCGGCATCTACTACTACATCGTATGCCTGCAATACCTAAGACTGATCACCACTGATCGCTTACAGCATTACAAACTCATCTGGAGATGGGGCCTTCTACCGGAATTGGTCCCCGCCGACTATAACATCGGCACCCCATACTCTCTCACATTCAGAGGCCCACGTGAGAAAGCTAAGCCGGAGTGAAGCCGATTGCCCTTGGTACACTATCGATACCAGCGAACGAGATATAGACAACCAACCTCTTGTGATTAGAATGCCTCCCCCAATAAGGACTTTTGGCATTGAAGTGAAGCGTATAGAGAAGAGATGACTCAGTATGAGGTTGCATTAATTTAATGTATATAAATAACTTATTTCTCGAAAACTAATATAACGATAAACAATAATTGTCATTAAAATAAATAACTCTTGTACCCTCTTGCAGAGCCCATAAATCAGAAACGAGTGATCACCTACCTTTGTGTTTTGCCTCCCATATCATAACTGTCCGGTGGTATTTAAATTTTCTTAGACATGTATGGACCGTCCAACTCGTAACCTAGCTTGGCATAGTAATTTCTTACACCAACACCTGAAATAACAGATATCTTACTGGATCCATGCTCTTCCTTGGCAATTCTCTCTGCTTCTTCCATCAACAACGTACCAAACCCTTGATGTTGGAATTTCTTAGGGTCTCTGGAATGCAGTGGCACCACACTACCATAGACGTGAAGTTCTCTGACAATAGATGTCCTCTGACTTGTGAACTCCTTTCTGTATGTGTACTTCTTAGATGCTTTACGGAGTCTTAGTAGACCAATCAGAATGTCCTGCTTTGGATCTTCGTAAGATAGGAAAGTTTCCCAGCCACCATTGGCATAGTAGTCTCTTCTAATTAACTCAACTTGATCGGGTTGGACCTTGTGATGCACTTCTTGAATACCAACTTCTCTCGTCCTCACGTCTCTGGAGGTGACACCTAAATCCTTCATTCTGGCTAATGCCAATTCTCTTAGATTACCATTGTCCACACCTGATGTAACCAGCGGCATAGGAATATCTCTTTGAACACGATAAATTCTTGTCCAAGGTGGAACCATCGCCATGATACGGGCCACCAAATCTACTAAAGCGTTGGCATTGTATGACTTATATCTGCCGGTTTTCCATAGTTCGTACAGACCTGTACCTCTGATGACTAATGTTGGATAAATCTTCAAACCGTCTGTTCTAAAGGCTGGATTCTCAAAATACTCTTTGAATTGCTGTAGATCTCTTTCCATTCCCACGTTTGGCAGATCAGGCATCATGTGAGAAACAACTTTATAACCAGCATCCTTGGCAATGGCAAACGTTTCCGTCACTGCCTTCACAGTATGGCCTCTGTTTGTATCACGAGCCACATCTTCATATAGCGACTGGACACCGATTTCCAGTCTTGTACAACCATACTTCAACATATCATCCAGGTGGGTCTCTGTACAATAATCTGGTCTTGTTTCGATTGTAATACCGACACACTTTGTCAAACTCTGTTGAGAATATCTTATAGCTTCATCTATGTCATTACCATTATAGCCGGACAAGGCATTGTGTAACTTCACTATAAAGTCCTCCCTGTAATCCTTTGGCAAAGACATGAAAGTACCACCCATAACCACATATTCGACTTTGTCAATAGAGTGACCTAATTGCTTCAACTGTTCAACTCTACCACGAGCCTGCTCGTAAGGATCATAACGAGCCCTGATGGCTCTCATTGATGTTGGCTCATAACCTGTATATGATTGTGTTGAATATTCAAAATCCGAATCCGGACCACCAGGACAATAGACACAGATGTTACCGGTATATGCAATGTGAGGACAACGATGAGGCTTACACATAACTGCAACAACAGCTATACCTGAAGCAGTCCTCACTGGTTTGGCCTTCAACTTAGGCAATAAATATTTCTTATATTGATCTGGAATGGAGTTGATGATATCCGTCAATCTAGGCTGTTGCTTTAGCTTATACTTCTTGGAATACTTGGTAATAAGACCATTCAGATTAATCTCTCTAGTGGTACCTGAGGTCAGAGAGTTGGTCAGCTCTAATGTAATATCAGTACAACATTGCAAAAATCTCTCCTTCTCTGGAGCAAGCTTCTGCTTATTGGTCTTGGGACCCTTTCCGTGACGACCCATTTATAAATATTGGTATTCAACTGTGTCTGTGTGGTATTTGTAAAGAGAATGGAACCTATCTAGTATACGGGTTCCTATTACTATACTTTCTATACTTGTTTGCAATGCTCATCTCATCGCAAAATCCATAACTTTTTCAAAATTTTTTTTTTCATTCTAAGGGCATAGTACTACAAGTTCTACGCTACTTTCTGAGAAAACCGGTAGTTATATATCATCAGGGCCCAATATGGCAGAGCGATGAGATTAACAACTGATAGAAATTAGTAATCATCACTTTAGTAGTGTTATTATTTATTTACAGAATGCATCCTTAAGTGAATGGCAATGTAATTATAGAGTGTTGGTAATGACTTCAATATTTACAGTGATACATGTCTATGCGTCTTTCTCCAATTGAATTATTTGAATATTTCATTTTTTTTGGATTTTAGTCACATTAATTAGTTATCTGTGGGTTTTCTGAAGAAGATGGTACTCTGTAGATATCTCCACACTCTTTCATTCTTCTAACAGCTTTCTCAGTGTTGTCATCGTAGTTTTTAGGTAATTTAGCATCGGGTTTGGATTCAAACACTGATCCCATTAAGATAAGGTCATTTGTGGTGGCGTCACAAAGGAACACCATGTAGTCAACAACATCTCTATCCAATTTCTCCACTTTATTATTAGTCTTGTTCAGTTTTACCAGTCTTTGTTTGGTGTTGAACCTGTACAACAGTTGAATATGTTCTAGTGGTCTTCCAGGGATCATCATTGGTTGTATTGATATCAGTTTTGGCACATCATTGAACTTCAATAGTTGCCAATCTAGTTTTACATTATCTGGTATTTGCTTGGAGCGCGCATTCAATGCTTCTTCCACCCAGACAGATACTTCGGGTTTCAATTTCTCAACGGATTTGCTGGCAAAATTGGCATTTACCTGGACGTACGTTTCAATGGCTTTATTCTTCCACAGTAAAAACGCAGGTTTGATACCGGTTTGAAATCTAAAGATACCTATCTGAACAGTGTTTAAACCGAGCATATATATCCTTCTAATAACGTTGTCAAACCATAGTTTGGGGCTTGTTATCACACTGGGCAAACGGCTCAGCGAAGCTGGCACGTACAGTTCTGAAGCGACGCCCAGATGTCTAGGGTTAAAATCCTGGATCTTCTTAGTGTCTTGTTTCTGCTCAGCTTCATCCAATAACTTGACACCGCTGCTAAACAACCTTGTATTATAAACATTTGCCAATCGGCTGACTCCCACACGCCTTACTACAACACCCCTATAGCCAACAATCATTTTCTAGTTCTAGTTCAACACTAACAGATGAACACAGATCACTTCCTGTAGCCTGTCTTGTACTCTATTTGTGATAGTAATCCCATTTAGTTATTGATAGCTTGAACCACTTTTGAGCTTTTTCTTCGTTTTCGAGCCTTTTCAAACCTCGGAAGGAGAGAAGGCATTTAAAGGGAAAAAGGACTAGCTCAGCCTATAGAGTCCCTTTAAATCTACAATTTGCTAGATCAGAACTCAGGTTAAATAAAGTACTTCCGAGTTTCAATTTGCAGCTATATTGTCATTTTGAACTCTGATTAGTTACATCAGGTATAGAGCAAACTTCTCGGTAAAAGGATGAAGCCATCAGTGATTGGTTTGAAGTGTAAGGATACCGATAAGGTAGATTGGAAGCGGGGATTGTCTAGTTATTTGAAGAGGATTTATGGTTCGAGACAGTGGAAGGAGTTCTATGATGAGCAACTATGTGTGGAGATGGACCATGTGCGCAACAATGCTAATGGCGAGTTAGGGGCAGTCACATTGGTGGAACAGAACTACAAGTATTATGCTTACTTGGAACAGTTATATTTGAGATTGGGAAACAATATTGGTCAGTTTAAGCTGGAGTTTACGTGGTATGACGCTGAGTATGGTCTTGTTTCAAGTCCTACAAAGCATACCCAAAAAACATTGGTGTTCGAAAAATCATGTACGTTGTACAATTTGGGTGTAGCGTTAACAGAAGTGGCAAATGAGAAAATTAATGAGGATTTTAAAACCGCCATGGTACATATGGCAAAGGCCATGGAATGTTTTAGGTATCTCTCTGAAAATTTCTTTAATTCCCCCTCAGCAGATCTTCAAACTGAAAACACCAAATTCCTTTCAGATTTGTCACATGCTGAAGCTCAGGAGATGTTCTTGATCAATGCGATCAATAACGGAACATCTGAGAAACAAGCTTCTCTAATTAGTAAACTTGCATACTCCGGGTCAAATCTATATGAGAATTGTTGGGAGTTTTTAAGAACAGAGGAAGGTGGGTTAACACCTTATGGTGAGGCAAGATGGAACAGTATCGTCTCCGGTAAACACCATTTTTTTCGCTCGTTGGCTGCCTATTATAATGCATTAGCACTAGAGCAAAATAACAAATACGGTGAAGCAATAGCGTTTTTGAAATTGGCTACTCAATGTCTGTCTTCCTCACTTCCATATAAATATGCTCTGAATGATAATTTTGATTTTGATGGCTTTGGTGAAACAATAAAGGATAAAACCAAGCAATTAATAAAGGATAACGATTATATTTTCCACGATAGTATACCCCAATCAGTATCGTTGTCTTCAATTAAAGCATTAGATGCCATAAAAGCACCTAAATGGGAAGAACAACTCAAACCGTTCATGGAAGCTATCGCACACAAATGTGAAAAGTTATATAGAGGAATTGTGCCAATGGAGGTATTTGAAAAGGAGAGTATATACTCTGAGAAAAAGGCTTCTATGCTCAGGCAGTGTATCAATGATTCAGAAACGGCAGACATGGAGTATTCTTCATTCATTGAGTTCACTCATTTGCCAAATCTACTTAGCGACCTCAAGAGAAGGTATAAGAGTCAGAATTTTTCAGGTACCACAGATCCTCAAGGTGACATGATGAGAGATCAAATACAATCTTGGATTAAAAGCATTAGTCAAAGTAAGTATAAAGATCCTGATGAACAATTGAAATTAATAAGTTCAAAAAAACAAGAAATTTTAACGCTACTAGCAGGTTTGCCCTCAGAACAAAAGGAAAATGTGGTCAAACTCAAAATGGCACTTGTTGAAGCTGCTGCTTCAGATGAAAAATTATTTTCACTAGTTCAGCCGTATGCAGCTCAATTAAGACTTCTGAAACAACCTGATGAACTATGGAAAATATTCAATATGTTTTCAATTGATGAATCTAATAAACAGAGTCTCTTAGATATTGATGATAGCAAGAATCAAGAAATTCTAGCAAAAATATCTGATATTGAGCAAATGGCAGAAGATTTGAGACTTCTAAAGGAAGAAAGAGGGCGTACACTCAAGGAACTAAAGAGTCAAACTAATGATGATGATATTACCAATACTTTACTGGTTAACTCAAAGGCGGAAAGTGAAGAGCTAGAAGTCATCTTTAAGAAGGAGCTAGACAAATTTAAACCTTTGACTACGAGGATTGAGGCAACCATATTTAAACAGGAATCTGTTGTTAATGAAGTCAAGAATGAGCTTGATAATGTTTTCAGTCTTTCTGGCTTAGAAAATAAGACATCAGAAGAGGAAGAGAAACAGAAGAAGAGGAAGGAATTCTTCATGCAAATTGAAGAGGCGGCTACAAAGTTTTTAATTTTTAATAATGATTTGCCAAAGGGTCTCGAGTTTTATGATTCGCTTTTGAAAATGAGTAAAGACCTAGCAGTATCTGTAAAAGTCCAAAATAATGCTAGTGGAAGTGACAATAATAGCAACAATGGGTATGTAAGTGGGAATGTTATTCCACCATCACTACCACCGCAGCCAAGAAACGTAGGTTCCAGCATTGATTCGCAATTTCAGTCCATGAATCTAGGAAGTGTACCTACGCCACAACGTTTTCCTCAACCGCCAGCTCCTAATTCTCGACCAATCGTTTCTATGGAAAATTATACCTCTCAGTTCTCTGTGCCACCTGCACATGGTGATTTACCGCCTGCTTACAATCAGGTTCCGCTGGTTCCAACAAGAAACTATGACCAGCCCCATGGTTCAGGGAATTATCCAGGAAATGTCTCAAGCCAACATCCAGTTTCATCTTCTCCAATACCTGGAGCTTATGATCAAGTGCCAATGGTCCCTCCAAAGCAACCGCCTGCAGAAGGTAGAAGTCAGATATCCAGACAAGAACAAATGGAAAGAGAAGAACGTGAATTACAAAGAGATCCTACAGCATTTTATAAGAAATCTTCGGTCTTTGATGAAAGTTTGTATTCAAGATATAGTGGTAAATAAACTAGTTACTATAAATATTGATGAAAATGATTTTCTGTTGTTAATTTGGTAAAACAATTTACCGTCTTCAATGAATCCTCGTAGTGCATTTAAGTCAATAGTTGATAACTTAAACATAAAATGAATAATTTTAAGAAGTGGATAAAATTACCAATCTCCTTACATAATTATATGCATTGTCAAGATAGGTGTACTGACCACCACAAAACAAGGCTTTGAGATCTCTCAGTAACAATGCAAGTCATATAAAAAATGAGCCAGCATCATGCTGCTAATTCCTTATCAGTTCATAGTAAATGCGGTATTTTGATAATAATACGTTACCTTGTTTTATAACTAACCGATCTTATTCTTGGAAGTCATAAATTGTGGTAACTCTGTATTTGAATTTTATAATACTGATGTGCTATCCAGGTCATTCACCAGAGCCCATGTTTTGTTCAAATCGCATACCACGAATATTTAGGCGGCTACCAGAATTTTAACGTTTTCAATCTCTCAATTCTATTATAGCACTACATTAAACAGGAAGTATTACAAATTTTAGTTGTTTATAGATTAATATTATCAGTTTAGATGCTATTAACTATCTACAGCTATCCTCACTAATGTTAGTCACAGTTGATGCATGCTTGCGTCAGAGTAGTATAAATCTGGTGAGGCAATATATGAAAAATGAAGAAATAAGATGCAACGGCAATAAGTATAGTACAGAAGACATATTTGAAACAGTTATTAAAGCAATTCGTAATGCTATTCAACGCCGTGTTGGTGCATCACAGAATTGTAATGGCGTGCTCACTTTTGAGGATATTTTTAGAGATGGAAAGGGCTCGATTTCTATTCAGGACCCACCCACACAGGCTCAGGAAAATATAATTTTGAGCTTAATTAAGGTTATTTTTCACTCGACTTCTACAGACCCACAATTCTTTTTAAAAATATCCACACATGACAACATGATTCTTAGTCTATTTGTAAAGGTTGTATATCTTAACAAACATGATGAGCTAGACGACTTAAAGTTAGATAACGTGGGATTACATGAGATAAACCATATGGTAAACCAAATATTAACCAATCAAGTATTGAAACACACTCAACCAATAGATAAAGTGAACGATAATGATAGATTCGAAATTTATTTCTATATTTTAGCGGCTGAGAATCATAATGAGCAAGAAAAATTGCTCACAACGGAATTCGATAAATTTAGTATCGTAGATTCCTATTCTAACGATGACGAATCAACCTATAATGAATTTTCCTTAGATCAAAATTCTTCTTATGAAAAAAATGCTCGACAAACTCAATCCATCGCGCATAAAGTTATTCTACCTTGCCCAGAACTAGAAGGTGTTTGGGAGAATTTATATTATAACAAAGATATCAAAATAAAGTTATTGAATTACTCTACTGCATCACTCAGATTAGCCTGGTATCTTGAGACCACCTCATCAAGTACTGATGTTGTTAATGAGATGATAAGTGCCAACAATAAAATGATACTACTTCATGGTCCTCCGGGTACGGGAAAAACTACCCTGTGTAAGGCGTTATGTAACAAACTTGCTATTCGAATGGCTAAAACAAAGAACTGTGTTGTTATAGACCAAGGATCATTACTGTACGAGTTATCTTGTAGTCGTGTGTTTTCACGTTGGTTTGGGGAGTCCTCTAAAAATATAACGCAGCTTTTCCGAGACATCGAGGCTGATATAATAACGGCTAACAAACATAATAATTTTGTGTTTCTTTTAATTGATGAAGTAGAAACAATCGCAACTTCAAGGATCAATTTATCCAATAAAAACGAAGCTTCTGATTCTGTAAGGGTAGTTAACAGTTTATTGACACATCTGGATAAACTTAAACGCTACCCCAATTTTTTAGTCTTGGCCACTTCCAACTTACTCGAGACTCTTGACACTGCCTTTGTAGACAGGGCTGATGGAGTTTTTTTCATAGGAAATCCAACATCAAAGGAGCTAAAATATATGATAAATTCCTCAATTGATAAGTTAATAAAAACAGGAGTTATAGTGGATCAAGATTCCTACAATTTGAGAAAATACGATGATGTTTTACAATTATTGGCAACTTTTTGTGAAGTATGTATAAAGAAGACAACACATCCCACCTACCTGAGCAATTATTGTTGTTCATATATCTGAGTATTTTACTAACAATTAACTTACCGTCCATTAACTCAAAATGGTAAATAAAAATAGAAACACAAATTTAATGGCCGAACGCTCAAGAAAATGCCAATATTATGCTTATCAGAGTATGCACATACATTTCCTGTGACAATGTGTACGTTTATTCTTGCATTTGCATCGATCATAGTTAAATGCTCTTCCAAATCCACCCAGTGAGTATAATTAAGGTGAAGGCTTATGCTTGACGCGAAAAGCATTATTTGAAGTCACTTCCAGGGAAAATGACTTACTCCGTAGTTTCTTCAGAGTGGTATTTTGTCCATATTAAATTTGTTAAAGCAGTATGAAATTTAATATAGTGGGGGTCTGAGGGGTCCCACGCAATGCCATTAACACCTTTAAATCACTCATTCAATGGCTAACTTTCCTTTCTTTTTTGTTCTTCTACTCTTTACCTCAATGCTGCAGTCATTTGCTGCACAAGGCTGACTTTATAACGATTTGAAAAAAAATTTTAGTTCAAATGTCAAAGTTCTAAGGCTGATGATGTGCGCAAGCTGTGCTGCCCTCATTTCATTTATAAACGACATAACTTACCTTACTACTCGGGGATCAATAACTGCAATCCTTATATAAAATTCTAGAATTGTATAATATTGGATCAAAAAATAGAGGAACTTTCACTTTAAAAAGCAAGGTATTACAATTGCCATACTGGAGGTCCTGCGGCATATTAAAGGATAAGATAAGTTTGGGTTACTGATTTGTAATCCTATAAGCTATTATTTAATACACCAACACATATGACTACAATTATAGCAGCGTTGGCACTCCTGCCATATGTCAGCGCGACAACAACTACCACTACCAACACTACGAATGATATTCCAGCTTCACATTTCGGATCTTTTGCCATGGCTGTCGCCATGATCGGTCTATCTGAAATAGGTGACAAGACTTTCTTAATTGCAGCCCTAATGGCTATGCGCCATGCTCGTCTGCTGGTGTTTACTGCCGCAGCTATTTCATTAACCATCATGACAGTTTTGTCAGGATTCTTGGGGCACACATTTGTATCTCTAATCCCAGAGAGCTATACAACATTTCTAGCTGGTATTTTGTTCCTAGTCTTTGCTTATAAACTATTGATAGAAGGTCTAGAAATGTCAAAAGATGCTGGTGTTGAAGAAGAAATGACAGAAGTTGAAGAAGAAATTGCTATCTCAACAATGAATGAAAAGATGGATGATATCGAAGGCGGTTCAGGAAAGGGTAAATATACTGATGCCGCATCTGGCCCAGTCAATCAAGTGAAGCAACTATTTTCAAAAGTATTTTCTCCAATTTGGGTTTCTATATTTTTAATGGTATTCCTTGGTGAGCTAGGTGACCGTTCTCAAATCAGTATCATCGCAATGGCCACTGATAACGACTACTGGTATGTTATCGCTGGTGGTGTCATGGGTCATTGTATCTGTACCGGTATTGCCGTCCTCGGAGGAAAACTACTAGCGACAAAGATCAGTATGAGAACTATCACCTTGAGCAGTGCTGTTCTTTTCCTGATCTTTGGTATTATGTACATCTACCATGCTTTCCACTACTAAAACAATCCTTCATATTTCCGATAATTGCTACGAACAGCATCCTAATGTCCGACATCGTTCCAAAGACCATCTAGTTCATTTTTTTATTGTAATATAAGTTTATAGACAAAACCCATTTCAATCACTTATTCATACAGCAATATTTTATATCCAAATATCATGGTTCATCTCAGGTAAGAAAATAATCAATCGTCCAACTTGTCCTGCATTATCTTCCGTCTCAGTATTCTCTTAATAGCTTCATCGGTTTTCTTCTTCAACAAATCCAACTGCGGTTGCAATTGAGCTTTGAAATCCGCGGTTTCTGATCCATTCTGTTCTAATATATGCTGCTCATCGTCAGCTAGCTCTTCCTGTTCAGAATTCACTTCCTCTACTAGTTGGCCTTCGTCTTTCACCTGCGAATCTTCCACATTTTGTTCGATGACCTCATCTCTGGGTAGAATGCTATTAGAAGTAGCAATATTACGCAATTGATCCAATCTCCTCTGTCTTTCCTCAGCCTGCTGTTTTAACAGAGACATTGCCACTATAGAATGTTATATATATAATTTTGTTCAGAGATGGACTAACCAGAAGGGAAAAAAATCCGTCGCAACATTACTGCACCCTAATAGTGTTAAAACCCACTAAACAATGGAAATATTTCACTCCACAACTAAGCTCAAAGTCAATTCCCCCAGTCAATAACCAGATTGGTAGAAATTCCCAGTACTTTGATGATAATGACATTTGCTGATGACAATTACAAGAGCAGAGAATGATCTCTTCCACCCGATATAGTAGTTTGTGATAACAGGAGCAGTAGAATACTAGATACAATTACTTCTGTATATTAGATAGCGGGGCAAGCAATTACACATGGCTCATTGATTGCTTGATATGAAGTGTGCACCATATACTAGGTTATATAGTACTATGTGAGCTGACTATCCCAATATATGATGGCCCACTATACACTCTTTACATCATGTGACTTATGAATCATGAGATACATCCTCACAACCGTCAAGTATTACAAATTAATATGTGACTGTCTCCATTTAGACACCCGTACACCCACAAAATTAAATACCTCAATGTTTCTGTTGTGTTTGTCCATTTTGCAGTGGACAGGTGGATATTTTCAATAAATTTCCTATTAAAGTAATTAATGTCTATATAGTTTTCCACATTTCACGGATAGACCATAACACGCTCTAGTTTTTTGAAAAATTTCAACGGCAAGCTGTAACTACTCCAATGGTTGGGTGCCAATGAGCAGCATTCATGCTACGATGTGCGCGATTCTGCGATGCCCTTTGGTCTCTCAACTTTCTACAGGTAGTGGGCGGTTATTCTATCTCAATATATCTTGATTGTGTTCAGTTTGTATAATTTGGTATAGTACAAGTCTTAACCTCTCTTCTTTTTAACTCATTCTTAGTTGTAACGACAAGAAAAGTACTGATCAAAGATGCCAAGTATGTGCTAATATGGACACCACTCTAAAGTGGAATAACTGAAAATGAGAATTGCACTTATATGAGGAAATGAATTGAGAAATTGAAAAATTGAATAAATGAGAAATTGAAATGAAATATAGAGGTGCTCGGGTCCCTCTCATGAAACGATTTGATTTGATATGAATACCATTGAGGAATATGAATATACTATCCGCAATATAGCTTACACCTTCACTAAGAGACTTGTTTCTAGAAGAATGTTTCTGATTACACACTACTGTACACAGTACGCTAAATTCCCGACACTTTAGTCGTACTATCATCTTAATAGCATGGGCCTATTTTTCTTCTCGGGAGAATTGAGGTTCTTTTAGCTTCCAAGATGACTATGGTAGTGTAATCTGCCTCTGTATGTTACCACTTTTGGTTATGTACATAGTACTGAATGTTCACTTGAAAAATTTAGAATCATAGTGTAAAGGTGATACTAGCTGTTTTGCGATTTGTAATTTGTTTCCTAGTATATGGTATTTAATCGTCTTAGTCTTTCATGGGTGTAGAAATCGTTTTGGATCCGTAGTATATGAATTCATGATATATGGTTATAAATCCATAGCAAGTTGAAATTCATCACTTCTGTAGTCATCGTTGAAGCTATTTCTTGGAGATTTCGAACCTCAATCACGACACACATATTTTACTGTGCAGTTATTACTCATTTTCCTGAGATATATTTCCATGGATCAAGTTTACTAACAGTTAATGCCTTTTCGAAAATAAAGCTATGTTTTATGAGGTACATTGGTTGATTTGTAACGTTTGTTGCGGATACGATCTACACTACACATTTAGCATAAAAGAAGTTAATTTTTGAAAACTGAAATAAATACAGGAGCCCCAAGAACTTACTCTAAGACCTACTCTACCCCAAAGAGACCTTACGAATCTTCTCGTTTGGACGCTGAATTGAAGCTTGCTGGTGAATTCGGTTTGAAGAACAAGAGAGAAATTTACAGAATTTCTTTCCAATTGTCCAAGATCAGAAGAGCTGCTAGAGATCTTTTGACCAGAGACGAAAAGGACCCAAAGAGATTGTTCGAAGGTAATGCTTTGATCAGAAGATTGGTGAGAATCGGTGTCTTGTCCGAAGACAAGAAGAAGTTGGATTATGTCTTGGCTTTGAAGATTGAAGATTTCTTGGAAAGAAGATTGCAAACTCAAGTTTACAAGCTAGGTTTGGCCAAGTCTGTTCACCACGCTAGAGTCTTGATCACTCAAAGACACATTGCTGTTGGTAAGCAAATCGTCAACATCCCATCTTTCATGGTCAGATTGGACTCTGAGAAGCACATTGACTTCGCTCCAACTTCTCCATTCGGTGGTGCCAGACCAGGTAGAGTTGCTAGAAAGAACTCCGGTAAGGCCTCCGAAGGTGGTGACGATGCCGCTGAAGAAGCTGACGAAGAGTAAATTAATTGAAAAGAACAATCTGATATAGACGATTTTTTTTATCTTATCTTATATATGATATCTAACTAGCGTCTCTACGCTATTCTTTTTTAATTTAATTGTACACTTCATCCCCATATCTAAAAAAATCGCATAGTCAATTATAAAATCATTAAATATAAACATGAGCACCAAAAATAGTAACAGCTAGTGTATTGGAAAATAAATCCCAAGCAAACGAGTAGTATTTTCGTATTTACAATAAATTTTACTATACTATGAACCTCTATATTGTGATATGACTTGGTAACTACATAGACTCTTCTCTGGTACTCATGTGGTAATCGTCTATAGATATATCTCTATATCTTTTTGAAATTATGATTGAAGGTTAGTTTTGTGACTACTTGAAGTGTACACCCATACACCAAAGAAATTGGCTGCTATTTTCTAGTTTTTTCCTTCTTCTTGGGGGGAGCAAGGTATTGCAGATTAACATTGTTTTGTGATTCCTGTCAAACGCACCTCGCTGTGCTCTAGGATCGTTAGGCTCAAACAGCCCCCACTGGATACCACGAGCCATACCAGACTTTTAGGAAGAGAAGTAAGCTCTGTTCCCGAGCCAAAACCTGGCGATGTTGTAATTGTTCGAAGGGGCCCCCTCCTAGTGTCTTCCTGCAAAATGATCCAACTGTATGCTAGGTTCTCGAAAGACTAGGCTGGGGTACTCTTACCGGAAGTTGGACAGAGAGTGTCATTGCTTCTCTTGGGCGATCGGGAACTCAGCCTGGTGGGCTCATAGGGGGAGCACAGGTTCTAGGAAGGGACGCATCAAGTGTGCTCTCACACACTGGGAAGAGCTGAAACTCATCGAAACACGCAACTTTCACACTGAGATTGAATCCGTCAGGATGTTCTGTCAGTAGGCAATGGCTGTGCTTAATGGCGGTTAAAGATAACTGGTATTTGAGAACTTGTAGTCATAGTAGGGGTATTGGTACATTACTAGTAGCAGAACCGACCAAGACAAACGATATCAAGCAAAAATGGGTAAATCGTATGTTTAACTAGCAACAATTTGAATAGACTACAGGACAATAATAGTCTCTATGGTCAGATAACCAGAGTGGTAGAATTATAGCTATAACTGAGTTCCATATATGGATAATTTCTCAAAGACACATTTGACAACCCGTGATAGCACATATCAGGTACTATAACCCTCCATAATGTGGTTATTACTGCGATAGTCAGTTCGCTTATTGAAGGATAAAGTCTCAATGGATCAAACAAAATACACTATCAATTATAGAGATCCCATGCTTATAACTGTCATCACACTATGAATTCTCTGTACAATTATTATGGCAATCATAAAGTTATTAGTGGATATGTGGATTTTATATGTGTCCAGGACATGTTACAACAATTAAATGGGTTTTATATGTTAATGCTATAGCTTGTTCTGAAAACTACTGAAATTACAATCATTAAGAAACATCTACTAACATTTTGTTAATCAAATTTTTTTTCAAACCATACTCTCTAGACTTCCAGTGGATAAAAAAGTAAGCGAGCTACACCACATATTGTTCAAACGGGATTCTACTACAATGTGAATATCAAAAAATGAAGATCTACAAAGTAACTAATAGTTGCAAATGCTAATGGATACTAGAGGAACTATTTTTTTGGTGCTGTAGAAGATGAATATGTTTTTACACATAATATATGGTAGTGTTCAAGGTCTTTGAATGTAAACTGGAATGAATGTATGAGAGGAAATTTGGGGGTTAAAAAAATTGATGATTTCGCATATTATTACAGTCACGGTTACAGATCTCGTACTCGTTACATGTTCCAACGTGACTTCCGTAAGCACGGTGCTATTGCATTGTCCACTTACTTGAAGGTCTACAAGGTTGGTGACATTGTCGATATCAAGGCTAACGGTTCCATCCAAAAGGGTATGCCACACAAGTTCTACCAAGGTAAGACCGGTGTTGTCTACAACGTCACCAAGTCTTCCGTTGGTGTCATCGTTAACAAGATGGTTGGTAACAGATACTTGGAAAAGAGATTGAACTTGAGAGTCGAACACGTCAAGCACTCCAAGTGTAGACAAGAATTTTTGGACAGAGTTAAGTCTAACGCTGCCAAGAGAGCTGAAGCCAAGGCCCAAGGTAAGGCTGTCCAATTGAAGAGACAACCAGCTCAACCAAGAGAAGCCCGTGTCGTCTCCACTGAAGGTAACGTTCCTCAAACTTTGGCCCCAGTCGCTTACGAAACCTTCATCTAATCGTGTTTGTCTTCAAAGGAATACGTATCTCTACTTTTTAAACAGTATCATTTTTTACATTTTTTTTAAAATAAAAAATATAACAAACCACATAATCATAAGATATATTATTACTATTAGTATTATTATTTCCTGTTCTCTTATCTCACGTATATCTCACCGAGAAGGATAGGCTCAAAGGCAACCCAAACACCGTTTATTGCTCGAATAAATCAATTAGCAATGCGGTGATACCACATAAGTTATGAAGTTGTTTCGTCTATTTTTAAGCTATCACATTTAGAGCACAATGTACTACCATGCGATAAAGATTTAGCAAAATTCAGCCTCTGTATTGCTATTATGTATTCTTATTGCTTCTGACGAGCTTTTATCAACCTTAGCTCATCGCATCGAAAGAAAAAGCCCCGGGCCTATCAACCACCCCCACTATAAAAAGTGCAAATGTCCGATGTCAACACTCGAACATAACACTGATTAACTCACACCACTAACCGCCAAAAGAATAGACAATAGCATACTAAGATTACATTTATCTGCAAAGGTTACATCGTGATATTGCCACTTTGAAAGAATAGGCTAGGATACAACGACGTTGCTAAAGCAAGGGGAGTTTCAAACATACCGCCTCAAGATTTCAGGAACCCCATTAAAAACATCTTTAAGGAGCATAAAATAACATACCCGAAGGTTATCATTGGAACTAAAGCTACAAAAGGAGTATTTTTCAGTTAAAGTTGAAAGTTTTAAATTAAGAGATGCCGTTAATACCTGACTCTATACAGTCGATAGGGGTTTTTCATGTGGATGACCCTTTCAACCCTATGCCAGATCCAGGTGATGCTGATCCTGAGACTGTCGCTTTTGCATTTTTTATAGGAATTGCGGTTGTATTTTCACTGTTATTGATTACATTAGTATGTACTGCTGCTTATCTAGTTTGTACCAGCTCTTACGAAGGTGAATACGATGAAGAATTAGCTAATAATGGAGATGGTAGTAGACGTGGTATCTTGAATTTCCGACCATTGTTTGGTAAGAAGAACTCAAATGGTTTGCTATTAGATTCTAATTTTACTAATCCAGGCGAATTTGATGACAACGAGGAGTTTATCGAGCGGGAACGTGAAGCGCTAATAAAGATGTCACCATTTGAAGTAGATTCTTATATGAGAGCCAAAGAATTTCAGATAGTGTCGCCACCTGCTGTCCAAGAGTTTGGTACGTACCTTGACTCAAAAGATTTGCAGATGATTAAAGATAGAGGCATACAGAGCTACTATTTCATTCCTAGTATTAATGACAATGTCGATAAAAGTGGCCATTTTTTGCCAAGCTTTTTAGTACAAGATAAATTAGAGGTAGAATTTACCAGATGGAATAAAAGTTCTTCAGCAGTGCTCAACTATCCATTACCATACAACAAAAAGGATGCTGTTTATTTTGAAGTAAAAGTTTACAATCATAAACCCAACTCCAATTCTATATTCAGTATTGGTTTGGTGACTGTTCCTTACCCATATTTCAGGATTCCCGGAATGTGTAAATTTTCTATTGCTTATGAGTCAACTGGTAAGCTAAGGATTAATGACCCATTCTTTCCTAGCACCTTGCTACCTAAATTAGTTGAAGGAGATGTAGTTGGTTTTGGGTATAGGTTCAAGACAGGTACTATATTCATTACGCACAATGGTAAGAAATTGATGGATGTTACACAAAATGTCAGTGTTGAGCTTTTCATAGCACTAGGCGCAATGAATGCTTCATATACCCGAACGTACACAAAAGATGGCTTACTCGAGGATCCAGACAACATTGAACTAAGAAATGCTCTAGCAGAAGGGAGGGAACTCAAACTCAGCAAAGATATTCAAAATCCTCATAACCCAATGGATGAGACAAAATGGGACATAATTGACTCAGATGAGATCGAGCTTCATGTAAATTTAGGACAAACAGGATTTGTTTTCATAGAAGCAAATGTCAAGAAGTATGGTTTTGGGAGTGTTTTCGGGGAAATAGGAATACCTCCAGCTTATAATCCCAATGATATACAAAAAGACAAACTGATACAAAAAGGGGAAGAACTACCTCCCCAATATCCTGAGGATACAGAGAATTTTGGGTTATTTGGTAATCTAAAAATTAAGAGTCACATAAAAAACCCATTGAAAGAAGTTAGTAGTAATCCTTCTGCTCCAGAATTAATCCAAAAAAAGCTCAAGACACCTATCGTGAAGACTCCAAAAGTCGGAATATATGAATTTACCACCCCAATTGACAGAAAGAGGGAAACGAATATGCAGCCATCAATAAACCCTCCTGTTTATGAAATTAACGATACTAGACAATCTTCTCCGGAAATTACGAATGAAACGATATCAAATGAAGAAACAGTATCAAGCTCCTCTAAGGCAGAGCCGGCTTTGCAACATGGGCAATCAAATAAAACACCAAATAAACGGCAAAATAAGAAGACGAAGCAAAGAAAAAACAAAAAGAAAGGAAAGAAAAATAAATAAAATCAGTGCATCGTTATCCCTTCAGAGGGCAAAATAACATTATAAAAACTATATGAAAAATACCCCAATTTATCACTTAACTTGCATAAGACTTTATAATTTTTTATGACCATTTATATACTACCTAGGAAAGTTCTGATAAGTCAGCTGGCATTGGCTTAACTTTAATCTTATAATATTTCTCTATCTCCTTCATACGCGAGGCATCAATTTTTGTTAGGAAATTAATTGCCACACCTTTTCTTCCAAATCTTCCACTTCTACCAATTCTATGAACATAGTTTTCTGTGATTTCCGGTAAATCATAATTTATTACCAATGATACTTGCTGTACATCAATACCCCTCGCCCATACATCGGTCGAAATCAGTACCCGGGATTGGCCTGTTCTAAATTCATTCATAACTCTATCTCTCTCATCTTGCTTCATATCACCATGCATGGAGATAACTGCAAAATTGGATTGTTTTAGCTTGTGCGCTAACCAGTCTACCTTTTTTTTACTATTACAAAATATAACACACTGAGTAATTGTTAGGGAGTCGTAAATATCACACAATGTATCAAATTTCCATTCTTCTTTTTCGACATTAACGTAGTATTGCTTAATGCCTTCCAGTGTTATCTCATCTCTTTTAACCAAAATTTTGACAGGATCATTCATAAATTTCTTAGTTATTTCAAGAATTTCAGGACTCATGGTGGCACTAACAACCACCACTTGTGAAGTTCTTGGCAATTTAGTGAAGATATCATAAATTTGGTGTTTGAAACCCAGTGTATCGCTGAGAAGTTCATCAGCTTCATCCAAAACTAAAATCTGGACATGTCTAGTCTCTATCAATCGTCTTTTTATCATATCTAGAACTCTTCCTGGTGTACCACTAATGACTTGGCAACCATGCTTTTGAATTTTCTTCAAATCATCTTTCATAGTTTTACCTCCAGTCATTGCATAGGCCTTGACGTTCATGTAGTCACCCAAGTTTGTGACAACTTTACCAATCTGAGCAGCCAATTCTCTAGTTGGAGATAAAACTAGTGCTTGCAAATCATGTTTCTTTAGATCAATAGCTTGCAACATACCAATCGTGAATGTTGCAGTCTTACCAGTACCGGACTGTGCTTGTGCAATAACATCTTTGCCGGAAATAATTTGTGTTATAGCTCTAGACTGAATAGCAGATGGTGCTTCAAAGCCATACGAATATATGCCTCGCAATAAACCCTCTTTCAGATCCATAGACTCGAAGGTGGCAGATATTTTTAGTTTCTTAGAAGACTTAAACTTTAATTTTAAGTCATGTTCTCGGTTGAAAGACATAGTTGTTTGTGTAATTTTCTGTGGTTCTCAAGTTTTCGATTATACAAGCACTTTGATTCAACAAATAATAGTAAATTGTAAAATATTTTTGAAATGTGACTAAGTTAGCTCTCATTTGATCGACTATATTGAATGAGCTCATCGCAGCCTTGTGCTGCTCATCGAATTTTTTTCAAGTTAAAAATCGGCGATGAGCTGCAGTGGATGAAAATCAAATAATAAACCTACATACTTTAAATTGCTATTTGATCTGCAGAAATAGAATGACTTCATATTACCTTTGAACAATCAATTTTCTAAAGTGACTAGAGTTATTTTAGAAGAATAAACTTTAAATACTCAAATTATAAGTATGGATAAGCGTATACTTCTACTAATTGGTGGAGGACATGATACTGGTGTCAAGTCGATGAGCAATGAGCTGAAGACGAAATTTGACAGCCTGTTTCCTGAGTCGAATATCAAAGTTATTGATATAGACTATGAACAGGAATATATGATATCACCAGCACGGATTAAGAGAAGCTATTCTAACGAAGATTACGATTTTGATGTTCTCTACAATACATTAACACATCAATCGGAACATAAAGCAGAAGGGGAGGTTGATATAATAATTGTATGTGGTTGTTATGCACTTTACAATCAAAAAATCAATGAATTGGCAAATTTGAGAGTATTTGTTGAAAGTGATGGCGATGTTAGGTTGATTAATAAAATTAGGTCAGAAAATATTGACAACTCAGAACAACTAGCAACCACTCTTCAGGAGTATCTACAGAACCTACGACCTGAGATGGAGAATTATATCGAACCAACTAGAGTGCATGCTCATTTAATAATCCCATACGCAAATAAGGACTCTGGTGTGGCTATTATTGTCGATGGTATGGTCAAAATTGTTAATGAGGTCTCAAATTCTAGATCACCAGACAGACAAAATTCGAAAGAAATAGCTAGAAATCAATTATACGACTTCTTGGGTGAAAGCATGGATAATGAACGCAGCAGATATTACGATTTGGCTTAAAGATGTTCTCGCATTGCATTTGCATATAAATATTTAATTATACCTTTACAATCTAAGCATTAATGCAAGCATATAATTCCTTCAGTATGTAAGTATTTACTTTCAATGGAGATAGTTTGTGAATTTCCAAGATTTTTATCTTTGTTCTTCAAGCAAATGTTCAAACCACTATTATCACCAAAATATTAAACACCTGCGAAATAATTAAAGCGCCAGGGATGGAATAATAATATGCTACATCACTATCATCAGTTCATGGTTTTTAATAAAGAAAAACGAATATATATTTTAAATGCTATAATTTAATGCTGCAATATTATATAGCAATCAAAGGTCTTCATTGCTGATACTTCAAGGTGACATATAATGACAGGAACATTACGGCAAAACCGAAATATATCAACAGTAAGCTCAACCTTCTGTATAACCTGTCCTCCTTAGTCATAGTATGTCCAATAGCCAAGGCATCTGTACCAATCAGCTTATAACCAAATAAACCCGGAAGAATAAATGAAATTGATGTCGATCCTGTTGCACCAACTAATGAAAGAACTAAAGCAAATGACTTTACATTCAGAGCCATTGCATACATACTTACCAAAAGCAATGCTGTAATTATATAAAACCTTGTCTCCGGGAAAGGGACGTCATGCTCAACGCCATTCAGCCCACCTTTGGGCGGTTCTTCCTCATGACCATGCTCCTGATATATAACGTTATTACTGTCCAAGAGATCTTCATTTAATTCCTCACAATCATTAACTTCATCATCATTAATAATTAAGTTAATGGGTCTGGAGGTATGTGTTTCAGCTGTGACATAATTAGAAGCTTCAGAATCCCTTGCTGAAATTTCGGGCGTAAGACTCGACTTCTCAAATTTGATGATAAACCAGACAACTATGTTATTAATCGCAGTTCTCAATGGATGAAATAAAAGTGGAAATGTGAGAATCAACATCATAGCTAGACAGAATTTACCTATTCCGATAGCTAATGAATCGGAGTCGTAATTCAAAAGAATATTTCCCATTGTTAGACTACCAAAAGTCAGATAACCAAACAAACCAACAAATAAAAATAAAATGGTTGATATTAAAATAGAGCTATCCACTACCTTTCTGACGTTAGTCATGGAATTATCCTGCAGCTCATTAACGATTGTGAATATGTTCATAGCGCCGACATAAGCGAAGATAATAATGGAAAACGTTGACAATAATCCCTTATAATCATAAACTTTAAACCATGAGATTTCTCCTCTTTCGAAACTAATCTCAGGTGCGAATGCAACATCTGTTAGATACCTGAACCCAATTAATAGCGATAAATATAGAAGTGCTATCACTCCCACAATACTAGAATATTTCAAGTTGTCTAGTTTCTTTAAACAGCATAGAGGAACAACAAGTATAGCAGATAACAATATCCAGTATTTCCTCTCACCACCAAATAAATCAGGGAAAAAGTCTCCCACGAGCACTAGATAGCTTAGTCCTACCCCAAAACATTGTACAACCATAGCCAAATCAAAAAGTGGAGCCAAAGATGGGTACGTAAGCATACATATAGTGAAGAATGAAGAGTTCCTGGGGTTTATCAGTGTCTTTGAGCATTTGGCAAGTAATATTAATCCAAAGCTAGATGTGACTGCTGCCAAGAAGATCAATAACAACCCGACTGCAACACCATCATTCTTGAAAGCAAAGGGTATAGCAAATAAGCCAGCACCAACAATGGTCTTCACTAAATTTGTAATCGACGATCCAACTGTAGCAGTAGGGTTGTCTATCATAGCTGTGAATACAACAGGGTTTTGGTGAGTATTTGAAGTCTTTCGGAGTAAACACCGCTCCCTATAAATGTAATCAATTTATAGAATAGTTCAAAAAAAGCACACCCTCAACAAAGCAGTGCAAACTTTAGTTCAGTAAGCCACAGTAATTAGATAAGGCTAACTAGCTCTTGATCTCCTGATCTATATGGATTCTACTTGATGAGGTGATTCATCAGTATTTTGCTTTGTTGTCATCGATTTTTGTTATGATCCGGATTTGTTACAAGAAGCAATAAACAGGAGTATCAAACAAATACCAAATAATTTAAATAGGAGATCAGATACAATAAGCGTTACATGCTTGTATTACCTACTGTTACATACTCTGTGTGGATTATTCTGAGAAAGTTACTGATAATGTTTTAGATTTATTTCTTCTTGTCCCATTTAATATTTAAGTTGAATATGTAAGGTTATAGTTTTAGTCATTAGGGAAGTATTCCTGCCATAGATTCCAAGCGATATAATTATTTAAAGTCACTGAACAAGAACCTTCTACCGTATAGTACTGTGTTACCTAACGCCAATGTAGACAATGCTAATGGCCACACTCTTCCGTATCTCAGAGCTTTAACGGATCCTTTACCACTCACTATCATATACAGAGCTGACCATGCAGTAACAAACCCTGCACCATTCTCTAAGTCACCATCATTTATAATGTATGCTCCCAGCAACTGAGCACCACCGAAAAGCATCGCTGCTTTATTGGATGGGCCTATCGTTCTAGTAGAATTTCTCGATGAAGGCATCGAGAGTACATTCTTCATAACACCTTTTGCAGACGATGCTGGCGATGTCATCCCTGCAGTAGCACTCATCTGTGGTGATACCATAGGTGTAGCCAAAAGGGCTAACCCATTCACCACCGCCGGATAAGGTGTAGCGGTCAACTGATATGCCTGTGCGCTCAACGATTCGTTCTTACCAACACTCGCCATTTCTAATAATGTAACTATGGTTGTATTACACTTGATGAATTGATAGATAAACTCAATTGCCTATACCTAATATACTATTTTATTTTCATTATATATTAAATTGCGATGAGGGATGCCGAATAATCTAATTCCAATGAATTTAATGAGCTTCTGTCAGAGAAAGTGCCGTACAAGGAAAGCAAATGGGTAACTTTTCAAGACCCTTAAAATGCTTTATTATCTGGTCATGGAAGAGTCACATGATTATTCCATGAAAGCCGTAGCATATAGAGCTCAACAGTCTCACAAGTACCTATTTGTAATCATTTCGGATATTGTAATATTTAATAGAGCTAATAATAGTACTTCTTTATTCTTTTATATTGGTATTTGAAAATAATATATTATACATTAATTTTACAATTTTGGCATCCTTTTGACCAAAAAAAATATTAATAATATTTACTGCATTTTTTAATTTCGAAAGGAGTATCTATGATCTTTCACCTCTCAATCTTCTGGCCAACTTGATATCCTTCTTTTGAATGGTAACACGCTTGGCATGGATGGCAGCCAAGTTGGTATCTTCGAACAAGGAGACCAAGTAGGCTTCGACGGATTCCTGTAGAGCACCAATGGCAGAGGATTGGAATCTTAGATCGGTCTTGAAATCTTGAGCAATTTCTCTAACTAATCTTTGGAATGGCAACTTTCTGATCAATAGTTCAGTAGACTTTTGGAATCTTCTGATTTCTCTCAAAGCGACAGTACCTGGCTTATATCTGTGAGGCTTCTTGACACCACCGGTAGATGGAGCGGACTTTCTGGCAGCCTTGGAGGCCAATTGCTTTCTTGGTGCTTTACCACCAGTAGACTTTCTTGCGGTTTGCTTTGTTCTAGCCATAATGGATGTATTTGTTTGTCTGTTCTAATTTGTAGTGAATAAAGGAATATTGAAATAATACTTGAAAGAACTTTCTGAAAGGGTACTCTACGAATCTACAAAATGTCACCAACTTATATACAACCTTTCAAGACAACAAATGGGTAAACAACCTAGTAAACAACCATTGAAGCAAAATTCAAATAACGTGTTTGGTGTTTCAGCAATTCTATAATATGTATACGATTTATTGCTACACCAAAGAACACGTATGAATTTTTAGAAGTTTTGCAGGAAATTCACCAACCATTCTTCAGCTTCGTGTTCACTACTATATGTTAACTGCGTTCCATAACGCCAGTCAGTAACATGCTACTATTATCACAAACCTGCTATACTTCATTATGGTATGTTACAATTCCAACTATTTCGCGTCCCAGAAGCTTTGATTTTTTCAAATAGTGTGGTACTGCATTTTCTGAGCACAAATAACCTAAATTTCGCGTTTGTTTACACTTTCTCGAGAACAATAGTAAAAACTTCAAATAACTAGCTCAAGGCAATACTAGGTGTGTTTTCAATAGCAGTAACTAACTCGAGTGTCACGACTTCGAATGGCATTCAAATTTGGCTGGTGACACTATTAGGTCAGTTTAACATATATATAAAAGCGGCCTATCTTCAAGAGTAAATTTATTTCTCAATTGCGTTTTATTCAGAATTATTCTTTACTTCCAAACACTACAACAATAAATATAGTAAATAATGTCCGGTAGAGGTAAAGGTGGTAAAGGTTTGGGTAAAGGTGGTGCTAAGCGTCACAGAAAGATCCTAAGAGATAACATTCAAGGTATTACCAAGCCAGCTATTAGAAGACTAGCAAGAAGAGGTGGTGTTAAGCGTATTTCTGGTTTGATTTACGAAGAAGTTAGAGCTGTTCTAAAGTCCTTTTTGGAATCTGTCATCAGAGACGCCGTCACTTACACTGAACACGCCAAGAGAAAGACTGTCACTTCTCTAGATGTTGTCTACGCTTTGAAGAGACAAGGTAGAACCCTTTACGGTTTCGGTGGTTAAACGTTGTTTCAACTGTACAAAGCAGTTTTGTATATATCACAATATTCATCAATACTGGGTTAGAAGCAAGTAAGGCTTTTTTTCAATTACATTAACGCATAGACGTATAATTAGTATGGTCAGGTAGTTGTATTTTATATTTCTTATAATTTAAGTATCGTTTTAATTTAACCTGTTTACCATTAAACACACAATTCGACAATGCCCAATTGATTTAGGGACTCATAAATTTTATGTTAGCATTTTAAAACACCTCCTAAGTTAGACTGCGTAAAAATGGAAGATTGTTATTAAAATAAGTTATAGAATTGAACGTTTCTTATATACTGTTAAAAGTCATTACAGGAATTGAAAAATTTGTTGATAAATTGGGAATACTTGACTTATCAATTTTTATTGCTTATCAACCTTAAAGGGTGCAGGTGGTTGGCCCGTCAACTCTCTTATTAGAGCAATGTCTTCGGAGACCTCCTCTGTTTTCAATGATTGAAGCGGTGGTGCAGTTTTCATAGAATATCGCTGCGTTCCCCTTGGCTTCTTCTTATCCGAGCTTGACTTGTTACCATCTTTACCTCCAACGTTCTTGTCCCCAAATAACAGGTTGTATAACTCTGAACTATCGCCAATACTTTGTAAAAATTCAGTATCTGAATTCATATCGGTTCTGTACCCCCCACTATTATTCTGTCTTTGGGAACCCCTACCAGAAGGACTAGCGTAAGGATTGGCACCATATCGACCACCATCTGAGTCCTCTGTATTATAACTTTTACCATAGTTATAACCATCGCCGTTAATACCACCACTAGTATATCCACTAGTGGCATTTCCACCGTTTCCACCTTCCAGACCGGAACCTTCTCTTCCAAGAACAACTCTTCTTCTCAATGACCTCCTCTCATTGCCGAACCCCGATAAACCAGTATCAGTGGCACTCTCATTTGCAGTATCTCTCCCAAAATCATTGGAAGAGGATTCCCACCCGCTTGCGGTGTGACTCCTTGTGTTTTTTTGATAGTGCGGCCTGTCGTAGTCCATAGAATAAGTATGAATATTTGCAACATCCATAAGAAGCCTTTCTTCTTGTAGTTTTTTAGTTTTCATCTCGATGTTTTGATAGAGTCTCTCTTTACATATTTTGACCAACCTCTCATGATCTTCTTTAGTTTTCTCAATCTCCTCTTGAAACTCTATTCCCGATCTGTATACCCTATACTCTTCATAAAGTCGCAGTCTCACAAGTTCAAGATCTCTTGCCTCTTCCAAGTCCCTCAGTTTCCGCATAAATAACTCATTATTACCTTGATGCAAAGAAGTCAGATCGGTTTGCAAGGAGGTCAACCTGTCTCTGTAGTAAGAATCTCTCTCCAATATAAAACTTTGCTGAATTTTACCAACCCGGTTCTCAAGATTAACTCGACGCTTGTCCTTCCTTGGAACATCCTTGGAAGTAAGCCTTTTCTGTACTTCCATCTCTTCCATTACTGCTATTATCCGCTCGTTTATTTACCTTCTAGTGCCTAAAAATACTATTAAAACCGAAGGAAAAAACACACCGATAGCTAAATTAGTAATGCCAGTGTAACGAGAAACTATATACTTGTTTAAAACCCACCAAACCTGCTATTAATTACATGCAAAAGTTCCTGAAATGTTTGACTTTTCTGAACTTTTTTTTCTTCACTCTGTTGCGCTTTTGAAGGGTTTCCCGGTTTTTTCGATGATGCCCTTAGAAAGATATTGCATGTTAACAAAGCCAAATTAAATAAACTAATGCTATGAAAATGATTTTGATTAAATATGTTAAAACTTAGTTTAAATATATACATTTATGTGTTTTTGGCTACCCAAGCATCGTGACGCTTGATTACTTCTGGTACTATCAGCTCTTCTATTGTCTTCACGGAGTTATCCAATCTAATCCAATCACCATCACGGTTTGTCGAAGACACAAACACTACCTCTTTGTTTCTTGTCTGTAGTAAGTTACCTATCACCAGTTGGTGGTTGTATCTATCTAGTGCAGTAATTGCCTTGTGGATCAGTATGCGTTCATCGGTCTCTAGCTTGAAAGACACTATCATGGCTTGCGATGCCCAAGATTCAACTAATCTTCTTAGGAATTTAGGAACAGGGTCTAAGTTGACTATTAGTTTCCCGTCTGCTGTTGTCGTAGTGGTATCATCACTGCTGCTATCTCCGTCAAGCTTGTAGTCTCGGGACTGGATCTTGTGCTGAGGCATACGTGAGTGTGGAACGAAGAAGTCGCTCACTGCTGCTGCCAGGTAGAACAGACTACCACGAGAGTCCAGCAGCTTTGCTACGCTTTTCAACGACCACAGATATTGATTAACAGTGGTAAAGGGTAGTAGGAGCAGCTTCTTCTCCTCAGAGACGTATAAGTCGTAAAGCCTCTTATTCTCGAGCACTTGCTCCTTGAACTCGGGCTTCACAACCCCATCTTTGTCAATGAAGTCCAGGAACGAGTTCTTCAAGTTATGCGTAAACTTCCTGTTGTAAGGTGTCAACGAGAACTCTCTATGCAAGAATATGACGCTGTAACCGTTCTTGAGGAACTGCTCAGCACTTGCAGCACCACGCGTACCAGCAGAGAAGTTGTCAATGAACCTCACTGTGTTGTTCTCCAAGGGCACTGTGGTACCACCAGAAGTCACTAACACTATCTTGTCCCGGCCTTGCTCGTGCTGGTACTCGATAAACTCACGGGTATCCTGTATTAGCTCATCCATATACGCTGGCCTAGGATTATTGTGGAAGAAACTAGCCTCTTCAGAAGTCTGTGCCACTGGGAACACATTCTCACTGATACTCCGGTCGATGGCATGCTCGACCTCAGTGATAGAGGTATGAATGTTCGGCCTCCCGTTGCTATATGGTGGGACCATGATGAAGTGTATCTACTAGTCTATTCCGAGTATCTTTCACAAGCTTTTAGAGCCTACAGGAAACGGATAAAAACTCTGTTTAGCTTTTATAATTAATCCAATAGCAATCGTTTAAATTACAAGACACAATGGGGGAGAATTACGGGAAATGACCGACATTTATTTCACAGAAATTGCCGTACAAAGCATCACTCATGCCCTCGGAAGCTAGCCCTGTTGACATAGCCAAACAAATGATAGAGTATACATCAGCATAGGACTGCATTGACTAGAGATCCACTATATTATGGCTAAAATTTATCATATAATATTGTTGAAAGTGTAGGCAATATGGGTAATATGGATGTTCTGCAATTGTTGCAAAAAAAATGAAATTTGCGAATAGGTGAAAAAAATAAAATAAAATGGTCTCTAGCGGGATCGAACCGCTGATCCCCGCGTTATTAGCACGGTGCCTTAACCAACTGGGCCAAGAGACCATTATGATTTGTTGACAGTTGAATTTGCAAAATGAGGTTTTGAGAGTTTGAGTAGAATTCAGGTTGTGACAGTCAGTCCTTTAATATAGAACCGCAAGGAGTCAATAAGGCTATTGGACTTACTTGGTAACAATTTATTTCACATGTATGTACTCATTGTGATGTGCCAGAATACTGTTTGTGCCTATGTGGTAAACCCTGAGTGGATTATGTCGATAAACCCGGTAATTTTAGCTATTTTCGATTAAGGCAAAGTTGGCTGGGTGCAAGAATCAAATAGAAGACAGGAAATAGGAAGTAGCTATAATGAGATTATCCTGAATTTAAATACCGCTTATATTTGTAAAATCCCGCTTCAATACTCGCTGTTATTTCCTCACTTGTTTCAACACACTCACATTTTTTATCATGCCCATTGTGCAAAACAGAAAAACAGCTCAAAACTGTACAAGATAAAAGTATTCTAGTAAACATCTAAATGAATCAGAATATAAATAGTCTTGAAATCGGATAATTTTCAGGCTAAGCTCTTGCCAAGAAACACATACGATTATATACTTCTAAGATTGCTGTGCTGAATGTCTCCAGGTAGTGGTGAAGAGAGTCCGTTGCGAGACATTGTGAGGTCGACCAGCAGTTTGAAGATAGATGATTTGATCAAGAATGAGTCAGATATAATACGGATTTTAAACCAGCAAGAAGACTTGCTTATGGACAATGGTCGGGTACGAAATGTGCACCATTTAGTTGATGAAGACAACCTATTACGAGAAGAATTCGACAAAGTGCTGAAGCAATTTCATGGTAATGAAGATAACGAGCTCAAGATTAAAGGTAACGAGGAAGATATTGACGATTTATTCGATGAAGAAGAGCATAAAAAATCATCAACTGGGCTTCTACTGAGCTGTGATAGCGAGGTAACGCCACCAGAGAACTTCAGTCATGTTGTTGGCGAAATATATAGAAGTAGCTTCCCTAGAACCGAAAACTTTGCCTTTTTGCAAAAACGTCTAAAACTCAAATCTATTTTGGTTCTTATACCGGAAGAGTATCCTCAGGAGAATTTAGATTTTATGGAAAAGGCTAACATCAAGTTATTCCAGGTCGGCATGAGCGGTAATAAAGAGCCCTTCGTCAATATCCCATCCGATCTACTAACGAAAGCATTAGAAGTAGTGCTTAATCCAGAAAACCAACCAATTCTTATACACTGTAATCGTGGAAAACATAGAACTGGATGTCTAATCGGATGCATAAGGAAGTTACAAAGTTGGTCCTTAACAATGATTTTCGATGAATACAGAAGATTTGCTTTTCCCAAAGCAAGAGCCTTAGATCAGCAATTTATCGAGATGTATGATGACGACAAAATCAAAAGTATAGCAACACAAAACAAATGGCTCCCGTTACAATGGTAATACGCATATGCCATTGGATATAATAAAATTCAATAAGTACTCACTCGTATATACTTTTTTCCGGATAAAGTAAATAAAAATATGTTTCATTAAATTCTTTTAAACTTCTATAATTCAGCAATTGTCTAACATATATTTAACCTAACGCCACATAAATTTCATGCAATAGAGAAAAAAAGTAAATATAACACATACAGATGCAGTTACATGGAGTAAACTTTTCAGTTATGCTTGCATCATACCATAAATGTTAACAATGCGATTTGTTGACACAATTAGAGATGATACGCTAATGTGGTTAATCTATTGGCAAAATATGCATTTTAGATCCGTGAAGTCATGCAAATCACAGTTGTTAGATACTGGTCTATCAAAATAGAGTGCCCTAATGATTTGCCTTACATTGTATAAGCCAACCATTCCAAGAATATTCAACCACCTACGTTGGTATAAAACCAAAAAACAATAAATATTACTTGAATTTAATAAGTCCTAATGATATAGGAATATATTCAACATTTACTGATTCTGCTGTTGATGGTGCCTTTCAAAATCATTTCTCACCATTTCCTCTTTCTCTTCAATGTTGAATAGTTGGTATAGCTCTACCTCTCCCTTCTTCAAATGTGTCACATCCATCCATTTTTCAAAACAAAATGTGATAGTATCTTCTACCTCAGCCGGTTTACTAGGACATCTACAACGACAACCGCTACCCCCTTCAATTGGAGTATCATATCTAGTCCAGGAGCTCCTCTTGTATTTCTTATTAGCGGGCTTGTATTGGAATTCGTTTAAATCAGGTGAGTTCTTTGGACAATGTTTCAAAATGGAATGCATATACCCAATATCTCTAAAATAATGTATATCGTCTACGTCTAGAGTCAATGCTAATCCAATAGAATGTACTGGTGCATCCCCCCAACGTTCTTTCCAAAAACCACCACTAGCTTCTAAATATTGGAAATAACTGTTGTAGACTTCGTTATCAAAAACATCCAATCTTGCTATCTCGAAGTTTGACCAGAAATGACATAAATTATATTCTTCTCCCTCAAATTCATCTTCGATTAGTGGTACCTTTGACCTAGCCCTGTTCACCAAGAACATCAACCCTACGTCATCGTCTGCAGTTTCCGATTCAAGTAAATGGTCGATAGCTACCTTCTCTGATAACTTGGGTTCCACATCACCACCAAATTTTACCCACTGATGAAGATCATCTCTAACCATATTTTCATAGTCAGTAAATTCATCTCTTCCTTTATCGGTCTTCAGAATATCATAATTTGTTGCGAAAAGCTTCCAAAGTGTCCCCACTTTTACGCCATACTCTCTAATAAATGCCTTTGTGTACCTAAACAAGTTCGGCACAGTCCAGTAAATTTCAGGTATAATCATGGTGAATGCATACTTTTTATTTCTTCTATGCATTTCAAAAAATGGATCATATGTCAAATCACAGAAAAACTCCACATCAGGTTCTAACCTCCAATACCATTCATATTTCTGCATCAATGGATGTTTGTAAAATATGCCCGAATAGAACCGACACATCTTATGGTATGATTCCATATTACCATACAAGATACCTCTGTCTCCCTGATCGGTTATGGCATTCTGATATTCGAATGTGTTTCTTACTTCTTCTGGAAACTCCCATTGACTTTCATCTAGTGTACCAAATTCGATATCAGCATCTGTAGCTTCACGTATTGATTTCTTAAATTCTTCGCTGAACGGTTCGTCATTCAGGAACACGTATGGGTATTTAAACCATTGATTGAAATGCGCTTCAATGCTATTCATTGAAGACAATACATCCTTCAATTCGTTATTCCGCGTAAGCATGACAAAGGCTGCATTCATCTTCTTATATTCTGGTGCTTGTAAATATCCCTCTGTGTTCACACAACCATAGTAGAATGGTGCATCTCTTTCGGTACCCAAATCCTGCTCGGAGTAAAATCGTATATCAGTTCGAGAAGGGTAAGTAAAATATAAGAATGTCCCACAAATAATGGCTGTAATATACATATATATCGCAATGGTTGACAATAGCCAATCTAATACTTCCTCTACTGCATCATTTACCCACCTTTTGACCTTTACCCTCATCCTTGACTTGGTATTAATACAACTGCTTCGAAGTTTGATAGATAGTTTAAATAACCATCAGTTGGCAAACGGTATAATCCCCACTAGTTACAATAGATTTAATATCCAAACACATATAGCTAGTCCTAAGTCCAAACTTCTTATCTTTTATCATAGTAGTCATTATCTGGATCAATTTTATAATTTTTTTTTTCACTCTATTTAGAGCTCATCGCGATGAGCTTTCCAGCTTTTTTTTCACTCACAGTATAATAGACTTTAATAAAGGCTGTGTATTGTAAAACAGCGATACAAATGGTGTGACATAACAGACTACAAAACAAAGGAATAATCTATATTATCAATAAGTGCTTGCTACTATGGTGTTGGAGTTAGTTGTACGAGATTTGAAACTGCTCAAACCAATAAAGACTATATTAGAAAATGAAGGCTTGTTTGTTAAGCCTATATATTCTGAAGGTGAAGACAAGATCATTAGAACACGGATCAGTGATTCAAACCATCAATTGCTAGAGAGTCTCGGTACTGGAGTTCTGATACGTGAAATCGATGGCCCGGTTATACAATCTCATACCAAGAATGACATAACGGAGTTCACAAGACACTTTTTCGAGGGAAAATTGGAAAATGCAACTGTAATTAAATTACTTGAGGTATTGCCTGTTAAATATACAGTATTTCCACCATTACTATTGTTCAATTACTCCAAACAGAGATCTTTTTTGAATGAACTTTGGCAGCAGACGGTACCGTCTGAGCTTATGGATCAATTCTACCAGGCGATGCTATCAGCGCCATTCCTAGCCAACAAGAAAGTTTCACATATAGCTACAAATATGCCCATAATAGAGTCAGATGTAATGCGGAGGCCCTTTAACATAGTACCATTGTATGGTTTTAAAAATAGTATACCGAACGAGGACAAGATATGGGACTCACCTAGCGCTCAGGATTTCCAAGATGCATTGTGGTGCCAAGTGAATCAAAATGGGATAGAGCAAGTGTGGGCTCCCCAATTTACCATGTTCAGTAGAGGAAATATAAAAGAGAAGAAACGTATCTTAGATACTTTTACTGACATTGAAGGAAATGATGTGGTGGACATGTACTCCGGAATAGGCTATTTCACTTTAAGTTACCTCACTAGGAATGCCCGTACTGTATTTGCATTCGAATTAAACCCATGGAGTGTGGAAGGTCTCAAACGAGGTCTCAAGGCTAACAGGATCGACCAGAATAGATGTCATATATTTAATGAAAGCAATGCCAACTGTTTGACAAGAATAAAAGAGTATGCAAGCATACACGGACCACCACACATAAGACACATTAACCTGGGACTGCTCCCAAGCTCAAGAGATGGCTGGCCATTGGCTGTACAACTCTACAGATACCAATTACAGTTCAGTACGGACAGGATAACGATACATATCCATGAAAACGTCCACATAGACCATATACGTGATAATAGCTTCATCGCAAACACAGTAGCCCAATTACAGGAAATCGACTCGGAACTAACATACACACCAACTCACTTGGAGCAGATAAAGACATTTGCTCCAGATGTTTGGCACATATGCCTCGATGTAGATATAGACCACTAGCTATTCATAGGTTACATACGTATATGCCCATATCCATATAGCAATTCATCAACCTTTGCAGCCAGAGGGACCCTTCCCCCATCCAGTGATCCCACTTTTGCCGAACTTGGTCACTTTTCTTGCAGGAAAAATTATCCCGGTGAGTCCTCCGAAAAGCTCAGTTTCCTTGTAATTACTTGTACAGCACAATGAAGGCTTATAATAGCAAAAAACTTCAAAATTAGTAGCGATAACGAGTTGGACGCCCTCTTTTGGAAGTCTGTTCTGGTTGCAGATGCTTATAGACCCTGGATCAAGCACTTCATTTCATTGGGATTACAGCTTTTCGTTGTAGAAGAAGGCTTTTAACTAACTTGCAAGAGCAACAACTCCACTTGGGAAGGGTTTTCTGTCAAAACCACTGCTAACCTGGTTTCTTTTTTTGTAAGCAAACTGGAAATAACATTTGCTGAGTTGCACAAACTTCACATTAAGTTTTAGAGTTTGATAGACAGTTTTCTTTTTAATCTTTTTTTTCACATTGGGAGCATACTATACAAGATTTTGCAATATTCAGCAATGGGCGATAACGAAGAGGATAGGAGGAAAAAGTTCCTTAA